>NC_091978.1:54768867-55109278 GCF_044704955.1 Pristiophorus japonicus | reverse complement strand
TAACCTATCTAAATCTCTTTGCAGCCTTTCTGTGTCCTCTACACAACCAACTTTCCCACTAATCTTTGTGCCATTTGCAAATTTTGTTACACTGCACTCTGTCCCCTCTTCCAGGTCATCTATGTATATTGTTAACAGTTGTGGTCCCAGCAACGATCTCTGTGGCACACCACTAACCACCGATTTCCAACCCGAAAAGGACCCATTTATCCCGACTCTCTGCTTTCTGTTCGCCAGCCAATTCTCTATCCATGCTAATACATTTCCTCTGACTCCGCATACCCTTATCTTCTGCAGTAACCTTTTGTGTGGCACCTTATCGAATGCCTTTTGGAAATCTAAATACACCACATCCATCGGTACACCTCTATCCACCATGCACATTATATCCTCAAAGAATTCAAGTAAATTAGTTAAACATGATTTCTCCTTCATGAATCCATGCTGCATCTGCTTGATTGCACTATTCCTATCTAGATGTCCCGCTATTTCTTCCTTAATGATAATTTCAAGCATTTTCCCCACTACAGATGTTAAACTAACCAGCCTATATTATTAGGCGGGAAATTGTGTTAGGGAAATTGATGGGATTAAAGGCCGATAAATCCTCGGGGCTGATAGTCTGCATCCCAGAGTACTTAAGGAAGTGGCTCTCGAAATAGTGGATGCATTGGTGATCATTTTCCAACAATCTGTCGACTCTGGATCAGTTCCTATGGACTGGAGGGTAGCTAATGTAATGACACTTTTTAAAAAAAGAGGGAAAGAGAAAGCGGGTAATTATAGACCGGTTAGCCTGACATCAGTAGTGGGGAAAATGTTGGAATCAATCATTAAGGACGAAATAGCAGCCCATTTGGAAAGCAGTGACAGGATCGGACCGAGTCAGCATGGATTTATGAAAGGGAAATCATGCTTGATGAATCTTCTGGAATTTTTTGAGGATGTAACTAGTAGAGTGGACAAGGGAGAACCAGTGGATGTGGTGTATTTGGACTTTCAAAAGGCATTTGACAAGGTCCCGAACAAGAGATTTGTGTACAAAATCAAAGCGCATGGTATTGGGGGTAATGTACTGACGTGGATAGAGAACTGGTTGGCAGACAGGAAGCAGAGAGTCGGGATAAATGGGTCCTTTTCAGAATGGCAGGCAATTACTAGTGGGGTGCCACAGGGCTCAGTGCTGGGACCCCAGCTCTTTACAATATACATTAACGATTTGGATGAAGGAATAGAGTGTAATATCTCCAAGTTTGCGGATGACACTAAACTGGGTGGCGGTGTGAGCTGTGAGGAGGACGCTAAGAGGCTGCAGGGTGACTTGGACAGGTTAGATGAGTGGGCAAATACATGGCAGATGCAGTATAATGTGGATAAATGTGAGGTTATCCATTTTGGGGGCAAAAACACGAAAGCAGAATATTATCTGAATAGCGGCAGACTAAAAAATGGGAAGGTGCAATGACACCCTGGTGTCATGGTTCATCAGTCATTGAAAGTGGGCACGCAGGTACAGCAGGCGGTAAAGAAGGCAAATGGTATGTTGGCCTTCATAGCTAGGAGAGTTGTACAGGGCCTTAGTGAGGCCTCACCTGGAATAGTGTGTTCAGTTTTGGTCTCCTAGTCTGAGGAAGGATGTTCTTGCTATTGAGGGAGTGCAGCGAAGGTTCACCAGACTGATTCCAGGGATGGCTGGGCTGTCATATGAGGAGAGGCTGGATTAACTGGGTCTTTATTCACTAGCGTTTAGAAGGATGAGAGGGGATCTCATAGAAACATATAAGATTCTGACGGGACTGGACAGGTTAGATGCGGGAAGAATGTTCTCGATGTTGGGGAAGTCCAGAACAGGGGACATAGTCTTAGTATAAGAGTTAGGCCATTTAGGACTGAGATGAGGTGAAACTTCTTCACTCAAAGAGTTGTTGACCTGTGGAATTCCCTGCCACAGAGAGTTGTTGACGCCAGTTCATTGGATATATTCAAGAGGAAGTTAGATATGGCCCTTACGGTTAAGGGGATCAAGGGGTATGGAGAGAAAGGAGGAAAGGGGTACTGAAGGAATGATCAGCCATGATCTTATTGAATGGCGGTGCAGGCTCGAAGGGCCGAATGGCCTACTCCTGCACCTATTTTCTATGTTTCTATGTTTCTATGTTTACCTGCCTTTTGTCTGCTCCCCTTTTTAAACAGAGGCGTTACATTAGCTGTTTTCCAATCCGCTGGTACCTCCCCAGAGTCCAGAGACTTTTGGTAGATTATAACCGAATGCATCTGCTATAACTTCCGCCATCTCTTTTAATACCCTGGGATGCATTTCATCAGGTTCAGGGGACTTGTTTACCTTGAGTCCCATTAGCCTGTCCAGCACTAACACCCTAGTGATAGTGATTGTCTCAAGGTCCTCCCTTCCCACATTCCTGTGACCAGCAATTTTTGGCATGGTTTTTGTGTCTTCCACTGTAAAGACCGAAGCAAAATAATTGTTTAGTAATTGTCTCAGCCATTTCCACATTTCCCATTATTAAATCCCCCTTTCATCTTCTAAGGGACCAACATTTACTTTAGTCACTCTTTTCCGTTTTATATATCTGTAAAAGCTTTTACTATCCGTTTTTATGTTTTGCGCAAGTTTATCTTCGTAATCTATCTTTCCTTTCTTTATTGCTTTCTTAGTCATTCTTTGCTGTCGTTTAAAATTTTCACAATCTTCTATTTTCCCACTAACCTTGGCCACCTGATACACATTGGTTTTTAATTTGATACTCTTCTTTATTTCCTTGGTTATCCACGGCTGGTTATCCCTTCTCTTACCGCCCTTCTTTTTCACTGGAATATATTTTTGTTGAGCACTATGAAAGAGCTCCTTAAAAGTTCTCCACTGTTCCTCAGTTGTGCCACCGTTTAGTCTGTGTTTCCAGTCTACTTTAGCCAACTCTGCCCTCATCCCACTGTAGTTCCCTTTGTTTAAGCATAGTACGTTCGTTTGAGACACTACTTCCTCATCCTCAATCTGTATTACAAATTCAACCATACTGTGATCACTCATTCAGAGAGGATCTTTTACTAGGAGATCGTTTATTATTCCTGCCTCATTACAATGGACCAGATCTAAGATAGCTTGCTCCCTTGTAGGTTCTGTAACATACTGTTCTAAGAAACAATCCCGTATGCATTCTATGAATTCCTCCTCCAGGCTATCCCGTCCGATTTGATTTGACCAATCGATATGTAGGTTAAAGTCCCCCATCATTACTGCCATTCCTTTTTCACATGCCTCCATTATTCCCTTGATTATTGCCCTCCCCACCGTGAAGTTATTATTTGGGGGCCTATAAACTACGCCCACCAGTGACTTTTTCCCCTAACTATCTCTAATCTCCACCCACAATGATTCAACATTTTGTTCATTAAAGCCAATATCGTCTCTCACAACTGCCCTGATATTATCCTTTATTAACAGAGCTACCCCACCTCCTTTCCCTTCTTGTCTATCTTTCCAAATCGTCAGATACCCCTGTATGTTTAATTCCCAGTCTTGGCCACCCTGCAACCACGTTTCTGTAATGGCCACCAAATCATACCCATTTGTAATGATTTGTGCCGTCAACTCATTTACTTTATTTCAAATGCTGCGTGCGTTTAGGTAGAGTGTTTTAATACTAGTTTTTAAACCATGATTTTTAGTTTTGACCCCTCCTGCAGCCCCTTTGTATTCAGTGGCCCTTTTTGTTTTTTGCCTTGGGCTTCTCTGCCCTCCACTTTTACTCATCTCCTTTCTGTCTTTTGCTTTTGTCTCCTTTTTGTTTCCCTCTGTCTCCCTGCATTGGTTCCCATCCCCCTGCCATATTAGTTTAACTCCTCCCCAACAGCACGAGCAAACACTCCCCCTAGGACATTGGTTCCGGTCCTGCCCAGGTGCAGACCGTCCGGTTTGTACTGGTCCCACTTCCCCCAGAACCAGTTCCAATGCCCCAGGAATTTGAATCCCTCCCTGCTGCACCACTGCTCAAGCCACGTATTCATCTGAGCTATCCTGCGATTCCTACTCTGACTAGCACGTGGCACTGGTAGCAATCCTGAGATTACTACTTTTGAGGTCCTACGTTTTAATTTAGCTCCTAGCTCCTTAAACTCGTCTTGTAGGACCTCATCCCTTCGTTGGTACCAATGTGCACCACGACAACTGGCTGTTCACCCTCCCTTTTCAGAATGTTCTGCACCCGCTCCGAGACATCCTTGACCCTTGCACCAGGGAGGCAACATACCATCCTGGAGTCTCGGTTGCGGCTGCAGAAATGCCTATCTATTCCCCTTACAATCGAATCCCCTATCACTATCGCTCTCCCACTCTTTTTCCTGCCCTCTTGTGCAGCAGAGCCAGCTACGGTGCCATGAACTTGGCTGCTGCTGCCCTCCCCTGATGGGTCATCCCCCTCAACAGTACTCAAAACGGTGTATCTGTTTTGCAGGGGGATGATCGCAGGGGACTCCTGCACTACCTTCCTTGCACTGCTCTTCCTGCAGGTCTTCCATTCCCTAGCTGGCTGTGGACCCTTCACCTGCGGTAAGACCAGCTCACTACATGTACTACTCACGTCATTCTCAGCATCGTGGATGCTCCAGAGTGAATCCACTCTCAGCTCCAATTCCGCAACGCGGACTGTCAGGAGCTGGAGGCGGACACACTTCCCGCACACGTAGTCGTCAGGGACACCGGAAGTGTCCCTGAGTTCCTACATGGTACAGGAGGAGCATATCACGTGACCGAGCTCTCCTGCCATGACTTAACCCTTAGATACACTTAAATTGGCAACAACAATACTAAAGTTTACTCACTGTTAAAGAAGAGAAAAAAGAAAAACTACTCACCAATCACCAGCCAATCACTTACCCCCTTGGCTGTGACGTCACCTTTCTGTTTCTTTCTACTTCTTTTTTGCCTTCTCCCTGTAGCTGCACAAGCACGCCTCTCCACGCACCTCCGACGCTGCTCCCAACTGCCGCCGAAGGCATTCTACTTCTCTTCTGTGTCGGCTATGTCTTCACTAGGATCACCCAATTGTTCTGGTTTAAGCCATTTGCCACCTTTGCATATTTAGTCCTCTTGAAATCTGATATGAGCATTACATTTTCAGCAGCCTTGCTTCAGCTGATCAAGTTCAATCTAATAATATTGTGTTCACAAAACACACAATGGGTTGCAAAAAAAATGATGGTTGCACTAAAGTTGTTGCGTGTGGGCACATTGTTTTTGGCAAAGTTAGTTTTGATGAAGTAGCATGAGTGGGAGCCATGTGAGTTAAAATGCATGGAGACAGGTCTGCAGATAAGACCACGGGGGTGAATTTCACCTTGTGTGGAAAAGAAACTTGTGCAGAGTGTTACAAAAGCAAAACACTGCGGATGCTGGAACCTGAAATAAAAACAGAAAATGCAGGAAATCTCAGCGGGTCAGGCAGCATCTGTGGAGAGGGAAAAAAAAGAGTTAACGTTTCAGGTCGATGACCCTTCGACAGAACTGCCAAATGTTCGAAAAGAACAGATTCTTAAGGAGCACTGAAAGGGGGAGGGGAAGAAAGAACAAAAGGAAAGGTCTGTGATAGAGTGGAAGGCAGGAGAGATTAGAGAGACAAAAGAGATGATGGGTCGAATTGAAATAGTAATGACAGAAGTTAGAAAAAGATTAGTCTAGATAGGGTGTGAATGGCGGAATAACGACCAGCTGCCATTGGAGACAAAGAGAAAAAAAACATAAGATCTGCGGGGGGGGGGGGGGGGGGGCGCGGGAGGTGGGGAAGGGAGCCAAGAATGGGCAGAGGTTATGTTCTGAAATTGTTGAACTCGAAGTCGAGTCCAGAAGGCTGTAAAGTGCTAAAACGAAAGATGAGGTGCTGTTCCTCGAAACATAGAAACATAGAAATTAGGTGCAGGAGTAGGCCATTCGGCCCTTCGAGGCTGCCCCACCATTCAATAAGATCATGGCTGATCATTCAACCTCAGTACCCCTTTCCTGCTTTCTCTCCATACCCTTGATCCCTTTGGCTGTAAGGGCCACATTTAACTCCCTTTTGAATATATGTAACAAACTGGCCTCAACAACTTTCTGCGGTAGAGAATTCCACAGGTTAACAACTCTCTGAGTGAAGAAGTTTCTCCTCATCTTGGACCTAAATGGCTTACCCCTTATTCTTAGACTGTGACCCCTGGTTCTGGAACACCCCAACATTGGGAACATTCTTCCTGCCTCTAACCTGTCCAATCCCGTCAGAATTTTATATGTTTCTATGAGATTCCTTCTCATTCTTCTAAACTCCAGTGGATACAAGCCCAGTTGATCCAGTCTCTCCTCATGTGTCAGTCCTGTCATCCCGGGAATCAGTCTGGTGAACCTTCGCTGTATTCCCTCAATAGCAAGAATGTCCTTCCTCAGATTAGGAGACCAAAACTGAACACAATATTCTAGGTGTGGCCTCACCAAGGTTCTGTACAACTGCAGTAAGACCTCCCAGCTCCTATACTCAAATCCTCCAGCTATGAAGGCCAACATGCCATTTGCCTTCTTCACCGCCTGCTGTACCTGCATGCCAACCTTCAATGACTGATGTACCATGACACCCAGGTCTCGTTGCACCTCCCCTTTTCCTAATCTGTCACCATTCAGATAATATTCTGTCTTCCTGTTTTTGCCACCAAAGTGGATAACCTCACATTTATCCACATTACACTGCATCTGCCATGCATTTGCCCACTCACCTAACCTGTCCAAGTCACCCTGCAGCCTCTTAGCATCCTCCTCACAGCTCACACTGCCACCCAGCTTAGTGTCATCTGCAAACTTGGAGATATTACACTCAATTCCTCATCTAAATCATTGATGTATATTGTAAATAGCTGGGGTCCCAGCACTGAGCCCTGCGGCACCCCACTGGTCACTGCCTGCCATTCTGAAAAGGACCCGTTTATCCCGACTCTCTGCTTCCTGTCTGCCAACCAGTTTTTATCCGCATCAATACATTACCCCCAATACCATGTGCTTTAATTTTGCAAACTAATCTCTTGTGTGGGACCTTGTCAAAAGCCTTTTGAAAGTCCAAATACAACATATCTACTGGTTTTCCCTTGTCCACTCTACTAGTTACATCCTCAAAAAATTCTGGAAGATTTGTCAAGCATGATTTCCTTTTCATAAATCCATGCTGATTTGGACCGATCCTGTCACTGCTTTCCAAATGCGCTGCTATTACATCTTTAATAATTGATTCCAACATTTTCCCCACCACCGATGTCAGGCTAACTGGTCTATAATTCCCTGTTTCCCTCTCCCTCCTTTTTTAAAAAATGGTGTTACATTAGCTACCCTCCAGTCCATAGGAACTGATCCAGATTCAATCGAATGTTGGAAAATGATGACCAATGCATCCACTATTTCTAGGGCCACTTCCTTAAGTACTCTGGGATGCAGCCTATCAGGCCCTGGGGATTTATCGGCCTTCAATCCCATCAATTTCCTTAACACAATTTCCTGACTAATAAGGATATCCTTCAGTTCCTCCTTTTCGCTCGACCCTCGAACCCCTAGTATTTCCGGAAGGTTATTTGTGTCTTCCTTAGTGAAGACAGATCCAAAGTATTTGTTCAATTGGTCTGCCATTTCTTTGTTCCCCATTATAAATTCACCTGATTCTGACTGCAAAGGACTTCACTAATCTTTTTCTCTTCACATATCTATAGAAGCTTTTGCAGTCAGTTTTTATATTCCCTGCAAGCTTCCTCTCATACTCTATTTTCCCGCTCCTAATTAGACCCTTTGTCCTCCTCTGCTGAATTCTAAATTTCTCCCAGGTTTGCTGCTTTTTCTGGCCAATTCATATGCCTCTTCCTTGGATTTAACACTATCCCTAATTTCCCTTGTTAGCCATGGTTGAGCTACCTTCCCTGTTTTATTTTTACTCCAGACAGGGATGTACAATAATGAAGTTCATCCATGTGATCTATAAATGTCTGCCATTGCCTATCCACTGTCAACCCTTTAAGAATCATTTGCCAGTCTATCCTAGCCAATTCATGTCTTATACCATCGAGCTTGCGTTGAGCTTCATTGGAACAGTGAAGAACACCAAAGCCAGAGATGTCGGAGTGGGAGTGGAGTGGGGAATTAAAGTGACAGGCAACCAAAAGCTCAGGGTCACCCTTGCGGACTGAATGGAGGTGTTCTGCAAAGCGGTCATCCAATCTCCACAATGTAGAGGAGACCACATCGTGAGCAGCGAATACAAGATACTAAATTGAAAGAAGTACAAATAAAACGCTGTTTCACCTGGAAGGAATATTTGAGGCCATGGATAGTGGGAAGGGAGGAGGTAAATGGGCAGTTGTTGCATCTCCTGCGCTTGCATGGGAAGATGCCGTGGGAAGGGGAGGAGCTGCTGGGGATGACTAAGGAATGGACCAGGAGGGAGCGGAGGGAGTGGTCCCTTCGGAATGCTGAGAGGGGAGGGGAGGGGAAGATGTAATTGGTGGTGGGATCACGCTGGAGGTGGCGGAAATAGCGGAGGATAATCCGTTGAACGTGGAGGCTGGTGGGGTGGAAAGTGAGCACAAGGGGAATCCTGTCGTGGTTCTGAGAGGGAAGGGAAGGCGTGAGGGCAGAGGTACGGGAAATGGAACGAACACGATCGAGGGCCATGTTCAACACAGTGGAGGGGAATCCGCGGTTGAGGTAAAAGGAAGACATGTCAGAGGCACTAGTTTGAAAGGTGGCGTCGTCAGAGCAGATGTGACGGAGATGGAGAAACTGGGAGAATGGAATGGAGTTCTTACAGGATGCGGGGTGGGACGAAGTGTAGTCCAGGTAGCTGTGGGAGTCGTGGGCTTGTGCAGAGCATTAAATGTTTGGCCGATTCACTGTCGCCTGCTTTGCACTACTGCCCAAAACTAATGTCACCACCCATATTTGTGGCAGAAAGGGGTAAGTTGTAGACAGGGCTTTATAATAAGGGGGAAGCCATTTAGGACCAAGATGAGGAGGAATTTCTTCACCCAGAGAGTGGTGAACCTGTGGAATTCTCTACCACAGAAAGTTGTTGAGGCCAATTCACTAAATATATTCAAAAGGAGTTCGATGAAGTCCTTACTACTAGGGGGATCAAGGGGTATGGTGAGAAAGCAGGAATGGGGTACTGAAGTTGCATGTTCAGCCATGAACTCATTGAATGGCGGTGCAGGCTAGAAGGGCCGAATGGCCTACTCCTGCACCTATTTTCTATGTTTCTATGTTTCTATGTAGAGGTCCAATGTTGTGATCAAGAGAAAGTGTCGGGCTAAAGTGTAGGACGGTTGATGAACAGTGGCATACATTTAAGGAGATATTTCACAACTCTCGAGAAAAATATATTCCAGTGAGGAGGAGCGGGTGTAAGAGAAAAGATAGCCATCCGTGGCTAACTAAAGAAATAAAGGACGGTATCCAATTAAAAACGAGGGCATACAAAGTGGCCAAAACTAATGGGAGGACAGAAGATTGGGACGCGTTTAAAAGCCAACAAAGAATTACTAAAAAATGATTAAGAAAAGGAAGATAGACTATGAAAGTAAACTAGCACGAAATATAAGAACAGAGAGCAAGAGTGTCTATAGGTTAAAAAAAAAGGAAAAGAGTGGCTAGAGTAAATGTTGGTCTCTTAGAGGAGGAGACCAGGGAATTAATGATGGGGAACATGGAGATGACAGAAACTCTGAACAAATATTTTGTATCAGTCTTTACAGTAGAGGACACTAACAATATTCCAACAGTGGAGAGTCAAGGGGCTATGGGGGTGGGGGGGGGGAATTTAACACAATCACAATCACTAAGGAGGTGGTACTCAGTAAGATAAAGTGACTAAAGGCAGATAATCCTCTGGACCTGATGGCTTGCATCCTAGGGTCAAGAGAAGTAGCGGCAGGGATTGTGGATGCATTGGTTGTAATTTACCAAAATTCCCTGGATTCTGGGGAGGTCCCAGCAGATTGAAAACTGCAAATGTAACGCCCCTATTTAAAAAAAAAGGCAGACAAAAAGCAGGACAAAAAGCAAACTATAGACCAGTTAGCCTAACATCTGTGGTTTGGAAAATGTTGAAGTCCATTATTAAAGAAACAGTAGCAGGACATTTGGATAAGCAAAATTTGGTCAGGCAGAGTTTGTATGGATTTATAAAGGGGAAGTCATGTTTGACAAATTTGCTGGAGTTCTTTGAGGATATAACGAACAGGGTGGATAAAGGGGAACCAGTGGATTTGGTGTATTTGGAGTTCCATAAGGCATTTGACAAGGTGCCACATAAAGGGTTACTGCACAAGATAAAAGTTCACAAGGTTGGGGGTAATATATTAGCATGGATAGAGGATTGGCTAATGAACATAAAACAGAGAGTAGGGATAAATGGTTCATTCTCTGGTTGGCAATCAGTAACTAGTGGGGTGCAGCAGGGATCAATGCTGGGACCCCAACTATTTACAATCTATATTAACGACTTGGAAGAAGGGACCGAGTGTAACGTAGCCAAGTTTGCCGACGATAAAACGATGGGAGGAAAAGCAATGTGTGAGGAGGACACAAAAAATCTGCAAAAGGACACAGACAGGCTAAGTGAGGGGGCAAAAATTTGGCAGATGGAGTATAATGTTGGAAAGTGTGAGGTCATGCACTTTGGCAGAAAAAAATCAAAGAGCAAGTTATTATTTAAATGGAGAAAGATTGCAAAGTGTTGCAGTGCAGTGGGATCTGAGGTTACTTGTGCGTGAAACACAAAAGGTTAGTATAGGTACAGCAAGTGATCAGGAAGGCCAGTGGAATCTTGGCCTTTATTGCAAAAGGGATGGAGTATAAAAGCAGGGAAGTCTTGCTGCAGCTATACAGGGTATTGGTGAGGCCACACCTGGAATACTGCGTGCAGTTTTGGTTTCCATATTTACGAAAGGATATATTTGTTTTGGAGACAGTTCAAAGAAGGTTCACAAGGTTGGTTCCGGAGATGAGGGGTTAACTTATGAGGAAAGTTGAGTAGGTTGGGCCTCTACTCATTGGAATTCAGAAGAATGAGAGGTGATCTTTGGGATTATTAGCCACTAGATGGCGTCACTATTGGAGGCCATTGGGCTGCACGCACGTGTGTGCAGCCCAAGTATAAAAGATCAGCCATTTTGTATATTAGTCACTTTGGGCCTTAATAAAAAAGAGCCAAGGTCATACTTCTTGGAGTTAAACAATACTCTGTCTAACAGTTATTGCATACACAACATTTGGCGACGAGGCAACAAGAACCTTTGCATGCAAAAATGTGCACAATTGGATTGTTGGAGCGATTTGTGGAAGAAGATTGGGCAGACTTTGTGAGCCGTTTGAGCCAGTTCTTCATGGCCAACAAAATGGAGGAGGTCGGCGACGCAGATTGCCGCCGGATGGTGTTCCTCACTGTTGGTGGTCCAAAAATTTATGGTTTGATAAAGAATCTACTCCTGCCTGTGAGTCCAACAGGGAAGACGTATGAAGAATTGTGTACACTGGTACAGGACCACTTTAGCCAGACGAAGACATCATCATCTCGAGATACAGATTTTACACGCACATTCCCTTAGAGGGTCAGAATGTGGTGGAATTCGTTGCCGACCAGAGACGTCTAGCGGGACCATGTAAGTTCGGGGCTGCGTTGGCAGACATGCTGCGGGACTTCTTTGTAATTGTCATCAACCATGAGGTGAACCTGCGTAAACTACTGCCGGTGGAAACGTTGGACTTGAACAGGGCCATCACGATCGCTCAGTCACGCATGACGACGGATAGAACTCTAAAGCAGATATCAGTGGAAAACTGAAACTTGGCCAGTACTGTAAATATGATTGATTCGGCGTTCGGCAGAGCGGCACATGGCAGGGCCTACCCATTTGCATACGCGAAACCTGTGGCTGCCCAAAGTCCGCTAGTGGGAATGCATCCAACATCTCCATGTTGTCGTTGTGGAGGAAATCACCGGCACCAGCAGTGCCGATTTAAGCAATATAGTTCCAAACGCTGTCTGAGAATGGGGCATCTCCAGCGCAAGTGTCCGCAGATGAGCAAGCGTGCTGCGACACGCCATGTGGAGGATGATGATCAGACTAGCGATGATCCGGATACGCAATCCAAGGTACCAGAGGAGGACACTAAGCTGGGTGGCAGTGTGAGCTGTGAGGAGGATGCTAAGAAGCTGCAGGGTGACTTGGACAGGTTAGGTGAGTGGGCAAATGCATGGCAGATGCAGTATAATGTAGATAAATGTGAGGTTATCCACTTTGGTGGCAAAAACAGGAAAGCAGAATATTATCTGAATGGTGACAGATTAGGAAAAGGGGAGGTGCAATGAGACCTGGGTGTCATGGTTCATCAGTCATTGAAAGTTGGCATGTAGATACAGCAGGCGGCGAAGAAGGCAAATGGCATGTTGGCCTTCATAGCGAGAGGATTTGAGTATAGGAGCAGGGAGGTCTTACTGCAGTTGTACAGGGCCTTGGTGAGGCCACACCTGGAATATTGTGTTCAGTTTTGGTCTCCTAATCTGAGGAAGGACATTCTTGCTATTGAGGGAGTGCAGCGAAGGTTCACCAGACTGATTCCTGGGATGGCAGGACTGACATATGAAGAAAGACTGGATCGACTAGGCTTATATTCACTGGAATTTAGAAGAATGAGAGGGGATCTCATAGAAACATATAACATTCTGACAGGATTGGACAGGTTAGATGCAGGAAGAATGTTCCCGATGTTGGGGAAAACCAGCACCAGGGGTCACAGTCTAAGGATAAGGGGTAAGCCATTTAGGACCGAGATGAGGAGAAACTTCTTCACTCAAAGAATTGTGAACCTGTGGAATTCTCTACCATAGAAAGTTGTTGAGGCCAGGTCGTTAGATATATTCAAAAGGGAGTTAGATGTGGCCCTTACGACTAAAGGGATCAAGTGGTATGGAGAGAAAGCAGGTATGGGGCTCTGAAGTTGCCATGGTCAGCCATGATCTTATTGAATAGTGGTGCAGGCTTGAAGGGCCGAATGGCCTACTCGTGCACCTATTTTCTACATTTTTATGAAGTGTATGGACTGTACTCGTTCCTAACTAAGAGCAAACTGATAATGATCAACGTGAAATTTAATGGGGTGTCAGATTCGATGGAACTGGACACGGGGGCGAGTCAATCAATAATGAGCTCGAGGGCATTCGAAAAGCTGTGGGATACTAAGGCTGTGAGGCCCAGGCTGAATCCAGTCAATGCCAAGTTGCGCACGTACACCAAAGAACTCATAACGGTGATTGGCAGTGCCACAATCAAAGTGTCGTATAACGGTGTGGTTCACGAGTTACCGCTATGGATCGTCCCAGGTAATGGTCCAACGCTGTTCGGCAGGAACTGGCTTGAAAAAAATCAGATGCGATTGGAACGACATTAAGGCGTTGTCGTCGGAGAAAGTTACGTGTGCCCAAGTACTGAGCAAGTTCTCCTAGCTGTTCAAACCAGGCATCAGCAACTTCACAGGAACCAAGGTACAGATCCACGTGGACTCGGATGCGAGATCCGTCCATCATAAAGCTCGGGCAGTTCCATATATGATGAGGGAGAAGGTCAAAATCGAACTGGACAGACTCCAGCGTGAAGGGATCATATCACCGGTTGAATTTAATGAATGGACCAGCCCCATTGTTCCTGTGCTGAAAACTCATGACACAGTCAGAATCTTTGGAGACTACAAGGCTACGATCAACAGGGTTTCGAAACAGGATCAGTACCCGTTACCGAAGGCTGATGGCTTGTTTGCAATGCTAGCCGGGGGAAGTCGTTCACCAAACTGAACTTGACGTCGGCCTACATGACACAGGAGCTGGTCGAGACGTTGAAGAGACTTACGTGCATTAACACGCATAAAAGACTGTTTATTTATCACAGGTGCCCTTTTGGAATTCGCTCTGCTGCAACAATATTTCAGAGGAACATGGAGAATCTTCTGAAGTCTGTTCCCAGAACCGTCGTGTTCCAAGATGACATCCTGATCACAGGTCATGACTCCGAGGAACATCTGAACAACCTGTAAGAGGTCCTACATTGTCTGGACAAAGTGGGACTCAGACTGAAATGCTCGAAGTGCGTCTTCATGGCACCAGAGGTCGAATTCCTGGGGAGAAAAATTGCTGCTGACGGCATCAGGCCCACGGACGCAAAAACCAAGGCCATCAAGAATGCACCCAAGCCGCAGAATGTGACAGAGCTGCGTTCGTTCCTGGGTCTACTCAACCACTTCGGTAACTTCCTACCTAAATTGAGCACCTTGTTAGAACCACTGCATATGCTGCTAAGAAAATGCGACAAATGGGTGTAGGGTGCCTCTCAAGACAGAGCTTTTGAGAAAGCTACTAATCTGCTTTGCTCTAACAAGCTGCTGGTACATTATGACCCATGTAAACATTTAGTATTGGCCTGTGATGCTTCGTCATATGGAATTGGTTGCGTACTTCAACAAGCTAATGAGTCGGGTAAACTTCAACCAGTCGCGTATGCTTCAAAAAGTTTGTCTAAAGCGGAAAGAGCCTACTGCATGGTAGAGAAAGAAGCACTAGCCTGTGTGTATGGGTTAAAAAGATGCATCAGTGCCTGTTTGGTCTTCGGATTGAACTGGAGAGCCGCTCATTTCACTGTTCTCTGAAAACAAAGGTATCAATACCAGTGCTTCATCCCGCATCCAGAGGTGGGCACTGACATTATCCGCTTATGATTATGTCAATCGCCATAGACCTGGGACCGAGAATTGTGCCGCTGCTTTGAGCCGTCTGCCATTGCCCACACCGGAGGTGGAAACGCCACAACTGGCGGACCTATTGTTAGTTATGGATGCTTTTGTGAGTGAAGGAACCCCTGACACAGCTCAACAAGTTAAGACCTGGACTAGCCAGGACCCGATTTTATTGGTGGTGAAGAGTTGCATCCTCAAAGGTGATTGGTCTGCCATACCCAAGCAAATGTGCTAGGAGACCAAACCTTACATTCGTCACAAAGACGAACTGTCTATTCAGTCGGATTGTATACTGTGGGGCAAACGTGTTGTTATGCCTAAGAAAGGGAGAGAGAAATTTGTACGTGAGCTACATAGCACACATCCGGCATTGTAATGATGAAAGCCATTGCCAGGTCTCATGTATGGTGGCCGGGAATTGACTCTGAGCTGAAATCATGTGTGCATCAGTGCAACACTTACATGCAGCTCAGCAAAGCACCGCTGAGTCTGTGGTCGTGGCCGTCCAAACCATGGTCCAGGATCCACATAGACTTTGCAGGTCCCTTCCTGAGGAAGATGTTTTTAGTTGTGGTGGATACGTATTTGATAGTGGATAGAGTGTATAATCATGCCATCCAGCACATCCACAGCTATCATTGAGAATCTCAGTGTCATGTTCGCGACACATGGTCTGCCTGACATCGTTGTTAGCGACAATGGATTGTGCTTCACCAGTCAGGAGTTTCAAGAGTTCATGAAACTCAATGGTACCAAACATGTAAGGTCAGCGCTGTTCAAACCTGCATCCAATGGGCAAGCAGAACGTGCTGTCCAAATCATAAAGCAGAGTATGAAACGAGTAACCCAAGGGTCACTGCAGACCCGCCTGTCATGCATACTGCTTAGTTACAGGACAAGACCACACACGCTTACCGGGGTCTCGCCTGCTGAACTAATGATGAAAAGAGGCCTTAAGACCAAGCTATCTCTTGTACACCCTGACTTGAATAATCATGTTGAATATAGAAGACAAAATCAGCAAGGGTATTACGATCGCGCAGCTGTGCCACATGATATTTCTGTAAATGATCCTGTATATGTTCTGAATTATGGTCAGGAGGATCGATGGTACTGTCATGGCCAAGGAGGGCAACAGAGTATTATTGTCAAGCTCAAAAATGGGCAAACATGCAGGAAACATATGGATCAGACAAAGCTGCGGCACACAGACAAACCGGAACAGTCAGAGGAAGAGACAATCGACGACCAACCAACCTACCCCCAGTCATCAGAGGACTCAGTGGTCATCATTGAATCGGGACTTTCAATCACTGACATGTTCAATGAAAATGGACTTTCAATCCCTGACATGGCCATTGCCAATCCCACCAGGTCAGCCACCCAGCCACCAGTCACAACAGACTCTGAACACTCACCCAAGTCAATTCCCGGCCACCATACTTGAGACCTGTGTGCAGCCCAAGTATAAAAGGCCAGCCATTTTGTATATTAGTCACTTTGGGCATTAATAAAGCAAAGTCAAGGTCATACCTCTTGGAGTTAAACATTACTTAGTCAAACAGTTATTGCATACACAACAATCTTATCGAAACGTATAAGATTATGAGGGGGCTTGACAAGGTGGATGTAGAGAGGATGTTTCCACTGATGGGGGAGACTAGAACTAGAGGGCATAATCTTAGAATAAGTGGCTGTCCATTTAAAACTGAGATGAGGAGAAATTTCTTCTCTCAGAGGGTTGTGGATCTATGGAATTCGCTGCCTCAGAGAGCTGTGGAAGTTGGGACAATGAATAAATTTAAGACAGAAATAGACAGTTTCTTAAACAATAAGGGAATAAGGGGTTATGGAGAGCAGGCAGGGAAGTGGAGCTGAGTCCATGATCAGATCAGCCATGATCTTATTGAATGGCGGAGCAGGTTCGAGGGGCCGTATAGCCTACTCCTGCTCCTATTTCTTATGTTCTTATGTTACATTGCATGAATCTGCAGTGCAGCCAGCAATGGGTTATCCTCTGCATTCTCTTCAGGCCACTACAGCTCCTCCGACGGTCAGAGGCTGGAATATAGAAAGAGACAGAGAATACAAGAGGCGAAGGGTGAGACAGAATTAAAAAGAGTGTGAGAGAAAACAAACAGTAGGAGAGAGGTATAGACACTTACAGGAAGTGACTTTTCTTTAAGTTTATGTCCATGAGCAATGCCACAGTCGATCAACTAGAATTAGGGCAGGTGATTTGGTGCAGCAAAAATGACCTACAATCTCACAGCAGTTGTGAAGGATTATTTTCCTTCTCGTTTGTCACTGACTTTTCCCCCTTACTGCCACTTTACTTTTAAGCAGCAATATGCTTATTTTCTGCCTTTCAGCCGGCATTGAACACTGAAGGAAGTTTCCAGCTGGTTGCAATAAAAGCTTGCCATGCAGCTGGTAAGCGCAGATTGCTCAGCTCACTGGCACAGTTTAAAATTAGAGTTTGGATTAAATTGCCAACAAGCGGAGTGTACAAGGAGCTGTTACAGCAACCCGCTGGAAACCTTTGTTACACTTAGGCAGAAGTCAGTACATGGTGCTGATTAAAACTAAAGTCAGGAAAAGTTAAGTTCGAGGGTGAAAATCACACCATTTGTCATAGAATAGTGCACTGAAAAAATTCACTTTCCCTAACTATAATAATACATTCCGCATTGTACAGCATAGCATTCTTGTCATTTATATTCTGACTTACTGTGAACGGCACCACGGGAGATCTGCTAGTTCATAGGAAAGTACCTTACATCGGAGGGAAAGGTACAGTCGATTACAGAACATGTAACATTTCTCCCTTTCCTCCTCCTTTGTTGCTAGGGTGATCAATTCTGGCATCAATACTGGCTAATTCGACTCCCTCCTAGGGCATTTCCCGCTAAGAAATGCCTGCCCAACCCATTAGAGTTAGACTTCATTCTATTCAACTGAAATAGTCACCTGTCAGGCATTTGTGCTTTCGAACTATAATCAGGTGAAGAAGCCTGGCCGCGAGCTGTCTCACCATTCTGAGTACCTGAAAAAGTAATGTGAAAAATGCAGGGAGGAACCAGACAATGCAACCTCACCCACGATGAGAGGAAAGGCCTCTGCGATACTACAGTCCCTTAAAAGTACCTTCCATTGTTCTTTCCCTGTGTTAGGGTGCAAATCAAAGCCTGTCAGTAGTCTGCAGTACTGCACCCAGTGGCCTCTCTTGTGACAAGTCTGTTCAAAGGTGGAAAGCATCACAGCCGAGCCCAATCCCCTGCTCGCAAGACATACCAACATCTTCCAGTAGTATGGGGGGGGGTCAGAATAATATAAGCCAGAGTTGGAATCCTTAAAGATTTTCCATTATCCAAGCTGACAGGACCTACAGCCCATTGTTCTTTTGTTATTTTTTGAATTCATTTATGGGATGTGGACATCGCTGGCAAGGCCAGCATTTATTGACCATCCCTAATTGCCCTTGAGAAGATGATGGTAAGCCGCCTTCTTGAACCGCTGCCGTCCATGTGGTGAAGGTACTCCGACAGTGCTGTCAGGGAGGGAGTTCCAGGATTTTCACCCAGCAACAATGAAAGAACGGCGGTATACTTCCAAATCGGGATGGTGTGTGACTTAGAGAGGAACTTGTCCTTCTAGATGGTAGAGGTCGTGGGTATGAGAGGTGCTGCCGAAGAAGCCTTGGCGAGTTGCTGCAGTGCATCTTGTCAATGGTACACACTCCTGACGTGCCTTGTAGATGGTGGAAAGATGGTGGAAAGACTTTGGGGAGTCAGGAGGTGAGACATTTGCTGCAGAATGCACAGCCACTGACCTGATCTTGTAGCCAAAGTATTAAGTTTCTGGTCAATGGTGACCCCTCCAGGATGTTGATGGTGGGGGATTCGGTGATGGCAATGCCATTGAATGTCAAGGGGCAGTGGTTAGACTCTCGCTTGTTGGAGATAGTCATTGCCTTGTGTGCCACTTATCAGCCCAAGCCTAAATGTTGTCCAGGTCTTGCTGCATGCGTGCACGGACTGCTTCATTATCTAAAGAATTGCAAATTAAATTGAACACTGTGCAATCATAAGCGAACATCCCCACTTCTGACCTTATCTTGGAGGGAAGGTCATTGATGAAGCAATTGAAGATGATTGGGCCTAGGACACTGCCCTGAGGAACTCCTGCAGCGATATCCTGGTGCTGAGATGATTGGCCTCCAACAACCACAACCATCTTCCTTTATGCTAGGTATGACTCCAGCCAGTGGAGAGTTTTCCTCTTGAATCCCATTGACTTCAGTTTTACTTGATGTCACACTGGGTCAAATGCTGCCTTGATGTCAAGGGCAGTCACTCTACCTCACCTCTGGAATCCAGCTCGTTTGGACCACGGCTGTAATGAAGTCTGGAGCAGAGTGGTCCTGGCGGAACCCAAATTGGGCATCAGTGAGTGTATTATTGATGAGTAAATGCCGTTTGATAGCACTGTTGCCGACACCTTCCATCACTTTGCTAATGATTAAGAGTAGACTGATGAGCAATAATTGGCCGGATTGGATTTGTCCAGCTTCTTGTGGACAGGACATACCTGGGCAATTTTCCACATTGTCGGGTGGATGCCAGTGTTGTAGCTGTATTGGAAAAACTTGGCTAGAGGTGCAGCTAGTTCTGGAGCACAAGTCTTCAGCACAACAGCTGGGCTGTTGTCAGGGCCCATAGCCTTTACTGTATCCAGTGTGTTCAGCCGTTTCTTGATGCCACACTCTGTCAAATTGGTTGAATAATGGCTTCTGTGATGGTGGGGGCCTCAGGAGCCGGCGGAGATGGATCATCCACTCGGCCCTTCTGGCTGAAGATGGTTGCAAATGCTTCAGCTTTGTCTTTTGCACTTACGGGCTGGGGTCTGCCATCATTGAGGCCGGGTTGAAGCCAGTTCACTCAGCACAAACCAGGGTTTGAATCTATGGCTCAGTAACACACTGGGCAATGAATTTATCAATTGGGCCATTCGGGAAGCTCTTTTCACTTGTTTTTTTAATTCCCAGGGAGGAAGTGATGCAAGAGAAAAACATGTGAAAATTAAGATAACAGGACCAGATTGCAGGGATGATTTAAAGGAGAAAGGTCACCCTGAAAAACAGCTTGTGGTAGATGGATTACATTTATTAATTTTGTTGTTAAAAATGGGAGACAGGGTGGTGCAGTGGACATTTCTATAATGTCCTTCCACTTGTAAATGGAGTTGTGATAAGTAAGCTTGGTTCATGGCATTGGACTTGGAATCCAGAATATCGATACGACTGACATGTTACAAGCTGTACTGTGTAGATTCTCCACCGATTGAAGGCAGATGTCAGCTGATGAGACTTGGGGGGACAGTGGCTGGAGTCAGGTATACAAACCTATGCTGGATGCCTCTCTTGATGGGGTGAGATAGAGATGAGCAGTCATTGCTGAAGTTCCGCAGCTCTAACTGGTGGAACCATCATTTGATTGGGCATGATGTGTGTTCATGTTGTGGTCAGGGGTGGGTTGGTGACAGCGCACTCTCACACGTAAAGATGCTGCTTAACATACCACTTGGGAAAAGATCATAGAAACATAGAAAATAGGTGTAGGAGTAGGCCATTCAGCCCTTCGAGCCTGCACCATACCCCTTGATCCCTTTAGCCGTAAGAGCCATATCCAAATCCCTTTTGAATATATCTAACGAACTGGCCTCAACAACTTTTTGTGGTAGAGAATTCCACAGGTTCACAATTCTCTGAGTGAAGAAGTTTCTCCTCATCTCGGTCCTAAATGGCTTACCCCTTATCCTTAGACTGTGACCCCTGGTTCTGGCCTTCCCCAATATCGGGAACATTCTCAACTTCCCTAATTTCCCTTGTTAGCCACGGTTGAGCCACCTTCCCCGTTTTATTTTTACGCCAGACAGGGATGTACAATTGTTGAAGTTCACCCATGTGATCTTTAAATGTCTGCAATTGCCTATCCACCGTCAACCCTTTAAGTATCATTCGCCAGTCTATCCTATCCAATTCACGTCACATACCATTGAAGTTACCTTCCTTAAGTTCAGGATCCTAGTCTCTGAATTAACTGTGTCACTCTCCATCTTAATGAAGAATTCTACCATATTATGGCCACTCTTCCCCAAGGGGCCTCGCACAACAAGATTACTAATTAATCCTCTCTCAATACACAATATCCAATATAGGATGGCCAGCTCTCTAGTTGGTTCCTCGACATATTGGTCTAGAAAACCATCCCTCATACACTCCAGGAAATCCTCCTCCACCGTATTGCTACCAGTTTGGTTAGCCCAATCTATATGTAGATTAAAGTCACCATGACAACTGCTGTACCTTTATTGCACGCATCCCTAATTTCCTGTTTGATGCCATCCCCAACTTCACTACTACTATTTGGTGGTCAGTACACAACTCCCACTAGCATTTTCTGCCCTTTGGTGTTCCACAGCTCTACCCATACAGATTCCACATCATCCAAGCTAATGTCCTTCCTTACTATTGTGTTAATTTCCTCTTTAACCAGCAACGCTACCCCACCTCCTTTTCCTTTCTGTCTATCCTTCCTGAATATTGAATACCCTTGGATGTTGAGTTCCCAGCCTTGGTCACCCTGGAGCCGCGTCTCCGTAATCCCAATTACATCATATCCGTTAATAGCTATCTGCGCAGTTAATTCATCCACCTCCAGTTCAGCCATGAACTCATTGAATGGCGGTGCACACTCGAAGGGCCGAATGGCCTACTCCTGCACCTATTTTCTATGTTTCTATGTTATTACGAATGCTCCTCGCATTGAGACACAGAACCTTCAGGCTTGTTTTTTTAACACTCTTTGTCCTTTTAGAATTATGTTGTAATGTGGCTCTTTTTGATTTTTGCCTTTGATTTGTCTGCCCTCCGCTTTTCCTTATCTCCTTTCTACCTTTTGCTTCTGCCCCCATTTTACTTCCCTCTATCTGCCTACATAGATTCCCATCCCCCTGCCATATTAGTTTAAACCCTCCCCAACAGCACTAGCAAACACTCCCCCTAGGACATCGGTTCCAGTCCTGCCCAGGTGCAGACCGTCCGGTTTGTACTGGTCCCACCTCCCCCAGAACCAGTTCCAATGTCCCAGGAATTTGAATCCCTCCGTCTTGCACCATTCCTCAAGCCACGTATTCATCTTAACTATCCTGCTATTTCTACACTATCCACATAGTGAAAGCTCAAACCTGTGGTTGCAAGTTATCCAATAACTCACTGGGGGAGGTCAGTGAGATCTTTTTGGAGTCCATTTGGCTCCGAAGTGTTAATCTGGGAATAAAAGATTGGAAGTGTTTGGAAATTCTGTGCTAGATTTTGTAATCGTAGATCTGGGAGGTTTGCGGTGCTCCTCGGCATTATTGGTGATTGACTATCTAGTCTGGCTCAATGTGATGTGATCTGTAGGCATATCTCTGTCACTGGGTGTCGAGAGCTTCGGGTAACCCTGCAAGCCCACACCCTAACACACAAGGAGCATGAAGCACATTAGTGCTGATATCCCCTCGAGTTGGTCATTGGCAATTTAGAAGCTTGGATTTGAGCCTTCACTTAGTGGACAACCAGGAACTCTCTCCACCAGCATGATAAGCAGCACCAAAAAACATGTAGTTTTAGTTGTACCCCGATGCATACTTGAGGTTCACTAAGCCTTGGCTCTAGCCAATCTGCACATAATCCTGACCCGCTGAGATTTCCAGCACTTTCTGTTTTTATTCCAGATTTCAGCATCCGCAGTATATTGCTTTTACACATAATTTCTCTGGGCTTAGGTAAGTGTTCTTATGTTCCTAAGGGAGATAATTCCCAATGTTTTTCCCCTTTTCTCCTGGAGGTGCTGACACGTGAAGAGTGGATATTTGGATGAGCTGCTTGAGGCTTGACAGTACATGTAGAACTAACATGAGTCACTGGCTTGAGAAATGGTAGAGAAAAAAGGAAAAAAAAAACCTGGAAAGAATTGCCACAAGATCAGCGATGTAACTTGGATAATGGATCATTAGTGCATTTCCCCAGAGCGTGGTAACCGGACAGTAAAATGACTGATATGGAGTATCTGGCCCACAATGTCTTGAATTATATTCACGGTGGTAATGCAAAGAACCATGTCTTTTCAAGTCACTTGTGGGGGAAAAAAAAATCACATCAATTAAGAAAAGAATGCGGTGAAGGATTAGAAAAGCATAGACAGAGAAAGAGGAAATAGTTTAATGCCAGGTTCTTTTATTTTTTTCCAACATGGAGCCGGTCTTAAGATCCACCCACTGTCCTGGTTATACAGTACATTACAGTTACAAAGTATGACAACAGCAGAGCACAGGAATAAACAGTTTCTGGAAATTATTCATCTATAGCAGCGTACACAGAGGCATGCATTAAACAAAGTTATACACTAGCCGATTTATAGAAATAAAATCACTTAAAAAATACCATTAGATAGATCAACACACATTGTCAAATGAGTTTAATTGGACATGTAGGGACACGGATGCAGAACTACAGGTAAAGAGTTGGCATCAAAATTTGTAATCATGCCAATGAGAGCCATTATTTGTAAGCACAGCTTGGAGACAGTTGTGTGTTATAGTTTACTGGATGGTTTGTTAAACGTTACCAACTCACACATTTACAGTAATCAATGTGCTCTTTGAGCACCACAGTTAACAAGAAATACAGAATGCATGTTGGTCAATTATCCCACTCAGGAGCCATACAAGTTAGATATTGTGCGTGGGATATTTTTCTGGTAAATCACCATCCTGAAGTGCATTCTACTAATACTATATATCCTCTTAGTTAGATTTTTCTGTTAAAGACATCTTTGATTCTGTATTTTTCTTCAAGTAAGTTCTCCTTGTTTGAATCACAATAAATGAAGGGGCACTATCTTCATTTGTTTTCAATGTTTGGGGAAGGAGAAGAGCCATGAATCATTTTCAGAACACCAAATGAGAGAATGGTGCCTTCCCCCTGCCCCATCACCTCCTCAATGATTTACTTACCACCTTCTAGTGTCTCTCCCAAGTGGCTACTTTTCATGTGACCCTAACTGTAAGCGTCAACAGGCTACTTGACTGGTATGTCCCAGTTAGGCTGATCCTGTCCTCACCTGCATCGCCAGGCATCCACTTTCCAGCAGGTCATTGGATTACTGATTGGGAGTGGGAACCCTGGCTGATTTACTCCCTCCCTAGTCTAGTCTAGTCTAGTCTAGTGACAACTGCAGCATTATCACTGTCCTGGCTGAGATCAGGCAACTCAGCACGGACCAAGGTTTGAACTTGGGGTCTTCTTGTTTTGAGGATGGCACACATGTGGTGTGTTTATATAAGAGAACATTCATGCATTTACAAACTCACACACCAGCCTACTGATAGAAATAAATCACTTGAAAGAAACTCTGAAAATATTCTGCTAAATCATCTTGAAGTGCATTCTATTTGTAACATGTCATTTTGGTTTTGTTTTAAAACTACCTTTCATTCTGTCTTTTTCATCTCCAAGTAGATTTTACACCGTGCATTGAGTTTCTTAAATCACATGATGAATTAAAGGGAAAGTCTTCGTGGAAATGTTTGATAATTTTCTTTAAATTGGAGAGGGATAAGAGTCATGATAACACGTGTAAATTACCCAATAGTGCATTTCTTTTTCCCTCAGTTTAGTCCCCTTCTCTCCTCTCCTGCAGGCACTGGTTCACACTGGGCTAGAAATCCATTGGTGCTGACAGTTCTCTGGTACCTCAGCTCACCCAAGTGGTCATTTATTACGTGTGAGATTAGACAGCAGGTGTTGGCAGGCCATTCAATTGTGTGTGGCAGAAGGCATCACAGCCAACCCAACCCTGTCTTCACTTCCTGCTAGCTTTTTCACCCTCGAGCACAGAAGCATTGAGGCAAATACAGTACCGACAGCATTACATTTATATACATAGAAAGACATAGACGTTAAAACATGGAAACTATTCAGTCCAACCAGTTTGTGTCAGTGCTTACCCTCCACACAAGCAAATAGGTCTAATCACACTTACTCACCCTGTTCCCATATCCTTTAATCCCTTTTCCACCACCAACCTATCAATTCTAATCTTGACAGCTGATATATTTTCTGCCTCAATCACTAAAAGTGTGAAGTGATACATTTTGGTAGAAAGAATGAAGAGAGGACATATAAACTAAATGGTACAATGCTAAAGGGGGGCGCAGAAACAGAGAGACCTAGGGGTATGTGTACATAAATTGTTGGAGGTGGCTGGGCAGGTTGAGAAAGTAGTTAAAAAGGCTTACGCGATCCTGGGCTTCATAAATAGAGGTACTGGGTACAAAAGTGTGGAAGTTATGATGAACCTGTATAAAACACTAGTTCGGCCTCAACTGGAGTATTGTGTCCAATTTTGGGCATCGCACTTTAGGAAGGATGTGAAGGCCTTAAAGAAAATGCAGAAAAGATTTACGAAAATGATTCCAGGAATGAGGGAATTCAGTTACGTGGATAGACTGGAGAAGCTGGGGTTGTTCTCCTTCAAGCAGAGAAGATGGAGAGGAGATTTGATAGAGGTGTTCAAACTCATGAGGGGTCTGGACAGAGTAGAGAGAGAGAAACTGTTCTCATTGGCAGAACGGTCGAGAACCAGAGGACACAGATTTAAGGTGATTGGTAAAAAAACTAAAGGCGACGTAAGAAAAACCTTTTTTATGCAGCAAGTGGTTAGGATCTGGAATGCACTGCCTGAAAGGGTGATGGAGGCAAACTCAATTTTATCTTTCCAAAGGGAGTTGGATAAATATCTGAAGGAAAAAAAGTTGCAGAGCTATGGGGAAAGGGCAGGGGAGTGGGACTAGCTGAGAGTCAGCACAGTCTCAATGGGCCAAATGGCTTTCTTCCGTGCTGTAACCATTGTATGATTCTAACCAGGATAGTGTATTCCACATCCACACTCTCTGTGTAAAGAAGTTTCTCCTCTGTTCTCAATCTCTCATATTGTATCTATAGCCCTGCAACCCTTCAACTGGAAAGTCTACTTCTTTCTACACTGTCCCATCCTTTCATATTTTTAAACAATTCTATCATATTGTCCCATAATCTGCATTGTTCTAACAAAGATAGCTCCAATTTTTCAAGTCTTTTGTATTTTGGCACTTCATGAAAATAAACATTTCTGAAAGAACTTTAAACGGGAGAGAGGTGGACACCAAGTAGGAAATGAAGGAATCTGGTGGAGGTGTAGACTGCTCTGTCAAAGGAATGGGTTTTTAGGAGGCTTTGAAGACAGAGAGTAAAAGTGGCTTCCAAAGAGACATCTGAAAGGCGGAGACATAATGGTTGGAAGATCAACCTCCAATCGTGCAGCAGAGGGAGAAGGGGAAAAGCAGTGATCTAGGGTCAGGGAAAGGAATCTAGAGCCACAAACAATGCTCGGGTAGGGTTGAGCGAGGCCAGGGAGAGAATCGAAGGCAAAGATGAGCTTGGGAAGCCAGAGTGGGCAGAAATTGATTCTCAAGGTAGTAAAGGAGTGGTGAAGAGATAGTAGCATAAGTAGGCAATGTTCCAGAACTGGAAACAAGTCGTTTTGACAATGACTGGATGTGGGCTTTAAAGCTCAGGATAAAATGACAACAGCCCTGAAATGACGAAGAGGCAAGATTCTGTGTTTTTTGACATATATCTGGAAGTTGATGACATGCTTGAAGTTGCTGTCCCCAGGGGGTAGCATTTAGATGATGAGAAAGGCAGGGAGGGAGGGGAATCAAGAACGGAGCTAAGTTCAGCTAACTCAGCATTGAACAGATGTCGAACCTGGAACCATTCTGGTCTGTTTGGCTTAGTACTACACTGGGCAGTGCGTTTACCACTGAGATTTTGGGGAGGCCCACTCATGAAGTCATTGGCTTTGCTCCTCCTGGCTCCTAGCTCCATAGAAATGAATCAGCAAAAACACAAATGCACTTACCTTTTTGAGAACGACCTCCAGACACCCTGCCGAGATCCACAGGTTTGGCCCCAGAAGACCTGCATCAACTGCATGGAGCATGTGAGGGGGCAAGCTCCACTCAGTTGATGATAAATTTGAGCGGCATCCTAAAGCGGGTGTTAGGACAGTAATTTTCAGACTCAATGCGTCCAATGCCTGTTTCAGGCGCCTCGGACCCTAGGAAATCGTCGTCAGTTCCAGAGGAGAACAGGCACGAGAGATTGCGACTCGAAATTTGTCCCTCCAAAGCTCTTTGCCCGTCCAAACAATGGACACGCTGATGTCCAATTTCTGCCCCAAAGGTCTTGTACTGTAATTACATTAAGGTTTCCAATTCAATTTCAGCAGCAACAAATCAAATCTCAGAATGGAAGGCATCATTCTCAGCTGTCTGCTGTGCTCAGGCCAGATTTGGAATTGTCAAAGAGGGCACCAGTAGTTCAATTTTGTGAATCTCACAAAAGATTAGAATTAATTTAACATTGTGTTGTAGTACGATAGACTGCAATATCGTAACCAGGGAATGGAGATTAAGGAGCTAGCTGTTGATTGGGTATGCAAAATTAATCAAATACTCAAAACTTCCCTTTTTTAAAAACCCTAAATCTCTTTATTACTCTCCTGAAGACTCCGACTTATGCTGCGGACTGCTCCATGGGTATGGAGTGTCGGGTGATACCTTACCCAAGTGGTTATTCTTTCTGTGCAAGCCGAGTGAGTGAGTGCTGACAGACTGTTCAATGGACGGGGCGTTGCAACCATACCTGTCCTCAATTAATATCCACACGTGTGAACCTGCCAACAAAGATCACTGGATAGTGATCAGGATCAGGATCCCTGCTCTAGAGGCAAATTGTAGCACCACTACTGTGCATGATGTCATGTATGTAGACCATGTATACTAACTGTATAGTCACATAAGATGTGCCACCAGAGGGCACTGCGGTGGGAGACCTGAGGGTCCCCTGCATAGGTGTGCAAGGGCCCAGTATAAAAGACTGCCCACCATGCTTGTGCCTCATTCTGGAGTTACAATAAATGGGACTAAGGTCACAAAGGCTCAAGTACAATACTAGACCTCGTGGAGTCATTCATAAGAGTATTAAAGACATAACACATGAGATCTTTAACATTTTTGTTATTGGTATAGATGTTTTGATTCTATTAGTCCCCATTTTCACATTCAGCGAGGTCCAACATGCATATCAGTTTGGGTTGCGGGGGAGGTGGTTACCAGTCGCTTTTTTAAATCCTGCAGGCATCATCATTGCCAAAGTCCACTAATAAGCACTTAACCATGCCTGGCCATTGGCTAACCAAATTAAGTACAGCAACAGCTCACTGGAATGTCAAAATAGACTCTTCCGCCTTCCTGTACAGTCCTTTACTTAAGATATTTCATATGAGGCAGCAAAAAAGAGAGAAATAAAACTTGTTTAAATCTTTTGAACAAGTGCGGCACCCCTGATGGTTCAGTGTGTGAATGTACTGCCCAGTGTGGAAGTGAGCTATACAGACTAGCATGGCCCCACGATCTGTACTCTGCACTGAGTTAGCTGATTTCAGCAATTGACCGCTGTGTTTCTGGACTAGGAAGTCAAAAATGAAGGATTCACACTCCTGATTATTATCCAGTCACTCTTACTGGAAAATGTGTGTGAGACCATCTGGTTATGATCGGATCAGACGCTGCTGCGATTCTCCCAAAAGCCTGTCGACACTCATCATCAAGGTTCACACATCAAGAATAGTCACGAAAGCGAGCTGTATCAATGCAGCTGCTTCCCAGCAAGAGTCACCGGCCACAGGAAAGTGGGGTTTCCGCCGCACTTCTGGCGCCGAATGGGAGCAATTCCAAGGAGATTCCCAGATGCTATCTTTGGGTTGTTGTGATGCAAGATTTTGGGAGTCCACATGTTTTTTTCCCAAGTAGCTGCTCACCCCTCCAATCTTTTATCCTCCCAGCACCTCCGCCCACAATTGTCAAAGGAATATATTAGAAAAGTCACCTGTTCCAATGGCCCAGTTCAGTGGGTCTGTAAGCTTAATTAATTCCAGACTGTACAGAAAGAACTAGACAGGCCAAGACTATTAGCAATAAAAGCATGGTGCTGGCTAATTAAGTTCTATAGCCATGCAAGCCACACTCGTTTTTGCTTTTATGCAGATGCAGTGACTAAAGAAAATAAGCATCTGTGGGTATTGTGTATAGTGTTAGAATTAAAAAAGCTTACAACAAATTGGTCCTGAAATCATAAGAACACAAGAATTTTTCAGAACTAGAAAAGGACATTAGACACAATAATCTTGTGAAAAAGGAACGGCAGTAGTCATGGGGGATTTTAACCTACATATCGATTGGTCAACTCAAATCGCACGGGGAAGCCTGGAGGAGGAATTCATAGAATGCATACGGGATTGTTTCTTAGAACAGTATGTTACAGAACCTACAAGGGAGCAAGCTATCTTAGATCTGGTTCTGTGTAATGAGACGGGAAAAATAAACGATCTCCTAGTAAAAGATCCTCTTGGAATGAGTGATCACAGTATGGTTGAATTTGTAATATAGATTGAGGGTGAGGAAGTTGTGTCAGAAACGAGCGTACTATGCTTAAACAAAGGGGACTACAGTGGGATGAGGGCAGAGTTGGCTAAAGTAGACTGGAAACACAGACTAAACGGTGGCACAATTGAGGAACAGTGGAGGACTTTTAAGGAGCTCTTTCATAGTGCGCAACAAAAATATATTCCAGTGAAAAAGAAGGGTGGTAAGAGAAGGGATAACCAGCCGTGGATAACCAAGGAAATAAAGGAGAGTATCAAATCAAAGACCAATGCGTATAAGGTGGCCAAGGTTAGTGGGAAACTAGAAGATTGGGAAAATTTTAAACAACAGCAAAGAATGACTAAAAAAGCAATAAAGAAAAGAAAGATAGATTACGAAGGTAAACTTGCGCAAAACATAAAAACAGATAGTAAAAGCTTTTACAGATATATAAAACGGAAGAGAGTGACTAAAGTAAATGTTGTTCCCTTAGAAGATGAGAAGGGGGATTTAATAATGGGAAATGTGGAAATGGCTGAGACTTTAAACAATTATTTTGCTTCGGTCTTCACAGTGGAAGACACAAAAACCATGCCAAAAATTGCTGGTCACAGGAATGTGGGAAGGGAGGACCTTGAGACAATCACTATCACTAGGGGGGTAGTGCTGGACAGGCTAATGGGACTCAAGGTAGACAAGTCCCCAGGTCCTGATGAAATGCATCCCAGGGTATTAAAAGAGATGGCGGAAGTTATAGCAGATGCATTCGTTATAATCTACCAAAATTCTCTGGACTCTGGGGAGGTACCAGCGGATTGGAAAGCAGCTAATGTAACGCCTCTGTTTAAAAAAGGGGGCAGACAAAAGGCAGGTAACTACAGGCCGGTTAGTTTAACATCTGTAGTGGGGAAAATGCTTGAAACTATCATTAAGGAAGAAATAGCGGCACATCTAGATAGGAATAGTGCAATCAAGCAGACGCAGCATGGATTCATGAAGGGGAAATCATGTTTAACTAATTTACTGGAATTCTTTGAGGATATAACGAGCATGGTGGATAGAGGTGTACCGATGGATGTAGTGTATTTAGATTTCCAAAAGGCATTCGATAAGGTGCCACACAAAAGGTTACTGCAGAAGATAGAGATACGCGGAGTCAGAGGAAATGTATTAGCATGGATAGAGAATTGGCTGGCGAACAGAAAGCAGAGAGTCGGGATAAATGGGTCCTTTTTGGGTTGGAAATCGGTGGTTAGTGGTGTGCCACAGGGATCGGTGCTGGGACCACAACTGTTTACAATATACATAGATGACCTGGAAGAGGGGACAGAGTGTAGTGTAACAAAATTTGCAGATGACACTAAGATTAGTGGGAAAGCGGGTTGTGTAGAGAACACAGAGAGGCTGTAAAGAGATTTAGATAGGTTAAGCGAATGGGCTAAGGTTTGGCAGATGGAATACAATGTCGGAAAGTGTGAGGTCATCCACCTTGGGAAAAAAAACAGTAAAAGGGAATATTATTTGAATGGGGAGAAATTACAATATGTTGAGGTGCAGAGGGACCTGGGGGTCCTTGTGCATGAATCCCAAAAAGTTAGTTTGCAGGTGCAGCAGGTAATCAGGAAGGCGAATGGAATGTTGGCCTTCATTGCGAGAGGGATGGAGTATAAAAGCAGGGAGGTCCTGCTGCAACTGTACAGGGTATTGGTGAGGCCGCACCTGGAGTACTGCGTGCAGTTTTGGTCACCTTACTTAAGGAAGGATATACTGGCTTTGGAGGGGGTACAGAGACAATTCACTAGGCTGATTCCGGAGATGAGGGGGTTACCTTATGATGATAGATTGAGTAGAGTGGGTCTTTACTCGTTGGAGTTCAGAAGGATGAGGGGTGATCTTATAGAAACATTTAAAATAATGAAAGTGATAGACTAGAGGCAGAGAGGTTGTTTCCACTGGTCGGGGAGACTAGAACTAGGGGGCACAGCCTCAAAATACGCGGGAGCCAATTTAAAACCGAGTTGAGAAGGAATTTCTTCTCCCAGAGGGTTGTGAATCTGTGGAATTCTCTGCCCAAGGAAGCAGTTGAGGCTAGCTCATTGAACGTATTCAAGTCACAGATAGATAGATTTTTAACCAATAAGGGAATTAAGGGTTATGGGGAGCGGGCGGGTCAGTGGAGCTGAGTCCACGGCCAGGTCAGCCATGATCTTGTTGAATGGCGGAGCAGGCTCGAGGGGCTAGATGGCCTACTCCTGTTCCTAATTCTTATGTTCTTATGTTATGTTCTTATGTTCTCACAAAATCTCCATATTCTCTCTCTCCAGAAACACATCCACTCATTCATACTGTCTGCATCAGTGCCTTTCTCCATTAGCTTACTTTACAACGTTATTACTCTTCAGGTGTCAGCCTTGGCTCAGCAGTAGCACTCTCGCCTTTGAGTCAGAAGATTGTGGGTTCAAGCCCCACTCCAGAGCACATAATCCAGGCTGACACTCCAGTGCAGTGCTGAGGGAATGCTGCACTGTCGGAGGTGTTGTCTTTCGGATGAGACGTTAAACCGAGGTGCGTTCTTCCCCATCAGGTGGACATAAAAGATCCCCTGGCACTATTCAAAGGATAGCAGGGGAGTTCTCCCTAGTGTCCTGGCTAATATTATGGAATCTTGCTATGCGCAAATTGGCTGCCGTGTTTCCCTACATTATAACAATCACTTCAATTTGAAAGTACTTCATTAGCTGTAAAGTGCTTTGGGATGTCCTGAGCTTGTGAAAGGCAATATATAAATAGGAGTTCTTACCTTTGTGCAAAATAAAGTACAATTTGTACTCCTAACTTCCTAGTTTTTAATTTGTTGACTAAATATTGCACATAGAAAGTTAGGAGAAAAATGGCACCTTATTTAACACAAAAGACTTGCATCTATATGAACATAAAGTAAAATTACATCTAAATGCTCCAATTGTTATAAATTTCAAAAACATTCATTATACATATAAAATATCTAACTAAAAGCCTCTTTCAGAATTCCCCATTTCATATCTTAGGGCTACCTGCTGGAACCTTCATTCACCCTCTGGAATTACTCCAGCTAAGCAAATATTCAAGGTGCTCTTGTGCACATACGTGGAACATTTTTTTTTATTATGGTCAGTCTATTCAGTCGCCATGTGTTGGTTTCTGTGCATGTGTGGTTTATTTTGTACCACAATTGGCTTCAATACAAGACAAAAGTAAGTCAGATCAGGTTTTCAGGAAAAATAAGGAAATTCAATGATGATCCTGGAAATGGTAGGATCACTGTAATCCCTGTGCTTCTATAGTGAATATGTGAACTCAAGTCTGGATTCTCACAATACATCAGTAAAAGGAGAATTGTTAAAAGCGAGGTAGGACCCCCTGAGAGGAGAGGATTGTCAATTTGTGGATGATAAAAATACGGTATTTACTAAGTACTTTACATCGATCTTTACTAAAGAGAAGGGTATCAGGGAAAAGGTCATTTCTGAAGTGGTGAAGAGCACGATGGGTGATATTATGATGGATAAAAGCAACATTTTAGATAAGCTAATTAGGCTAAAGAAAGGCAAAACATCAGGGCCCAACAAGATACATCCTAGAGTCTGAGGGAAGAAATTGCTGAGGCCCTAGAAATTATATATTTCAGGACTCTGTTGAGCGCAAATGTCTTCCAGAGGACTGGAGTGGCCAACGTAGTACCCATTTAAAAAAAAAGAGCTTATCCAGGTAATTACAGGCTAATTAGTTTAACATCTGTATTTACAGTCTTTAATTAAAGATGAAATGATCATCTATCTGGATAAAAAGAAAAGAAAAGTAGCCAGCACAGATTTCAAAAGGGACGATTATGCTTGACAAACATAGAATTCTTTGAGGAGGTAACAGACACGGTAGATGGGTGAAATGCAGTGGATGTAATGTACATGGACTTTAGAAAAGCCTTTAACACAGTACCACACTGGAGATCACTAAAGAAAATTATGGGCATTTGGGGTATGGAATTAGGGGGAGAATAGCAAACTCGATTAAAAAAACTGCTTAGAAGTAGAAAACAGGGATGAGGAGTTACGGCAGATTTTCAGTTATTGGAAGTGAGTAGTGGTGTGCAACATGGATTAACTCTGGGACCACTTCTGTCCATTGTGTATATAAATGATTTGGATATAGATGGAGCGGGGCCAAAATTTGCACATGATACCAAAATAAAAGGTATAGTTAGTTCTAGTTTTTAAGACGATGCCCCTTAGTCCTAAAACCCCTAACCAACAGAAATTGTTTCTCTCTGTTAACCTTATACATTCCAGGGAATACAACTTAGGTTGTGTAATAAAAACAGAAAATGCTGGAAACACTCAGCAGGTCAGGCAGCATCTGTGGAGAGAGAAACAGAGTTAACGTTTCAGGTTGATAACCCTTCGTCAGAACTGGCCGTTTGTGTAATCTCTCATTGTAATTTAATCCTTGGAGTTTAGGTATCATTCTGGTAAACCTACGCTGCATTCCCTCCAAGGCCAATATATCCTTCCTGAGGTATGGTGCCCAGAACTGCTCACAGTACTCCAGGTGTGATCTAAACAAGGCTTTGTATAGTTGTATCATAACTGCTACCACCTTGTATTCTAGTCCTCTAGATATAAAGCCCAGCATTCCATTAACAATCTTAATAGGACATCAGTTTTGACTATTTTCATGACATTTTAATGATTTAAATGGACACCGTCTTTTTAGAGCTCCACTGTTTCTAGTTTTTCACCATTTAAAAAGTACTCTGTTCTATCCATTTTAGGTCCTACACGGAAATCCATTTGCTACAGTTTTGCCCATTCGCTTGGTCCATTAATATCTCTTTGTCTTGTATCTATGCCCCACCCCATTCTACCCAAATACCGAAAGTGGTTTATTTCTATCTATCCTGTTCCATCCTTTCATAATTTTAAACACTTTGTTCAGATATATCTCATTGTCTGCATTATCCTGAATACCTCAGGTCGAAAGGCAATTTTTTAAAAGCTAATGGAATTCTCATTTGTTATCACAAGAGGTATAGAGTACAAAAGCCAAGAAGTAATGATGAACCAATATAAATAAGACCTCCTTTAGAATACTATGTGCAATATTGGGCTCCACAGTATTGGAAGGATATTGAGGGGGCGAAATTCTTCTGTGGCCTGATTGGGGGCAGTAACCAACTCGAGGCAGGACTTCCTGTGCCCGGGGAGGAAGTCCCGCCTGGCCACAAAATTGCGGTTCGCGTGCCCCGGATGCACTAACGGGAGTTGCAAAACAGGGCAATTTTGGCCCCATTCAGCACAGATTCACAAGGATGCTCCCCGGTATCCGGAAATATGAAGAAATACTTGAAGAAAAATTGGATCTTACTTCATTAGGATAATGCAGATTCTGAGGAGATATATCTGACAGAGTGTTAACATTGTGAAAGGATGGGACAGGATAGATAGAATTGGACGTCTTTTAGTATTTGTGTCGAATGAGGGGTCATGCTTACAAGATTAAATGTGAGAGAGCAAGTGAAAATTCTTTGCACAGAGAGTTGTGAGGTTGTAGAATTCACTTCCTAGTTTGGTAGTTGAGGTAGAAACTATACCAATATTCAAGAATAGATCAGATTAGTAGGTGAAGGAAAGAGAATGAAGGGACACGAGAATAGGATGGGTAAATGTGATTAGAATTATTTCCTCGTGTGGAGGGTAATTGTTGACATTTTACTATGTGACAGGCGCAATATAAATGGACTGGTTAGGCCAAATGGCCTGTTTACATAACTTCCATGTATTTCTATGTAATGGCAGCACCACTTAAAACATAATCTGAGTTGCTTTTGAAACTGCCTGGTGAATACTTACTTTACTGCTGCATTCAATATCCATTAATTTATAGAACCTACAAATGAATGACTTGCTTCCACTCCAAAAGTGAGTTCTTAGGTGACTGAACAGTCCAATACGGGAACCACAATCTCTGTCACAGGTGGGGCAGACAGAAGGAAAAGGTGGGTGAGGAGTCTGTTTTGCCGTACGCTCCTTCCATTCTCTGTGCTTGCTTTCTGCATGCTCTCGGCAACAAGACTCGAGGTGCTCAGCGCCCTGCAAGATGCTCTTCCTCCACTTGGGGTGGTCTTGGGCCAGGGATTCCCAGGTGCCGGTGGGGATGTTGCACTTTATCAAGGAGGCTTTGAGGGTGTCTTTGAAATGTTTCCTCTGCCCACCTGGGGCTCGTCTGCCCTTCAGTGAGCCAGCGCAGTCTTTGGACGCCTGAGGAATAGAATGTTTGAAGACCCAGGACCTCAAATCTGGCACCAAGCTTATGGTCTACAGAGCATAGTGAAAAGCCCGGGTGGGAAAAGCAGGCGGACAGCTGCCGGGCCTGGAGTGGGAGCCGCAGAGCGGGCTAACTGCGAGCCGCAACCCCCGTGCGGCAGACAAACACTGGCACTTATATAGTGACTTATATAGCACCTGGCACATCCCGCAGCGCTTCACAGACACTGAAGTGCAGCCCATCCAGTGGAAGGCCAGCTCAAAGATTCTGACTGGGTTGGACAGACTGGATGCGGGGAGGATGTTTTCCTGGTTGGGAAGTCTAGAACAAGGGGTCACAGTCTCGGGATACGGGGTAGGAAATTTAGGACCGAGATGAGGAGAAATGTTTTCACTCAGAGATCGGTGAACCTGTGGAATTCTCTACCACAGAGGGCTGTGGAGGCCAAGTCACTGATTATATTTAAGAGGGAGATAGATTTCTAGACACAAAAGGCATCAAGGGCTACGGGGAAAAAGTGGGAATATGGTGTTGAGATAGAGGATCAGCCATGATTATATTGAATGGCGGTGCAGACTCGAAGGGCCGAATGACCTGCTACTGCTCCTATTTTCTATGTTTCTATGTTTACCCACCCTCCTATATGGCTCAGAGATGTGGACCATATACCTTAAAACGCTGGAGAAGTACCACCACCAGCACTGTCTCCGCAAGATCCTGCAAATCCACTGGGAGGATAGACACACCAACATCAGTGTTCTCACTCAGGTCAACATCCCCAGCATCGAAGCACTGACCACACTCGACCAGCACCGCTGGGCGGGCCACATCGTTCACATACCCGACACGAGACTCCCAAAACAAGCGCTAGGGTATAGTTCCATGCTCTTAACCTGACATCTGCACTTACACACTTGTCAGCAGGAGTCACTGAATGGCAATCGTGAATGGGAACACTGGCTTATTATTTCCTCCCTTACCTCGTGAGACTAAGGTGAATTGTAGCACCCCTACTCACTGCCCACCTGTCTGAGATCAGCTATCTCAGCAATCCAACCCGAGACCTTCTGGTCCAGATGGCTGAGTTACAAACTGTTGCTACCAATAGCCATTGACGAAGCCCACCCTGGTGTCTATAACTTCTTCAACTGCCAACTTTAAATGTCAAGGTTGCTCAGAGTTTCTGGCTTGCTACAAAAATTCAGTCAATGAATAATTCTGGTTGCCTATAGGGAAGCCCATTACAGACAATACTGATTGCATGGGACAAATATCAAACACATCACAATTTTACAATAAACAGCACATTTGAAGCAGCCTCAATGGCAGGAGCTTCATATAAATACATTTTTATAATGACCCAAATATTTAGACTGTTCAGAAATGTTGTTTGTTGTTAAAATCACAGTGAACTTGCCCAGCACTCCATGTTCCCACCAATCACTATATATGATATGTGTATTTGAAGTTAGTAATGTTTCCCTTCCATTAACATCCTTTAATTCATCCTGTTAGAAGAACAAGTTCATTAAGAATCTCTTATTTATAATAATGGCCCTGAAGTGCTGTGAGCACAAAGTTGCTGTATTTATACAACATGTGTGGCCATTTAGGCCACTGAATAACATTTTGATATCAAACAGATGTGAAATACGTAAAATATTCAACATGTGTTTGATATCATCTGGACTGGTGATACTTTTCTTCATGCATCAGAATAAAACTTCATTTTTGAATGAACCACACACCTGTGTGTGCAAGAATCACCTCATCTCGCCTGCATATTGTGGGCTGGGTCACCCACTCTGCCTACAGAGCCACCACTCTTTCCACAAGGCTTTTTTCTCGTCCTGCTTCTCCACATTGGTCTCGACTAAGCTGCTGGTTTGTCCTCAAATCTTTTATTTAGCCCAATTTTCGACATTCCTCTCATCTTGGTTTATGGTTCTGGGAACCAGCTGCCCTTTGCGACCTTGGCCAAGTGGCTGCTCTTTATGTGCGCACCTAGACAACGTGGTGGTATTTGACCTTGGAGGCCATCAGAGCCAAGCCTCATTCTGTCCTCACTTGAATTCTCAGATGATACCTGACTGTTGCAGTGGCTCAGGAACTGCAAAACGAGTTGGACAAAAGATGTAAGTGAATGGAGCAATGGCAGATGAATTTTTTCACAGACAGGTGTAAAGGAAGACATATAGGAAGAGAAAGCAGACAACATGCACAGTCTATCAATGGTGTTAAAATGGCAAAGGATGAAATTGAAAGAGACCTACGAGTTCCAGTAGACTTGATACTCAACATGTCCAACCACTGTAAAGTAGCAATCAACAAATGCAATAGAATAGAACCAGAACGGTAGAGTTCAAGTCAGAGGAAGTTGTGCTCTGGTCAGACCACACTTTGCATATTGCATCTGGTTCTAGTCGCTGCAACAGAAGGGAGACATCTGGGCCCTGGAGACAGTTGTCAGAACCATGAGTTCTTCTGTGTACCACCTCCAGTCTCAAACTAACAGCAGAGGTCTGGTTTATGAGGAAAGACCCAGGAAACATGGGATTTTCAGTGTTAAAGGAGGTAACTGAAAAGTGACATTATAGAGGTATTTAAGATAGTAAAAAGTACAGAAAAGGCAGATTTGGAGTGCTACTTCAAGCCAAAGCATGATAGAAGAAAGGAGATACAGATTCAAAGCAAATTTAGGATCAATTATCAGGAGGTCTTTCACACAAAGAGTGATTAACTCATGACATGATATTTCCGTTAGGAGTTTGGAAGCAAAAGACCCACAATAATTTATAGAACAGTTTGATGTTACCATGGGGCATTGTAGCTCATTTGTACCTATCTTGTGATGGCATATTTTTCAGCAGAGGTCAGAGTTGCCATCTTTTGGATGAGATGATAAACTGAGGACCCGTCTGCCTGTTCAGGTGGACACTATAAAAGAGGAGCAGTGGCGCTGTCATAGTCATTATTTATTCCCCAACTAATACCACCATTGGTCAATTATCTCATTGCTGTTTGTGGGTCTTTGCTGTGTGCCAATTGGCTGCCTTATTTGCTTACAAAACAAGTGACTTCACTTCCAGAAGTAATTCACAGCAGTGAGGATGTGAAAAGTGCTATCTACATGCAGGTTGTTTCTTACTCTGTCCTTTGATTACAATCCCAGAAGAGCACCCTCCCTATCACACCAGTGCCACACTTTCAATACCCACATTAAGCATTCTTAGATATTCCCAGTGAGACTGCCAATTATTGCCAATTTATGCCAAATTTTGTACCACAGAATCAAGGCAGCTGTGAATGAGGTTGAGACCATCTCAAATCATTTAAATTGGGGTTTGAGCAGTTTGCAAATAGATCGTCCTTGCTCCATTACTCATGGCTAGATTCAAGCCCAAACCATGGAGGGCTAGGTGTAGATTTATACAAGATAATGGAGTGTCTCAAGGTTCAGGGGAAATGTACTTGTATTGCTTTCCTCAATTTTAATGAGGCTTTAGACTTCATACAGCCTCAAAGAAGATGGAAGCCATGGAAGTACTTGGCTGAATGATGGATTTTATCCAGCTCCAAGATCTGTGTAAGGTAAATGAGATACTCACTAAACCTACTTCTCTTCAAAGAAGAGTCATCCATCCTATTTAATGTTGCATGGCATTAAATCCATCCAGAGTGCCTGTTGTAGGCATTTCTGAAAGGATTATGATACTTTTTTCATAGATGATAGTGTTGTTAGCAGACTTACTGGGAAATCTAGTGCAATCGACTTCCTATCTTGAACAATGAGCTAACCAATGGGTTATAGGTGTCATAAGAACATAAGAAATAGGAGCTGGAGTAGGCCATACGACCCCTCGAGCTTGCTCTGCCATTTATTATGATCTTGGCTGATCTGATCATGGACTCAGGTCCACTTCCCTGTCCGTTCCTCATAACCCCTTATTAAGAAATTGTCTATTTCTGTCTTAAATTTATTCAATAACCCAGCTTCCACAACTCTCTGAGGCAGTGAATTCCACAGATTTATAACCCTCAGAGAACAAATTCCTCCTCATCTCAGTTTTAAATGGGCGGTCCCTTATTCTAAGATTATGCCCCTTAGTTCTAGTCTCCTCTGGTCCTGGTTTTCAAAACTCAAGGGGGGAGGGGGGTGCAGGGACTTCAAAAGGTATTACTGAGAAGATACAAAGAGCATTTGCCCTATTTTCTGAGTCTTATCAGTACCGGAGGGTTATGGTGAGCACCAGCTTCAGCTTAGATACTGATGTTTGGATCGGTCCTAAGTTAAGTGAAGTGAGTTTTGCCCTTTTGCTGCCCAATGCAGATTAAGATTGTTTTGTGTGTCCAAGCAGTTCTCCTTGGTTTGAAATCTCTAGGCATGAAATGAAAGGGCTTCTCTTGGCCCATGTACGAGGTCCAAGACCAAACTGTGAAGTGGATTAGTGGCAAAAAGGAAAACACAGTTGAAAGGAGAGTGATCTCCAATCTGTTTCTCAGTGCATTGCAATTCTGTTTTACAGTAGGCAACCCTCTTTGTTAAATCTTCTCACATAAATTCCTGGATTAAGCAGTTGATCACAATTAAGCCTGGTATGTGTTAATGGATAAAAATATAGAGAACGTTAGGGCAGTTAAAATATCACAACATGTCATGTGTAGATTTTTCCACCATGTTAAAGGCAGACATCAAATATAGCTAATAGAAAACTCTGAGGCTTAGTATGACACTTGCTGGATGGTGCTAACTGGAGATTAAGTACGAGGAAATACATGCAGGTACAATGCCTACCATGATTCAGTTGCAAAGAGGCAAGCATTTGCTATTCTGTAGTTCCAATTGGTGGGGTATGGTGTGTGTCTATGTTGTGGTCAGGAGAACAGTGGCAATACACTCATACATTTTATGGGGAGTTGTAGAGCTCACCATGCTCTTATTAAATCTTATTGAAATGTATAAGATTCTGAGGGTAGTGGACAGGGTAGATGCAGAGAGGATGTTTCCCCTCGTGGGGGAATCTAGAACTAGGGGGCATAGTTTCAGAATAAGGGGTCGCCCATTTAAAACAGAAATGAGGAGGAACTTCTTCTCTCAGAGGGTCGTGAATCTATGGAATTCTCTACCCCAGAGAGCTGTGGAGGCTGGGTCATTGAATATATTTAAGGCGGAGATTGACAGATTTTTCAACGATAAGGGAGCAAAGGGTTATGGGGAGCGGGCAGGGAAGTGGAATTGAGGCCAAGATCAGATCAGCCATGATCTTATTGAATGGCGGAGCAGGTTCGAGGGGCCAAATGGCATATTCCTGCTTTTATTTCTTATGTTCTTATGCTACTCATGAGCAATTCATACTATCTGCCTAGTGAGACTCATGCGCATACTTGATAGTTGCTTCATCATGAGTTAGTGACTATTCTCCTTTTGAGAGGATGGGAGAGATTTTTTTTTTTTAAATTCATTCTTGGGATGTGTCACCGGCAAGGCTGCCATTTATTTCCCATCCCTAAATGCCCTGAGAAGTTGGTGGTGAGCCTTCTTCTTGAAGATACAAAGGAGTGGTTTACTAGGCCACTTCAAAGCACAGTTAAGAGTCAACCATGTTGCTATGGGACTGGAGCCACATATAAGCCAGACCGGGTAAGTATGGCGGGTTTCTTTCCCTAAAGGAAATACTGTAACAGAATTTTTCCCTTTGGAGAGTCCTTTGATGGATAAATTGTACATACATAGCCTCTAAGCATACATGCATGATCTGTTAGAAGAATAGGCTTAATGGCATGAATGGCCTTTTCTCATTCCATGCTCTGCTCTTACATATTGCTGAACCTTGTTACAGTCCCTCATCTGTTACCTGGACAGAAAAGGAAAACAGTATAAATTTACTGAGTGCTGTCCACTCCATGGGAATCTGTTCATTGATGGGGACCAGCATTAAATGGGAGAAAAGTCAGAATAGAGCTTTTATTCTTAGTTAGAAAAGGCGGAAAAAAGTAAAACTGAAGGAAAAAAAAACAGGAAATGGAATGGAAGAGATTAGGTGATGGCTGTAGAAGTGTGTAATTTTATTTTTATTTTCAACTCGAAATTTGAGATGTTTGTTTTTGATATTTCAATAGCTTTGTTACTGTAATATCATTGTTTCAGCTTCACAATGAGTGAGCTGACAACACATAAAAACAGAACAAAGCTCATGGTGAGAAAAGCTATTCCAGCATTGAGCATTCCTTCTGCATCACCTATTCACCCCCTACTTTATGGCGCACTCATTTATTTCGTCAAACTCCCTTGGGGGGAAAAAAAATTCTATTAAGATTACTATCCGCTTAATCCCTCTTCTGAACAGATATTAAGCCAACTTCCTTTAAATACACTAATACATCAACTAGCTCAATCCAAGGAGACAGCCATTTTCCTGCACAAGCTGTGAATCTAAGGGTTAAATAGAACGTTGCACTGTAGCAGATGCCAATTTTGTTGCCATATTTTCTCTCTGAAAGTAAAATATCCTGAATAATCCTCGTTTTACTTCATACTTCCGGCGGTATAACAAATATAACAAGAAACAGCAAAAATGTGCAAGGGTCAGACAATTTTTAAGAACATTCATATGAGCTTCTTAATGGGTAGATGCTGTATCTAGAGTTGTATTAGGCCACAGAGACTGGGAAGGTCTCAGGTTTAATCCCTGGTCTGTGCTGACTTGGCTTACCAAGCTGGGATATTGGAGTGTTACAATTAGCCTGAGGATCCAGTGAACAGCACTATCTGGATTCATGTGTATACTTGGGAACTTGCCAATGTCTGTGGAACTATATCCTCGCAGATGAGAAGGGAGAAAATCCACAGGGGGAAGGCAAAGATACAAAAAAAACAGTAGCCTGGGTTCACTCCCTCCACCTTCTGATTATGCTAATGAGAAGTGTTTCACCTCCATAAAAACAGCCCCACTATTGTCTCCTCCTCCATTATTTGAGATTTACCAGATGGAGAATCACAGCAATGGGATTGTATCCTCTGGATCTGGCATTCGTTGTTTTCTCATTTTCACAAAGCCAGAAATAGAACTACTTTCCCTTTTATAAGAAACTAAAATAGTGCTGCTTCATGGGGTAGTAAAAAAAATAAACAGTGCCTCACATAAAAGGTACTGTCTCCCCTCATGTGAAAATAATCATATAATAAAAAGGACTGCGTTAGCCCTGGTATTAGAGTAAAAATAACACTCCTCCTGAGGAATGTAGAAACAAGGAAACATTAAAAACATTTTAAAAAAACAAACAGTAAATGCCCTCTAAAGGGGGCTTGTCCTATCCAAACATTTTTGCTTCTCTTTAAAGTCTTTTTCGTTCACTTCATTAAAAGCCAAGTTACAAATCCACACAGATGGTTGAGAATGTTGCTTTTAACATCCTGTAAGACTGTACTTTGCAGTTCAAAGGGACTGGGCTGGGTCCTTCCCCTCACCCTGGCTGCCATTAGCATTCCTTCAATAGACTCAGCACAGACAGTTCATTATATCTCGCTGTGGGGATTGTGTCCTTATGAAGTCCCACACTACCACAGGGGGCAAGATTCCCAAAAGTCTCCTACTACATCAAGCTGAGTGCGGTTTCTTTTGTTGAGCCTGCTTGCCTGGGCAGCCGTCATCCAATCCTCAATAACTAATTAACCCTTTTTTTAGTTAGTACAATAACAAAGTTGTTATTATAGCCTCTGTGGTTACATTAACCCATTAAGTACTGCAGTTTTCAAAAGAAAGGGAGGCTTTGTAGTGCCTAACCTCTAATAGAGCAGTCTCTCCAAAGCAGAATTATAAAAAGGATCAAGATTAAACAAAACACTAGATTTGTTTGTTATAGTCGCTAAAATATTATCTATTTTTCCTTTCTGGCACAAAACGAAAGGTATTGTCAAACTACATTAAAAAGTGAAGTGATAAGTCAACCCAATGTGCGAAAGCACTGCTCAGTGAGGTACATACAGACTATAAGATGTCCTCAATTTCATCCTTGGTCAGCTGAACTGTGCCAGGGAAGTAGTTGGGTGTTACAATTGGCCTCACAATATAAACACAGAAATTTAATCTTTAGAAGCCGCTGAAGATCATTATAAAGGAGTTACCTTAGTTTAGAAGAATGAGAAGTGATCTGTTGAAACATATAAAATTCTTTAGGGGCTTGATAAGGTAGATTCTGAGAGAATGTTTCCTCTGGCTGGAGGGTCTAGAACTAGGGGGGTCACAGTCTCAGGATAAAGGGTAGGCCATTTAGGACCAGATTAGGGGAAATTTCTTCACTCAAAGGGCTGTGAATATTTGGAATTCTCTACCCCAAAAGGCTGTACACATGCTGAGGCTGTGATAGATAGATTTTTGGACTCTAGGGGGAATCAAGGAAATTGGGCAGGAAACATAGAAACATAGAAAATAGGTGCAGGAGTAGGCCATTCGGCCCTTCGAGCCTGCACCATCATTCAATATGATCATGGCTGATCATGCAACTTCAGTACCCCATTCCTGCTTTCTCTCTATACTCTTTGATCCCTTTAGCCATAAGGGTCACATCTAACTCCCTTGAATATATCTAATGAACTGGACTCAATAACTTTCTGTGGTAGAGAATTCCACAGGTTCACAATTCTCTGAGTGAAGAAGTTTCTTCTCATCTCGGTCCTAAATGGCTTACCCCTTATTCTTAGACTGTGATCCTAGGTTCGAGACTTCCCCAACATTGGGAACATTCTTCCTGCATCTAACCTGTCCAATCCCGTCAGAATTTTATATGTTTCAATGAGATCCCCTCTCATTCTTCTAAATTCCAGTGAATATAAGCCTAGTCAATCCAGTCTTTCTTCATATGTCAGTCCTGCCATCCCGGGAATCAGTCTGGTGAACCTTTGCTGCACTCCCTCAATAGCAAGATTAGGAGACCAAAACTGTACACAATATTCAAGGTGTGGTCTCACCAAGGCCCTGTACAAGTGCAGTAAGACCTCCCTGCTCCTATACTCAAATCCCCTCGATATGAAGGCCAGCATGCCATTTGCTTTCTTCACCACCTGCTGTACCTGCATGCCTACGTTCAATGACTGATGTACCATGACACCCAGATCTCGTTGAACTTCCCCTTTTACTAATCTGTCACCATTCAGATAATAATCGGCCTTCCTGTTTTTACCACCAAAGTGGATAACCTCACACTTATCCACATTATACTGCATCTGCCATGCATTTGCCCATTCACCTAACCTGTCCAAGTCCCCCTGCAGCCTCCTAGCATCCTCCTCGCAGCTCGCACTGCCACCCAGCTTAGTGTCATCTGTAAACTTGGAGATATTACATTCAATTCCTTTGTCTAAATCATTAATGTATATTGTAAATAGCTGGGGTCCCAGCCCTGAACCCTGCGGCACCCCACTAGTCACTGCCTGCCATTCTGAAAAGGACCCGTTTATTCCCACTCTTTGCTTCCTGTGGGGTTGGAGGAAAGTGGAGTTGAGGTCGAAGATCAGCCATAATCTTACTGAATGGCATAGTAGACTGAGTATGGCCCGCTCCTGCTGCTAATTCTTATGTTCTTATACACAGAATATCTTTACATGGCTTTTCTTATTCATTAGAAAAAATATTTTGGCACTTTCCTGACGGTGTCGGCTCATAGAAACATAGAAAATAGGTGCAGGAGTAGGCTATTCGGCCCTTCGAGCCTGCACCATCATTCAATAAGATCATGGCTGATCATTACCTTTCCTGCTTTCTCTCCATACCCCTTGATCCCCTTAGCCGTAAGGGCCATATCTAACTCCCTCTTGAATATATCCAATGAACTGGCATTAACAACTCTCTGCGACAGGGAATTCCATAGGTTAACAACTCTCTGAGTGAAGAAGTTTCTCCTCACCTCAGTCCTAAATGGCCTACCCCTTATCCTAAGACTATGTCCCCTGGTTCTGGACTTCCCCAACATTGGGAACATTCTTCCCACATCTAACCTGTCCAGTCCCGTCAGAATCTTATACGTTTCTATGAGATCCCCTCTCATCCTTCTAAACTCCAGTGAATAAAGGCCCAGTTGATCCAGTCTCTCCTCATATGACAGTCATGCCATGCCCGGAATCAGTCTGGTGAACCTTCGCTGCACTCTCTCAATAGCAAGAACGTCCTTCCTCAGATTAGGAGACCAAAACTGTACACAATATTCCAGGCTCGAGCCTGATCTTGCTCTCATTCGATCTTCAAACATCCCGGGCATCCGTCCAACTGGTGCACTGGCTGAAATCAGCTAGCAACACTGACCAGGAATCACACCCAGGCCCTTCTGGTCTGTATGGCCTAGTACTGCATTGTGCAGCACTTTTACATACTAAGCCACCGGAGGAGCCTGACTACAGGTTCTTTAAGAAAGCATAAACAGCGTGTGGTATTTTAGAAAGTCCTGTGAAAGAGTTCCACCACGCTTTCTTAAAGGGAGCTCATTACTGGGGGTGGCAATAGCTACATCATTCTCACCATAATGCTATCACCAGGGCCACATTTTATGACAACATCCTTGTAACATGGATGGCATCACCACAGCAGAAGATTACATAGTGTAGGAAAAGGTTTCCTTTGCAATCTTATGGGAGTGGCAATTTGCCATTCATGAAGGAACTGTAATCGTACTCTGGTTCCAGTGGTCCCAGTGTGGCTGAGGGAGTATAACATTAGCACAAAGCTCAAAATGTTACAGTGCAAAATAAACAGCAAAAGACAACCCTTGAAGCTATTACACGGTGACTAGTCTCACTTCTGCGCTGAACTTTGCAGCTGTATCGAATTAAGATGCAGAGTGGAAACAGTTTGAGAGTGAAATACATTCTACTGATCGACTCTATAATTTGAAAAGTAATAAATAGAGATATCCATAACACTTATCACTATCTCTAATCACCTGTCATTGCCTTGTTCTGTTTTTCAAGAGTACGGGTTGGAAGCAGACATTTTGTGTAGAACTTTGTCTGATTTATTTGAATCCAGATGCATTGTACTGGTGTGATCAGAACGGAATTCATTTGTTTGTGCGAACTGGTATTAATGTTAAGTAACTGATAGCAGTAGGGCACTGGGGGTTAGGCTTGGAAAGAATGAATGTAAATGACTTTTCTTGTGAAGAAACCTGGATAAAGGGGCTGGGAAATTCACAATGCAAAGATCAATTCTTAGAATTTGGCAGACTTCAGTAAACTTTCTACAAAAACAAACGAGACACATTTACGCACTGCCCTTATAAAACACACACGCTTAAGTACAAACTGAGCAAGCCATTTTTTACTTATATTTTTTAAAATAAATTAAATGATTGGTTTCCAATTTTTTTTTTGGCAATGCCGCTGACCATGGGTCCCACTAGGACTGCCAGTCAATGTATAGACCAATTCAAGAGACACAGCAATTAAATAACATCAAATTTAATACAATTAAATAAAATACATACTTTCCACCAATTTTCTCCTCTCCTGTCCTGAAGTTGTTGCTGACACATGCAGGGTTAGTTTCTCGGGTGCCTCACTGAACTCATCATCCTCACATATAATTGCTCACTTTGAACGTTGGAAGCTGAACCCGATCCCGTTCTTACCTGACATGCCCACATACACATTTACCAGCTGGGATTGTTCACTAGCGAGCAGGAAACCTGGCGGATTTTCCCCTTCGTAGCCTAAGGAAAATAATGCCTATTGTACCACCTTACTGCCAGCTTGGCTGAGTCCAGCGAACTTAACACAGCCCAGGGATCAAACATTGGGCCATCCTGCTCTTTACAGGTCAGTATCACATGATGCACCAGGAAGCTCAGAAACATTTTTTATTTAAATTACATTTTAGCCCTGAATTCCCGATCACTTTTTCAAGTGCAAAAACTGCACAATCTGTGTGGGAAGCGAATTTCCACCAAATCTTCACACTTTTCCCTCAGTGATACAAAATTCCAATGGTTAAGTGGCAGACACTACTCATACCGCTCCCTAAACCCCGCCCCCCCGCCACCCCATCCTGAGGCCATTGTAAGAGACAGGATTCGGGGAATGCCACTAATATTGACAAGTTCCTCCTCCTCTACCCCCAATGCAAACTATGCCTCCATATTGAATTGCCAGGGTATGACCATTCGGCCCTTCGAGCCTGCACCGCCATTCAATAAGATCATGGCTGATCATGCATCTTCAATACCCCATTAATGCTTTCTCTCCATACCCCTTGATCCTTTTAACTGTAAGGGCCACGTCTAACTCCCTTTTCAATATATCTAACGAAATGGCCTCAACAACTTTCTGTGCTAGAGAATTCCACAGGTTCACAATTCTCTGAGTGAAGAAGTTTCTCCTCATCTCAGTCCTAAATGGCCTATCCCTTATCCTTAGACTGTGACCCCTGGTTCTGGACTTCCCCAACATCGGGAACATTCTCGACTTCCTACCTGCGTTGGGAAGGGTTCAACACTGGGATTGATGGGGGGGGAATCTCAATCCATCACACTTCTGCTGCCACAGCTGATGGCCAAGAATTTTGGGGACTTCGTGTTTGAACAAACAAAAGAGTTCTCAGATTGGAGATGTTGGGGAGTTCCTGAACTCAGGCCGACTCTTCAGAAGCTGCAGGATGAGCCTTAAAAGGAAAGTGTTTTGATGCATTGGAGCAACAAATGTGCTGAATATTACTTCTAACAGGATATAACGAGTTAAAAAGCACAGAGCAACAACTTGTATTTATATAGCACCTTTAACGTAGTAAAACGTCCCAAGATGCTTCTTAGGAGTATTATAAGACTAAAAATTTGACACTGAGCCACATAAGGAGAAATTCGGGTAGGTAACTAAAAGCTTGGTCAAAGAGGTAGTTTTTTTAAGGAATGTCTTAAAGGATGAAAGAGTGAGAGGCGGAGAGGTTTAGGCAGGGAATTCCAGAGTTTAGGGCCTAGGCAACAGAAGGCAGGCCGCCGATGGTTGAGTGATTATAATCAGGGATGCTCAAAAGGGCCGAATTAGAGGAGCGCAGACATCTTGGGGGGTGGTGGGGCTGAAAGCAATCGCAGAGATAAGGAGGGTCGACACCATGGAGAGATTTGAAAACAAGGATGAGAATTTTGAATTCGAGGCATTGCTCAACAGGGCAGGGCCATTGGGAAGCTGCTGAATGGGATTATAACATAGAGGCACACATAGGGCAGGTTCAGAACAGTGTCTTATCTACTGTGAGGGCAGAAAGATCGATAAGTCAAACTCCTACAGCTTGCCTGGGCTCAGCGTCAGCTACTGTCTATCCTCTTGCCCAGCTACCTTCATCAGGGGACCTGCACTGCAGGAGAGAGAAGCCAAGGAGAGCGGAATAAAAGGAAATTAAGATTTGAAACGGTGCAACATTTAATGGCATAATCCACCTACACCCAGCCATTTTAGAATCAGTGGAGTAATATTTTACAGCATCCCCAATTCATTTGAAAACATTCTGAAGCAGAAATGACTCACGTTGGACAGAAGCCTGGAGAATGAAGCGACCACACACAGCAAAGCAGTTCTGTCTAAACTTTCTTTAATGGCTTTATATCACAATTTCTGCAAACTGTGGATTAAATTAATCATAATGGGCTATAGCATTGTGGCCCTATCTCCTACCTATGATTCCATTGCTAACATCCCCTGCTGGGAATGGGAGCAGGTGGGTGAGAAGTACATCACTGACACCTAGCATGAGGACAAGGAGGGAGACACAGGGGAAAGCAATCAAGGGCAATACCAAGGCAATGTGGAAATCATTAAAAATGAGAGTAGTGCCCAAGGATTGGAAAGTGGAGCAAAAACAAAGCTGTCTAAGTTTGCAGAAGATGCAAATTTTGGCAGTGGAGGGAAAGAGTATCCAACAATCGGGAAGAGGCTAACCAAGGTGGAAAGATTGGCTGATGAACGACAAATGGCAAATGCAATCAGATTTGGGAAGGGAAATGAACAGTGAGTGGCCCACGACAGTCTAAGCACTGGGGTGTACCTGCCTCGAACTTCTGCCGCTAACCTTGCCAAAAATTCATGGAGTCAGGGGCGGTGCAGTGAATTACATGGCCACAGTGGGGGCATGCCCACTGTTAAAGATGCCAGAAAGTTTGATGCACGTGCCCAGGGCTGGGGAGTGATTGTTTGATATAAAGGGGTAGCGCACAGATCGTTAAAAGATGTAATGGTCTCAATATTAACACTTCCACAATATGCAGGAGTGGGGGTTTAGAGACTGAAATATGGAGAACGAGTCCATTGCCTTTTTTACGGCGGAGGATATGAAGGCATCCGATTGTCTCGCTGTGGAGAGGCGGGACACTTCATTGACATATTTAAATTGGGCTCCCATAGTGCATTGGGAGTGTGATTTAAAATTCACTGCTGCTGCGTGGATTTCCCAGGGGTTGGGAAACCCCGGCGGTGAAAGGCAGATGGGAAGCTGCCTGCTGTACAGGTTTCGTGCCTTTTCCACCACTCCTTGGGAGCGCTACCCGGGTCCTCAAGGAAACCTTCGGCCTCCCCACTGCTGATCGCAGCTTCTCGCTCCTACCCCTGGCCTGGTTTGCTGATCTCCTCCCCCACCCCACCGCACCCCCGATGACCAACCTTGCAGCCCCCTTCCACCCAGCACCAAAGGCCTCTCTCTGCCTCTGCAGTGACTGCCGACCTTTCACCCCTTCCGGGGACCATCCCGTCCGTGTGTTCCCCCCCCAACCCCAGGGGTCCCCCAGCTATCACTTTCATCCTGGCCACTGGCCAGGCGGTCAATGGGGGAGAAATAGTTTGGTAGGACCTTCCCGTCCCCGGCTATGCCATGCTGGAGATGAGGGGGTTGACTTATGAGGAAAGGTTGAGTAGGTTGGGCCTCTACTCATTGGAATTCAGAAGAATGAGAGGTGATCTTATCGAAACGTATAAGATTATGAGGGGGATTGACAAGGTGGATGCAGAGAGGATGTTTCTACTGATAGGGAATACTAGAACTAGAGGGCATAATCTTAGAATAAGGGGTCGCCCATTTAAAACTGAGATGAGGAGGAATTTCTTCTCTGAGGGTTGTAAATCTGTGGAATTCGCTGCCTCGGAGAGCTGTGGAAGCTGGGTCATTGAATAAATTTAAGACAGAAATAAACAATTTCTTGAGTGATAAGGGGATACGGGGTTATGGGAATGGGCGGGGAAGTGGAGATGAGTCCATGATCAGATCAGCCATGACCTTATTGAATGGCGGAGCAGGCTCGAGGAGCCGTATGGCCTACTCCTGCTCCTATTTCTTATGTTCTTAAGCCATTTCGGCCTACCTGTCTCCTTGTAAAATATCAGGGCCAATGAGTCTGTATAAGACGTCGGTACAGTCATGCCTTTTGTACTGTGTACAGTTCTGGTCACTGTACTACAATAATGATAACTAAGCATCAAAAGGAGTCCAGGAAAGGACAATCAAACTAATAACTAGCTTAAACAAACTAGCAAAAACTGTGGATGCTAGAAATCTGAAATGAAAACAGAAAATGCTGGAAAATACTCAGCAGGTCAGGCAGCATCTGTGGAAAGAGAAAAAGAGTCAATGTTTCAGGTCGATGATCTGTCGTCAGAACCCTTGGTAACTAGCTGTAAGGAGTGGTTGGAGCCTGGGTTTGTTTACTCTGGTGAAGAGAAGGCTAACAGGAGACATTCTTAAGGGAATAGAAATATTGAATCCCAATAATATGTTCGAGATTGCCACAAACTTTGGAACCAGGAGGCATAGGCTCAAGCTTAGAAGGTGCACAGACAACTTAGGATTTACAAAAGCAAAATACTGTGGATGCTGGAATCTGGAATAAAAACAGAAAATGCTGGAAATCTCAGCAGGTTAGGCAGCATCTGTGGAGAGGAAGCAGAGTTAATGTTTCGGGTCACTGACCCTTCTTCAGAACTGGAGTGTTCGAAAAGAACAGACTCCTAACAAGTTGGAATAAAAACAGAAAATGCTGGAAATCTCAGCAGGTCAGGATTCTTGTTAAGAATCTGTTCTTTTCGAACACTCTCCAGTTCTGACGAAGGGTCATCGGCCCACAACATTAACTCTGTTTCTCTCCACAGATGCTGCCTGACCTGCTGAGAGTTCCAACATTTTGTGTTTTTATTCCAGCTTGGGATTGACCTATTTTATGATGAGCATCGTGGAATGGACTGCCCAGGGAGACAGTGGAAGCTGTTAGTGTGAAAAACTTTAAGGGAGAATTGGATAGATATTTGAGTAGGCCAATGATTGAGATTAATTTGTTTTTGGGGCTGGCAAGATGAACTGCAGGTTCATGGCCCTTACTTTCTTATGTTCCTATTGCTGGCGCTGCTTATGAATGGTGGAAAATGATCCTTTCCCCAGCAGTGATACCCCTCATTTTAATGGGCCTACAATCCCATTAGCTGACCACTGATGGAAGAGGGTGGGGGAAGGGATGGTCGACCATCACAGTTGAGCTCAATCTTGCTCTCAACCAACATCCACAAATGGACACTTTTCAGCTGGAGCACTAAATAGTGATCAGAACAGGTCGAGAAAACAACCCCTGGTTCATTCGCCACATTTTAAAACCCGTTCTTCACTGCTACAATCCTGGTGACCTCCAGCAAAATGAAGCAATAAGAGACGGAGAAAAAAATACCCACATTGCTATTTAGGCGAGGCTAGAAAATCCATGTCTTCCATGTTATCTTATCCCAGAAGTGTCAGGAACAGAGAACCAGGATCTCAGATCTCACCCTCCCCTCTGCTTCCCCCTCATTACTGACTAGAGAAGCTGGGATTGTTCTCCTTGGAGCAGAGAAGGTTAAGGGGAGATTTAATAGAGGTGTTCAAAATTATGAAGGGTTTTGATAGTGTAAATAAGGAGAAACAGTTCACTGGCAGGAAAGTCGGTAATCAGAGGACACAGATTTAAGGTACTTGGTAAAAGAACCAGAGGGAGATAAGATTTTTTTTTTTTAAACGCAGCAGGTTATGATGATCTGAAATGCACTGCCTGACGTGGTGGTGGAAGCAGATTCAATAGTAACTATCAAAAGGGAATTGAATGCTTGAAAAAGCAGGGGAGTGGGACTAATTGGATAGCTCTTTCAAGGAACCGGCACATGCATGATGGGCCGAATGGCTTCCTTCTGTGTTGTGAGATTATTCGATTGCTTGAGGTGACATCCACTAATTCAACACATATCATAGAGGGCAGTGCATGGCAGCAAACAGTCCACCTAGAATTCTCTGAATAGGCTACACCCTGTCTGCTTTTTGTACAGATTCAGCTCGGTGCCAACATTCTGAAGTTCTCTGTGGCTTAATTCACCGCTGATTAACTGCAGCCAGATTTCTAGACCTTCTAGGCCGCTTAATATTAGTTATTGCGTAGAATGTATTTTTTGTAAACACATTTTCAGCTGTTCAATTTGAAAAATTCTATTTTGTTACTTTTGACTGTTATTCTTGTTTTGAGAAAATGGGTGACGGTGTCGGGGATGGGAGAGAATGTGGGGAGTGGGGAGGGGGGGAACTTACTGCCATCTGTTAATCCAAGTCTCACTGGCTCCACTGTGCCGTCTAGTGTCTCTGGCTTTTCCATGGTCTCGTCTGATAAGGACAGTTGGCAGCCAGAAGTCGACAAGTCTCGGGTGAAAAGGTCACAGAGTGCTGAACTGCTTTTGTAAGGGGGCAGCAGAAATGCTCAGTGCCTCCGAACTGCAGACGTTCAGCTGCCGGAAGAAATAATGGACCATCTGGCCGTTAATGTAAAAACACTTTCAGCTAGGTTTCAGTAAGGGGGGCACCGAAGGTTCACAAAACATTGAAAGAATATTGGATTACTGCTTTTGTTTCAAATGAAACAGCAGTTGTGCAGCTTCAGGACCAAGGACCAATGTGTGGTCTGCCCCAGGCTCACACATTCACAAGACAGAAGCTCGCTTCTGCCTATTTAAAACAATTAATAATATCTTCTGTAGCTTTTTAGGAGTTTAATAACGTCTTTAATACTAAATATACATCAATATACTGTGAATACTGGAATTCTGAGATTAAACATATAAAATGCTCGATACTTAGAGCACATCGATTAGAATCGGAAAAAAGACGGGTTCTGATGGACGCTTACCCTCAAACTTTAACTTATCTTTACTTTCCAATGCCTTGCATTTCTAACAGTTACATATTTTGGAAAATTTAAAGCAATGGTGTTCAACGTACAGCCTGCCACCCCATCACCTTATCTTGATCTCTGGCAAATGGTAACAAGTAATACGAGTAGGAGGTGGGGCAAGCCAATCACCAGCACCGCAAGAGAAAGGGCCATATTAGACTGCAGGACTGAGGGGAGGTAATATTTCTCCTACTGATAATTACATAGAAACATAGAAAATAGGTGCAGGAGTAGGCCATTCGGCCCTTCCAGCCTGCACCACCATTCAATGAGTTCATGGCTGAACATGCAACTTCAGTACCCCATTCCTGCTTTCTCACCATACCCCTTGATTCCCCGAGTAGTAAGGACTTCATCTAACTCCTTTTTGAATATAATTTAGTGAATTGGCCTCAACAACTTTCTGTGGTAGAGAATTCCACAGGTTCACCACTCTCGGTGAAGAAATTCCTCCTCTCTCGGTCCTAAATGGCTTCCCCCTTATCCTTAGACTGTGTCCCCTGGTTCTGGACTTCCCCAACATTGGGAACATTCTTCCTGCATCTAACCTGTCTAACCCCGTCAGAATTTTAAACGTTTCTATGAGATCCCCTCTCATTCTTCTGAACTCGTGAATACAAGCCCAGTTGATCCAGTCTTTCTTGATAGGTCAGTCCCGCCATCCCGGGAATCAGTCTGGTGAACGTTCGCTGCACTCCCTCAATAGCAAGAATGTCCTTCCTCAGGTTAGGAGACCAAAACTGTACACAATACTCCAGGTGTGGCCTCACCAAGGCCCTGTACAACTGTAGCAACACTTCCCTGCCCCTGTACTCAAATCCCCTCGCTATGAAGGCCAACATGCCATTTGCTTTCTTAACCGCCTGCTGTACCTGCATGCCAACCTTCAATGACTGATGTACCATGACACCCAGGTCTCTTTACACCTCCCCTTTTCCTAATCTGTCATCATTCAGATAATAGTCTGTCTCTCTCTTTTTACCACCAAAGTGGATAACATCACATTTATCCACATTATACTTCATCTGCCATGCATTTGCCCACTCACCTAACCTATCCAAGTCGCTCTGCAACCTCATAGCATCCTCCTCGCAGCTCACACTGCCACCCAACTTAGTGTCATCCGCAAATTTGGAGATACTACATTTAATCCCCTCATCTAAATCATTAATGTACAATGTAAACAGCTGGGGCCCCAGCACAGAACCTTGCGGTACCCCACTAGTCACTGCCTGCCATTCTGAAAAGTACCCATTTACTCCTACTCTTTGCTTCCTGTCTGACAACCAGTTCTCAATCCATGTCAGCACACTACCCCCAATCCCATGTGCTCTAACTTTGCACATTAATCTCTTGTGTGGGAGCAAGTGTAGCAAGTGTCGGCATTACTACTGTTCCTGCTTTGCACTTGCACTGAATTTCTCAGTAAGATTGCGGAGAAGAGCTCAGGTTGTACTCCGGAACTGCACGATTGAAATCAACAGGTGTGTGTGTGTGTGTGTGTGGGCGGGGGCCATGTCCCATTGTTCTATAATACAGAATGTTACCACATTTCCGAGACTGGCCTTGAGCAAGGCATCACTTGAGATTGTGGCTCAAGACAAAACGTTAGCGAATAACATTGGTTTAAATGGACGTCACCCCCCCTCCCCCTGAAATTGTTGATAAAAACATTTGCTGGTCCATTTACAGACATGCAAACTAATGGCAGTGTCAGTCTCACAGGTGTAATTTGTCTTTCGCTGAAACTCTATTGCGTCATTGGCATACAACATGATGATGAAAATGGATACCAGCCCCGTGAACAGGACAGCAATCGTCCAACATGAAGTCATTTATTTTAAATGCTGTAAATTCACTGCAGGTTCATCAGCATCCAACAAGAAAAGACAGGTTAATGGTTTTAGCACAGACCCTTCATTGGAACGGTCTATGGATTTCCCCAAATTATAATCCATATTTATTTCAGATTTGGATGATGAATGTGGGTGATGAATACTAAACAGGCTCTCTCTTCATGATAAAGAGTTGGGAAATCATTTCAAAATAGCTTTGTGTTGGTACTTTTCCATTGTGAAATTATTTCAATGGATGCCTGAAGCTTATCTTTCCACACCAGTGTTAAGTCAGGAACCTGCTGGATACAATATTTAGCGTAGAACTAGTGGAATAATGTGGGAGTGACGTCACAGAGCAGAATCTATGATCCTCCGAGCTGTGCCTCAATGCTTTGCTTACCGTCCCACGAGTGCTTTTGCTGCACGAAGACTACTGCCTGGGAAACAATGCCACTCCATCAAGGTTACATAGAAACATAGACATAGGCGCAGGAATAGGTCATTCGGCCCTTCGATCCTGCTCCACCATTCAATATGATCATGGTTGATCCTCTATAGCAGGTTAAAGCCGAGGTTACTGGCATTTGACCAACATCATGGCACTTGGTTTATCGGCCTCCAATGAGATTATCACATTATAAAGCAAGGGTAACTGCCTGCTGCAGAGGGTATGCAGTTTAATGAGTGAGAAAAATCCATCAGTGTTCAGAGTCATATAAGGTAGCAAGGAAACAGTTTCTCCACTGCCTCTGTTGTCATTAAATATTTGTTATCTTGAAGTACTTATTTATCTCTGAATTGAGAAAAAAATTCACATAATTGACATGTTTAGAAACTATATGGAACCATCAAGATGCTTTTACATTGTCTATTTTTTACTGTTTTCTTCAGCAAGACACCAATCTATAGCCAAAGTCTAACTCCCGGTGACAATCGTGCCTGCGGGGTCAAAGTGCACATGAAACCGCACACAGCGCGAGGCCTGGGAGATTTTAAATCCCCAGCCTGATCTGCATGGGCCCAGTGAGTCTCCTGCCTGGACCCAGTGGGTGGGCAGGGTTAAAATCGGGGAGGTGTCACTCACCCCCATTACGTTATGCAGTTGGGCAACGGCCACGTTGGGTTCTGCCACACAATGCAAAGACCAAACTGCCGTACCTGTGGAAACATGAGAGGAGGTGGCTTGGCACATTTACTTTCCTGAAACCAGCTCCATTAATCTAATAACACATTTGTAGACCTGTGTTTCTGGGAGAGTTTTAACTCCATAAAATGGGTGGGTTGGGGTCAGGTGGGAGATTTAAATCTTAAAAATGTGAATCCCAACCCCAAGCTTGCAACAAGGGTTCACCAGAATGATTCCTGGGGTGGGGGGATTGTACTATGAGGAGAGATTGAGTAGACTAGGCCTATGTTATCTAGAATATAGATGATTTCATCGAGACAAACAAAATTCTTACAGGGTTTGACAGGGTAGACACAGGGAGGATGTTTCCCCTGGCTGGGGAGTCTAGAACCAGGAGTCATGGTCTCAGGATAAGTGGTCGGGTATTTAGGACAATGAAGAGAAATCTCTTCACACAGGGTGTTGAATCTTTGCAATTCTCTACCCCAGAGGGCTGTGGAGGCTCAGTCTTTGAGTATATTCAAAACAGAGATAGATAGATTTTTGGAAATTAAGGGAATCAAGGGATATGGGGATCGTGCAGGAAAGTGAAGTTGAGGTAGAAGATCAGCCAGGACCTTATTGAATGGCGGAGCAGGCTTGAGGGGCCGAATGTCCTACTCCTATTTCTTATGTAACACCACCCACTTCTGGTTTCAGCGGAGGTGGGTGGGGCGGTGGGCATTATGATGAGGTTGCAGCGAGGCAAGGCCAGCCTCGGGGCGGCACTCCTTGTGGGCCGGGAGGAGCAGGAGTACTCCCCGGGTGTCCCGGTAATCAGAGCCCCTCCCCTGACTCTTGTCGTCAATCAGGGGACCTGCCCACCCACCTCACTCACACTCACAGCGTGGAGTTACTTCACAGCCGGCCTTCCCGCTCTCTGCCAGGCCGCCCAGCTCCCGGCGGCTCCACACATCACAATCCCCGGCCAATGATTCTGTTGCTTACCCGAGTACAGGCCATTTATACAGGATTGCAGGTGAAGCAGTGTCTCTCACCTGATGCAGAGGCGACCCATCAGATGTGACACTGCTTCACCTGCACAGACTACCGCCGGAAAGTATTTAAACATTTGTATTTACATTTTTTTTAAGCTTCCCGATTTTCTTTTTCCGACTTACTGCCACAGTGTGAGGCAGGACGCCGTGCTGGAAAAGTTCCAGGCCCCCTCCAATTCAATTCAAAGATTAAATTCACTTTTAATCGCCGGGCATTAGTGGATATCGACTGCCCGTTTTTAAAACCCTGCTGACCCACCCGATTTCCCCTTCCTGACTAAAATGCAGTGTGTGTGGGGGGGGGAGAACTTCCCGTGGGAAAGTTCCCAGGTTGGATTTAACTCTCGGTCACTACTTTAGACAATCCCCGAGTCTCATGCAGCTTTATAAGGTTGGTGAGATGCCACAGGAAGGGCCCGTTGCCAGGGTAACACAGCGGCTTGGTTAGGCATGTTGAGCTGTGCCTCACCTGTCAAAAGGTCACCAGCCACTGCTGAGAATGCAGCGGATGCAGGATAACAATACTTCAGCATCTTGCTTGCTCTCCCCATTCCGCGAAGCGATTGCTGTGTGATTGGTTCAGAGGCTAGAATGTGGTGAACTTTGTGACGTTCTCTACCGAGACATCAACAAGCCTTTGGCAGATGTTCCAGACGAAAGGCCACGACTTAATCTGAATGCAATGGGAATTCATGGCAAAACCTGGAAATCGATAAGAAATTGGCTATAGGGTAAGAAGCAGTAAGTCGGTGTTGTAGGAATGATGCTGTGATGGAGGGTGGGTGGGAAAGGAAAGAAGAGAATGTCAGTATCGGCACCCCTACTGTTCCTAATTTATAGTAATGACTTGCAATCATTTGCTTATTGCAAACTGGTCAAATTCCCAGATATGCTAATTTTTTGGGGGAAAGTGAGGAGAAAAGTCAAATCTGATGAGACAGGCCACAATCTATAAAATGGAGCAATTGAAACATGCATGCAAGTAGACCAGTGGCAGATGTAAGTGTACAGTATTGATCAAAATAAAAAACAGATGCTATTCATACTTCGTAAATTGCTAAGGCTAAAATTCAAAGAAATCTAGAGGTATCAGTAGACTTGGGGCCCAAATTGCCCCTTTCTATAAGGCCTCTGGCCGCCTGAAAGCCACGGCCACGGGTCAGTTTGGAATGGCTGGTGAGTCTCCGTGGAGCGGCCGCTATTTTGAAAATTGCCCTTCCTCAGTTTTGGGGCGGTGTCCGGGACTGCTCCGCCAGTTTTCCCGCCACGATGTGCACTCGCCGACCCCTTACCGACTGGCGGGGACCCCTTCTCAAAATTGCCCCTCGGGAAATTGCCCCTTACCCGGAATTGCCCCGTGGGAGTGGCCCTGCCGCCGGTTGGTGCCACTGGCAGCTTTTGCTGTTGGTACACTCTTTGTAGCATGGCGGCACCATGTTTTTTTTGGCAGCTGACTGCCAAGTCGGGCCGATAACAGGCAGCCTGGCACCCCCTCTCGCTCAAAACCCGCCCCTGAACTGCTGAATTTCAACGTTTTAGCCGCTCCATGCATTTAGGCAGCCAGAACACATCGAAAACAGTAGGTGCGTCTCATTTCGGACGGTGGGCAATTTTGGGCCCTTGGTGCTTAACTTTGCAGGAGCAGTCAACAAAAAACTTGAGAATGTCTTGCTAAAACCACAATACTTTGGTCAGATTGCAGCTTGAATGTTATGTCCTGAGACATAAAGGAGACATTCAAATGCTGAAGATGATAGAGAGAAAAGCCATAAGAATGATTCCAAAGCAAAGTACTGAGTTATGAGCAGAGCTACAGGTTTACAGTGATCAAATACATTGCGTTCTATTTTTATTGCATGGAATTCTTACTGGTGTTTTGTGGATTGCATTCTCTAATTCTGTCCATTTTCCCAACAATAGCCATCATCCGGGGCACGGAGGCCAACTATAGCTGCTGGCTGTGATCAGCGAAGCCAGCAGTGACCCGAGACATCCCTGGTTTGTTGTGACTCCATGAGGTAAAGGTTAACGCTTCCCGATTCATGGGCAAGGAGCAAGGTTGCGTTTCTATTTCCCCCTCTGTTCCCAACAATTCGGCATTTTAATGCCAGTGGTTTTGGCGCCAGATGAAGTTTCCGCTGGAATCCAGTGGGAGCCTTGATAATAAAATACAAACATAGGTCCCATCACATACATGGGACCCCGCTGGCATTTGAGCTTGGTGCCCACCTTTGCTACCCGCTTGGTAAAGCTGTCAGAAAGGCCTTTGAGGTAAATTAGAAAACTTTCCTTAGTGGGGCTAGGTGGCCGAACAAGGAACGTCTGGGCCTCTGCTGCCCCAGGCGCTCCCCCCACCACCCGCAACCACGAGACCCTCACAACACCCCCATCCCCATAGATTCACTTGATTGATTCCTAAAATGAGAGGGCTGTCTTATGATGAGAGATTGTGTATAATGGGCCTATACTCTCTGGAGTTTAGAAGACTGAGAGGTGATCTCATCAAAACATACAAGATTCTGAAGGGGATTGACAGGGTAGATGCTGAGAGGTTGTTTCCCCCGGCTGGAGTGTCTAGAACTAGGGGTCACCGACTCAGGGTAAGGGAAAAGCCATTTAAGACAGAGATGAGGAGGAATTTCTTCACTCAGAGGGTTGTGAATCTTTAGAATTCTCTGCCCTAGAGGGCTGTGGATGCTGAGCCTCTGAATATATTCAAGGTTGAGAGAGATAGATTTTGGAGAGTCTAGGGGGAATCAAGGGATATGGAGATCAGGCAGGAAAGTGGAGTTGAAGTCGATGATCAGCCATGATCGTATTGAATGGCGGAGCAGGCTCAAGTGGTCGAATGGCCTACTTCTGCTCCTATTTCTTATCCCCTCAAAGGCTTCTTAGTGCCTCATGTTCATTCCCCCCACCTCCCTTCTCCTCACTGCTGGCACGCTGCTGCTTCTCTCCAAAATGTGCCTGCTGCTGACCAGTGGCATTTCAATGAGGCTCATGGACATTAGGTGCAGACAGATCAGGCTCAGCTGCCCTCCAATGGCCATTTCGGTGAGATACCAGAGGGCGATCGGTGCCCACTGAACTTACAACACCGCGAGTCGCAGACAGAGGGTGGGGAGAGGAGAAAAGGATGATGCCATATTTAAAGAACTGTTGTTTAACTGACTGAGAGTCATAGTTTCATTATACAAATGGGAGTGCGCTGTTTTTCCACGATTGTAACAGTTTAGTACCAATGGCTTGGTTTGTGTTTTTTCAGACAACCTTCAAATAAAAAAATAAAAAGACAAGATGGTAACTTCGAACATGTAATTTTTTTGGACATACATTAAAAAACATACATTTAAAAACATAAAATTAACAAAACTAAAAATAGTGCAAAACCCAAATTTTCTTAAAAAAAGAGCAAAACAATACATATTTGTATACTGAGGTATTAATTCATGCTATGTAGTTTAACATTGGAAAAGCAAAATTAAACCTGGAATTTGATACAATTACTCTGTTTAAAAGGGAACACAGCCAAAAACAAACATTTTTTTAATCATTTTGTCTTTTTCCACACACTAGTGGTCACAATAGTATTAACATGAACATTTCAGGTTGGCAGATGCTGTTGTAGCAGATTTGCATGCGAGATCCAGAATTAATGGACTGGGTAAAAGTGTTGCACGCAGCAGAAAGCTCAACTGGAGTGAAGGATCCCTATCCAATCAGCTGTAACGTGCATAGGTGGCTCTTTTTACCGTTTATGAGACACGACAGTCTCTGTGCCCACTTCCAATGCCATCCCATTTTACTCACCCATTATAATTCAGATAAAAATATCCACGATTATCCAGTAACCTAGACAGTCTTGGCCTAGGATTGCTCTCTTTTGCCAAGTCCAAAACCAAGACTGGAGCCGGACAGAAGGTCTGATCATGGCATGAATTCTGATGCTTGATTTTCTGTTGCTATTAAAATATCAGTAAAAATCTTAATAGCTAATCCCTCCACACATACAAGCAAGTGAAAAAAAACAGCTTGTATGGAGGAAAAAAAGGGAGACATTTGATGCCTGGTTTATATTTGAAGCATGTCTAGACAACCCACCCAACAAAAACCCAAGACAAGTGGCCACCCTACTTTCATCACAACCTCTCATTATTGTTCCTGTAGGTAAGGTACCATTACTGATCTACACTTGTCCACCAGAATAGGTCAGCTGAGATGTCTAATTGCTTGCCTGAAAGACTTCTCCTGAATCTATTCCCCAACAGTTTAAAAAAAAACACACACACACAAACTTGGGTGGGAGGTTATCTCTGGTCACACTGCACTCAGAGCTCGTCTCCTTGGAGAAATGTTGCTAGAGTGAACACACCTGCAGAATTTAAAAAGGTCCCCCAGCATTTTAAACAGGAAGGTACTGTGGCAAACGAAGCCTTACCTGTTTCAAGAGCACCAGGTGTAATGTTTGAGGACATGACTGCAACCAGATAAGATCAACTCAATTTTTTTCTATGCTATATATAAAAAAAACCTTTGTCTTGAAATTATATCAAATCCCAATTTCTACCTCAACGAAACAGAAACCAACGGAGCCAAATTTCAAGTCCGAGTCCCTCTTTAAATCATCTGCACATCTCTGCGGACCATTTATAAAAGAATAATTTTATACCATCGTCAACATAAGAGGGGACACAGGAGCAGGATTCGGCCATTCAGCCCCTCAAGCCCGTTGCACCATTCAATCAGATCATGGCTAATCTGTACCTTAACTCCATTTACTCACCTTGTTTCTGTAACCCTCAATACCTTCCCCAACAAAAATCCACCAATCTCAGTTTTGAAATTTACAACAATATTTTTTAAAAGATGCACATGCATCCTAAAGCAGAGTCAGCAGTCAGAAAATGGAGGCTATTAAATTGGTTAAGTAGCAAACATGCTGCAACGAGTCCCATTCCCCCAGATTCCACTAAAGCTGCTTTTAGACGAGCACCATTTTGGGTTGAATTCGAGGAGGCCAGTGTTTGTGTGCTGGCACCCAGCCTTCACATGACTAAATCTGGTTCCTTTTTCCTGGCAGCAGAACTGTAGATCCAGTTTTTTGTGGGTCTTCTAGGGACCTACTGAAAAAAGTGTTAGTATAAAAGCAGCCGTAGTCACCAAGATATCCCCCTTTGCTTAGAAAGACTGGATACAAGTCAATGCCAAGTAACACTGACAAATGTCAGTGTGTCAAGACTATGAAGTTGTGTAAATGAGCTGATTTAATTTGTTGTCACATGATTGAAACTTGTGCATTAACCAATTGGGGGGGGGGGGGGGACAAAATCAATGAGACATAGATAGACTTTTTGAGCACCTCTAATATTTTAAAATCTGTTTTTCAGTAATTCTTGGCCCATCTGTACAACTCTTCAGAAGTAAGGATTGACTCTGCCTTAACGGCCCCATTCTAATCCATTCAACTCCATCAATTATAGAACTGACTTGGACAAGACAAGATGACAAAAATACAACCCCAAATTTTGTTTTCAATGGATAAATACATATCATGCATGTAAATGCAATCATGTGTCATTCTATAAACTGGAAGCGGTAGGGACCTTGTTGAAGACAATGCTTTCCCATCTTTGTCACTCAAAACAAATAGCCCTACTCCAAATATATCGCAAAGCACTCTGCATCTGCAGACGAGGAATATTTGTGAAAAAAGACAAAAAGGTCACAATTGCCAATACTTGCTCGTATTCATGCCATATATAGAATAGAGAGATAGTTCACTGCTGAACAAGCATATGTTCAACTGACCCCCGCCCCCCCCCCCCGAAGTGTACTGACCACTTGCTTAATGCTCCTCTGCTACATTTTCACATTCATGCACAGGACAGAAGTGGCACAACCCAATATAACCCCAATTCAGAATGTCCTTTTGCATCAAGGCGCAGATGCTACATTAAAACAAGTTTTGTCAACGCAGAGGAAACAAACATCTCTATATCAAAAGGAAAACGACACTGTGGTGATCAAACCGGGAGATGTTTAAACAAGGCACCTCTCCTAAGGAATCCTGGGTAAAATTGCTGTGCATCGATTAACGTGCATGGGTTGGGTTGGGTTGGGGGGGGGGGGGGAAGAGGAGGAAACCAAGAGTTAGAAAGGAATTATAAAATGTTCGGATTCACTATAAAAAAATAAAAATACAGTAAAATAAAATAAATCTTTCAAATATAGCTAGCTAGCTACATAAAACACTGATGTAGCAAAGTGAAATCTCCTACATGTTGGATTAAGCAGGATAAACACTAAAAATATTAAACTTGCATATAGCTAATTATTAATGGAGCTCTCCCCAGTGTATATATATTTGTATACATAAATTAAAATGCAAAACACTGCCTAGCTTATTAGGCTTTTATGCTTTCATTTGATATTATATTCCATTAGGAAAAAACATGAAAACAGGACGGAGATAATGGACAGAGATAATTTGCTGAGCATGAAATCTTGAAGTATCTTCATTTTACAACAGACACACATACACAAAACCATTAGCAGATTTGAAATGATAACTGAAAAAACTCCATCTCCTAGAAAAAGTTTTTTTTGAACTTGAAAATTACTTTGTTGGTGTCCATGTTGGATAGGAGTATTTAAGAGACCCTGGCCAAGATAAGGAACTCACTAAGTGTTTGTACAGCCAAGTGGTAAATATGCACACGACAACAGAGTGAATTCGTTCACCAATGAGCCCGAGCGGGCCATGGTACCTCCATCATTTCTTGTGGTTTTCAGGATTTACTCTCCTTTATCCACTAATTTTTCACCCCTCTTCCCTTGAAGGCACTAACTGTGGCACAGGTCCATAGGTGGCAACTGCCCGCTAGTGCCTCACCTACCTGCCTATGCTTCATGTGTGAGCCTAGACACTGATGGGGGAATTTTAACCTGAAAAAACAGGTGGGTTTGGATCGTAGGGGTAGTTAAATTGTTAAAAATCGGAATCCCGATCTGTACCCGCCTCCAACCCGCCCACTTCTGGTTTTAACGGAGGCAGGACGCGAGGAGGCACGGGACAGGCAGCTAACTCACTGCCACGAGGTGGGACATCAATTTACATATTTTAATGAGACTGGAAGCCTCTTCTTTAACCTACATTTTGTGTTCATCTTGAACAAAAGATGGGGTTTGACACACTTCGTTACAGCAAGGTGAGGACTGCTGTATTCCTGGATCCCGGGTCCGTGCCTAACCCACCCCTGCGATCGGAGACCCCTCTCCCCCCACCCATGCCTCCTATCACCTTCCCGGACCCACATGGAGGCTAGCACCGGCCCCCACCCAATCCACCCCCTCCCCCCTTTGTGTGGCCTAGTGTCACAGGCCTACCCACCCCCCCCACCCCTCGGAGCCAGCCAGCCCCTCCAACTGGCTGGCTGCGGGTGGGAAACAGGGCCTGCGGGAAACCTGTTCTTCTGGGTTTCCCAACCACATTGGAGCCCCCATTCTGCAACCAATCTGTCTTCTCCATGAAACTCCAGCCCTGAATGTCAACCACGGCCGAGCTCGATCATATCCTCACCAGACATCCACACATTCTAGCACAGGAAGGTAGCGAGACAGTGGCTGATTTTGTTCCCTCTCAATCTTACAAATATTGAGGCTAATTGTAGGGCCCCCCACCCGAGATAAGCTAACTCAGCACAGCCCAGAGGTTGATCTGGGACCTTCCTGGTCTCTGTGGATCAGTGCCACATTACATTTGCATTCTTGTATTAACATTCAAATTACAATTCTGGATCCATCCTGCGTCTCTCCATTGCAATGCCATAATTTTGCAATGTACCACAGCAATGCTAGGGCATTTAAATAGGTCACCAATTAATTTACTTATTAAATATAAAGAGGAAGCGGTTTGTCATATACTTTAAAAGGGCTGCTTTAGATGAAAAAGTAACAAATTGGAGCTATCTAGTCCATTTGTAACAGGGTTTCCCTGGCTCCCTATATTGGGCTCTTCTAATACATCTTCAGAGAAAATACACACAGGGGCCGAAATTGGCATCCCCTGGAAACAGGACGCACCTACCGCATTTTAGCATACTTAACAGCATCCATTTCGGCAGTAAAGAGTGAAATTCCACGTTTTCAGCATTTAAATGGGTCATCACCATCATCATAGGCAGTCCCTTGGAATCGAGGAAGACTTGCTTCCACCTAAAAATGAGTCCTTAGGTGACTGAACAGTCCAATACGAGAACCACAGTCCCTGTCACAGGTGGGACAGATAGTCATTGAGGGAAGGGGTGGGTGGGGAGTCTGGTTTGCCGCACGCTCCTTCCGCTGCCTGCGCTTGATTTCTGCATGCTCTCGGTGATAAGACTCGAGGTGCTCAGCGCCCTCCCAGATGCTCTTCCTCCACTTAGGGCGGTCTCTGGCTAGGGACTCCCAGGTGTCAGTGGGGATGTTGCACTTTATTAGGGAGGCTTTGAGGGTGTCCTTAAACGGAGCGGAGTGGTAATGACTGGGGTAATGGGCTGGTTTCAGCGGTGTGGCAGCGGAGCGGTATTTGGACCGCGAAATCCCACGTCTAGCCAATTGATCCCAACGATGCAACTGGTGCCTGGCCTTAAAGGGCAGGTTTTGCAGCTGTGCCCTGACTTCAGTCTGAGTTGCTTCAGAGGGGATGGCTGCAGGGGGACCTTTGAGGAGGGCCAGCCGCCTCAGCGACGCTCTGAGCTGCAAAGCTGATGCAAGCTGTGGAGGGAAGGAGGCGGAGGCTAACCCTGATACTGGTGGGCAACTAATTAGAAGCGCCTTCCTAAACTGCGGCAGAGGTTTGGGGGACCTCCATTCACCAGCACACCACCACCCAATGCAGGAAAAGGCTCACCAACTGATGAAAGCGAGGACATATTCCCCAATGCCTCTCCTTACATCTGCCAGACTCTCCTTCACTTTAACTTCTTTCTCACCAACACTACATAGTAAGTGAAGTAGCATTTGATTGCTGAGGCCTGTATGTGCGCACACTCACAATGAAGGCTCCCTTGCACGAGATTCACGGCTGCATGTAATGGACCCACACTTGCACTAATTGCCGTGGCCTCAGGAAACTTCGACTTACCAACCCTTCTTTGCTTTGCAGGTCAAGCCCAGCAACAAGCCACTGGTGGGAGCGAGTTGGAAAATGTGGAGCTGACTGATCTGGAGGAGAGGGTGCAGCAACTAGTGAGTGGGCATGTTGGATTCTCGGAGGCTGCTGGTTGCACCGATCCCACTGGGGGCAGCATGGGTAAGTGAAGGCCTTTGTGCAACGCAAACGGCTACCTGGCAATTGCTTATGCTTGTGTGCAAACTGCTTGCTGCATGGTGCAATGCAGCACCTCACCTCATGGCAGCCATTGTCCCTTTTATGATGAGTCCCTGAGTGTCAGCTAAAGCGAGATAGACACCTTTGACGTGACTGGCAGCCAGAGTCACGAGGACACACTTGAGGGCCTGGATGACCTTGGTGGCATGTCCGATGAGGGAGATTGGGCGAGGGAGAGCTGTGCCAGCACCACTGTGTTACTGCTTCCTATAGTCACAAGTGCCAGCTCTGATACTGAGAATATGCGGTCGGACATTTTAGATTTAGGAGAAGGGTCTGCACTGGGGCCTAGCGGACTGCAGCATGGTGAAGGGCAAAGGGAAACTCGGGTGCCATCTGTCTGGGGGGGGTGGGGGGGGAGAGCACGCAGGCGAGTCCTGCTGAGGAGGACTCAGACAAGCCCATCGATGTTGGGGCTTATGAAAGAAGGGTGGAGGCCATGCAATCTGAACTCTTGGCGTCAATTCAAGGGATGTCCGAGAGGCTGTCGCAAACAGCGAGGAGTATGGAGGTGTCCGCCTCCTGCATTGTGGACAGCTCTGTGCACACTATGGAGCCCATCACTGCCAGTGTGCAGACGATGGTGGACTCCCAGAGGGACCGTGCGGATCCAGCTACGATGATGCGTCTCTTGGGCGAGGTGGCAGCTGCCATTGCAGCACAGGCGCGAGAGAACGAGCGTTGCAGTGCTTCTTTGGACAGGATGGCCGCTGCCCTGGAAGCTCAGAATGCACTCTGGGCAACAGGCCATGGAGCGTCTTACTGCTGTTGTCTCTGGTGGCTTCAAGAGTATGGCTGCTCTCACGCAGTCGCAGCTCGATGCTACACGAGATCTGACTGCTGCCATCATGGCTGGGTCCACCAGGGTCCGAACAGTGGCAGCCCACCCCATCGACTTAGAAAAATAGGACATAGAAACATGTGCTCCAACAGCTTGGTGGGGGAGGTGGGGTACAGCCCCGGGGGAGTGGCGCTGGCTCCTTGGACCAGGATACTGATGTGGGCTCTCAGGTTCCCAGCAGCCCTGAGCAGAGACCTGCCACTCCACCATTGCTGCCAACTAGGGCATCGCCCCAGCCACTTCTGACTGAAGGCGCAGAGGAGGATGCGGCACAGTCTGCAGCCAGCCCTTCCAGGGCCAGAGCTGCTCGAGGACGTCCGAGAAGGACATCTGTAGCTTCCTCTACACACACACAGCAGCCTTCCCCAAGCCATGAGGCAGCCACAGGGGAGACACTGCGCATAGTGTAAAGATAGGCCTGCTTAAGAGGGGTGATAAGGAGTTGCACAAGGGTGATAATTCATAATGTTAATGTTTTGTGCACCATTGTTTGGGGTGTAATAAATCTTTATTTTAGAAACATAGAAATTTACAGCGCAGAAGGAGGCCATTTCGGCCCACCGTGTCCGCGCCGGCCGACAACGAGCCACACAGCCCAACCAGTCCGCCTCACACAACTGCGACGCCCCTTATATTGAAATATTCTACATTCCACCCCAACCAGAACCATGTGATCTCCTGGGAGAGGCAAAAACCAGATAAAAACCCAGGAAATTTCTGAGTAGGTCTCTCATTTAACTGTGCGGGAATGATGTGCGAGAGAGGGGTCATAGGTTGGACCATGGACATGGTCAGATGCAGGCTCAACTGGACATTGAGTTTTGTGAAACACGCAGCTATGAGACCGCTTTGTGCTTTCCTTGCAGGGTCACTGGCCACCTGCATCCTCCTCCTCCTCGTCCTCAGGTGGCACTGCTGCCTCGGCCTCCAATGGCTGTGGCCTCATGATGGCCAGGTTGTGGAGCATGCAGTACACCACCACGGATATGGAGACCTGCTCAGGAGAGTACTGCAGCACACCCAGAGTGGTCCAGGCAATGGAACCGGTGCTGCAGAATCCCAATTGTGTGCTCGATGATGGTCCTGGTGGCCGAGAGACTGTCATTATAGGCGTGCTGGGCAGCAATTCTGGGTTGCGCAGAGGAGTCATGAGCCAAGTGTTCAGTCACCCAGGAGCCAGCCGCAATCTTGTTTCAGCCCAGTGAAGGGGCTTGCTACTCCGCTCAGCTGCAGTATGAAAGAATCGCGGCTGCTGCCAGGAAACCGGGCATCCACTTGCATAATTTGCCGGTTGTGGTCACAAAAACAGTTGACCATTGAGGGAGTGGAATCCCTTGTGGTTTCGCTATTGCTCGGGAATGTGTTGGGGTGCCATCAGACCGACATGGGTGCAATCAATGATCCCCTAAGACCATGGAGAAGCCCGCAATGTGCAGGAATCCAGTCAGCCGCTCCAACTGCTTGTCCCTGCTCATGGGGAAGGAGATGTAATCGTCTCTCCTCCTCTAGAGAGCACGTGACCTCTCGTATGAATGTTTGGGCTGCAAAGTGCGAGATGTTGGAGATGTCTGCAGTGGCAGCTTGGAAGGATCCAGTGGCATAAAAGTTCAGGGCGATTCTAACTTTGGAGGCCACGTTCAGGGCTGTCCTTGCCCAAGTTTGCGGCTCCAAGTCTGCTAGCAGATTGCAGAGCTCCGTCACCACGTCCTTGGGGAATCTTAATCTGCGCAGGCACTGATCATTCAGGTCGCTGTATGAGAATTGGTGACAGAAAACCCTTTGTCGATATGACCTTCCGTCCCATCTGGGCAGCCGTCTTGTTCTCTTGTTCTGCCTCATTGGCTTGTCCCTGCTGGGTCCTCCACCTCTGCAGGCTGCTGCTGCCCAGTATCTGCCTCCGCTGCCCTGCTGGCCCAGTATCTGGTGCCGGGGGGGGGGGGGGGGGGGGGGTCCACGTACCTCACTCTCCTCCTTAGGGAACACCCCTGCTGAGGGCCTTCCTGTGGCAGCTCTCTGGCCTCCCCTCCGTCACCATCTCCCTGGCCCTCTCCATGCTGGGCCACCATCTTTGCTGCGGTCCTTGCCTGCTGCCTCTGCAGCCGTTGGACCCAGCGCCGCCTTCTCCTGCAATGTGCAGGAGGCGTTGGCCTGCCAGCACTGCACCCATTTCCAACCCCTTCCCAAGCCCAGCTCCCTGTTCTGCAGGTGGAGGCGCCTCCAGCACTCTCAAACAATCGCGCACTGTAGTCTCGCACTGGTTCTCAAAGATGGGGGAAAGGTCGCTGACACAAATGCAACAAAAACCAACACACCTTTAAGGAACGCTGGCGATGTGCATCAGCAAATTGGCACCGACCAAAAAAACCTACTCTTGGTACCTTTGAGCGGTTGGACGACTTTTATAGCAGAATATGGCTTCCGGCCCGGGACCTCTGATGACGCACTTCGGAGTGTGGGCCAGCAGCGCGGCGGAAGTGTGGGGGAAGCAGTGTGGTGATGATCACCGCTGGGAAACCGCGGCAGGGCAACTGGGCAAGCGGCGGCCATTCTCCGCAAAGTCGGCGGCCACTCCACTCCGCAGTGTGGCCTCCGATTTCTGGTGGTAACAGGTCCTAAGGTTAGTAGCAATTTCAGCCCCGACCATCTCTTTCACTTACTGTGAGGCTATATAAAGTCTAACCTTTACATTTCCTTCTCCTTCACTTGCTGACTGATCGCTCTACACTTGCAGCATTCATTGTCTTTATTTACAAAATTATAGTTGTTCCATCACTATAACCAATTGTGCGAGGATATTTTAGTTTACATTATAAAACTGATCCGACAATACAGCCAATCATTTGAAATTAAATACCAGACACCTCAAGGCCTCAACTTTAAATATCAGAATAATACAGCACAGAAGGAGGCCACATTGGCCCACCATGCCTGTGCCGGCTCTTTGAAAGAGCTATCCAATTAGTACCCTTCTCCTGCTCTTTCCCCATAGCCCTGCAATTTTTTTCTCCTTCAAGTAATTATCCAATTCCTTTTTAAAAGTTGTGAAGGAGCAACTGTTGTGTCACATCACAGGAGTAGCTTTTTTCATCTGCTGGGTGTAACTTTGCTACAAAACAAAAAGTAGGTGATTACGCATCCAGATGTGTCTGGATCCAATCTTCTTTTTTGATATAAGTAAATGCTTGAATGTCCGGTTCCAAAGTCAACAGCACCACCATGTCATGTGTTTATAATGAAAAGATCCTCTCGCACAAAAAAAATTGGAAATTCGACGTAAAGCAAACTAGTCCCTTACACATTCTGAGTCGTGGGGGTCAGTTTTAACTTTTGGGGGGCTGCCGCACAGTTGCCATGGTGACGAGGCGGCCGTGATCTGAGGCCCCGGGCAGCTCGGAGGATTAAGGCTGGCTAATATCAGGCCGTCCCAGATGTCAGCAAGGTAAGTGCGGAGTGGGGGCCCCTCTGCACTTTACAATCATAATTTCAAACTGAAACAGGATATGCGCTTTGGGCGGCAATGGCAGCCCCCTTTCAAGATAGCAGTGGCCGCATCATTGTGATTAATAGGAAAGTACGACCCTATTTTCATGACGTTACCGCCTCGATAATGCCATGTGCAACCCACACCACCTTGACTTTAATTTTACAAATACACAATATCCCACTGGCAGCAGCTCTGGGATGCTCCCACTGCATATGGCAGGCACATCATAGTGAAAAGGATGGGAAATTCACACCTTCCATGGCACTCTAACCCAACTCTTCATGGGTCTTGAGGGCTATTACTAAAAGCAGCACTAAATGCGAGTCTCCATTTGTCCTGCAACAATGCAAAAAGCAACAGAGAAAGTGGCACACCGGCTCCTTTAGTGGTGCTCTACTCATGCACACCATTAACATAGAAACAGCTGCTGTTAAACCTCCATTCTTTAAATCGTTTATAGATCTTGGGCCCATCCAAACCAAAACCTGCTCATCATTACTGGAGGAAAAAAAGCGCTGAACAGGTTTCAAAAGACTTAACCAAACAGCAATAGTTCACCAGAATGCACTGTCATTCACTATCCAAGATTAATCTGGTATCCTGCCACTTTGTCAAGAGTCCAACATCTTACAAAGTACTTACCAACATCGCAAGTAGCAATGGTGGCTATAAATGTGTTAAACTTTATACAATAGTTTATCAGACACCAAAGAATTACAGGCAGTAAGCCCAAGTCCATGGCCAACTGATCTCTGAACACTTTGCCTGAATTAGTATCTTGTAGATCACAACCAATTATCCAGTACCATGTTCATAATCGCTCCCAACTATTATAGTACATAGGGTGCAAGTCAGTGGGCAGTCTTCTTCCCTCTCCCTGTCAGCAGGAGTCATCTCAGGAGAACAATGATCGGGACGCTTCATGCAGTTGATTCGAATGATGTTAACAACAACAAAATAACCAATCATTGTAAGTTCATTGAATGATAATCAAGGTGATTACCATAAAATAGCGCAGATTAAACAAAATGATACACTTAGCACGTATTGTACAAGATAATTCAGTCAGCATTTATTACATAAGTTAACACAAAGTCTGCAGTGTGTTATGAGGCAGCAACGTGCTGTGGAGTTCAGACAAAGTCAGAAGCTGCAAAACTCAATTTTCAACATTTTAGAACATTGAAAAAAGACTTGCATTTCTATAGCGCCTTTCACGACTGCAGGACATCCCACAGCGCTTTACAGCCAATTAAGTATTTATGAAGTATAGTCACTTTTGTAATGTAGGAAAGGTGGCAGCCAATTTGCATACAGCAAGGTACCACAAACAACAATGTGATAATGACCAGATAATCTGTTTATCATTGTCTCAACTCCAAGATACCCAACTGCTTGGAGCACACTCCAGACTGTGAGTCACCTGAAATAATAAACAGAGATAAAGCCATTTCCCAACATGTTTCACTTCTGGTTTTGTGAGCAGAAGTGTCATGAAGACTGAGCTAGACACGATACTGGGAATTGGTTTACTGGTAAACTGTTTTGAGAAACAATTGTAGACTTGCAGTCTAAATAGAATACTGTAAAGTCATGGGATTATCCTCCCCTTAATACATTAGTAGGTACTTCACATTTAAGCCATTTTGTCCTTTCATAGCTTTGGATACTGGATCTACTGTAACCCATTTTAGTGTACAAGGCCAAGTCAATTCTCCTATAGCGGTAAGCCTTTAACAATCATAGCACAGAGACACTGTCAATTGCTGGGACTTTTTCTCTGGTACCCAGGCACCACTTGAATCAAAATGCAACACTGAAAAATTCAAAACCTGCATTTACAATCACTTAACCCAACGCATATCTTCAGAATCTTCTGGAAGAAATTGTTTTGGAAGCTTTATAAATTAAAATGTTCAGTTTTGTATAAATAGAACATGCAGGTGAAGTTCTAACATAAACTCGTATTTTCATTTTTTTTCTCTCTTCCTTTCCTAGAATTTGAGCAATTAGAAAGAGTGCATAAAACAAAAAAAAGGTCAACTTAAAACCAGCCCTGCATGAAGTAATTGATTTTCGAGCCTGGCATAGAACGTGCTTCCTATTGTCCTGCCAGGCCATCTGCTGAGTGTCACCTTCTGCCAGTTGCTTAGCAAGACGGCTGTCACAATGGCAGAACAAATAAAAACGCACAGAGCACACACATACACACACTCACAATACCAGGCTGGCTCCAGCCCTCCACAAACCATGGGTTGGTGTGTTGTCAATGGATCAACAACAATCAAAAACGCAGGAGGGGGAAAGAGATGCTTGGCACTCGAATGAAAAGACGCGCCCCTAAAATGATTCTCAGCATGCTGGGACTTATCTTTCTGTTCCGTTTTTTTTTTTAATAATACATTCCTCTCTTTTCCAATAAAAAGTCTTTTTTTTTTTACATTAAAAAAAAGACAGCACCTTCCTATATTTTGTTCCTCCTTCTTCCGGTTTTCTCTTTTTTTTCCCCCCCTGTTTTTTTTAAGCAGTTAGTTTCTGGATGGTTTTGTTGTAGTACTGCGTGATGGTGGGGGTCAGCGGGTTCCAGTTATTGGCGTGCAGCTCAATGACTTCAAGGAGGAGGGACCGTGTGAGCGCCGACTCCGAGGGGCCCAGCATCTTGTCGCGTGCTGCCGCCAGCAGCTCGGTCATCATCTCTGGCAGCTGTTCCTCCAGCAGCTTGCCTGTGCTCTGCAGCTGTCAATTGGTTCAAAGGGCAGAGGTCAAAGTTCACAGTGTCAAGTCACTTGAAAGAACTATAAGCAATGATTAAGTCATCAGAAATGTACATTAAAAATCCTTTCTGAGACGATTTGATATATTTTATCCCCCCCTCTTGCTCTCCCCTTTTTTTTTACTCCTAACCTAAATGATGTGTCCTGGCATACAGTATCCTTCTTCAGTTCAGACACCAGAAAGTGTCGGCTGTAGGCACAACTTTGTTGGTTCAAGTGACCAAAGACACCATCACTGAGGAACCAAGCAATACAGACCATAAGGGTCCTGGATTAAAGGCCTGGCCTAAGCTGGTTTTCTGACCTCAGGTACGGTGGTAGTCGGGGCACTTCATTGGACCTCAGCACACTGTGGAAGAAATCAGCCAGGGTTCTCCCTCCTGATTGCTATCCTCTGCATGTGTGAAGACAGAATTGGGCATTACAGACGATGCACTTTCTGGTTGAATAGTCTGCCACTACTCACTATCCGGACTCATACTTGCAGTATAATGTAGATAAATGTGAGGTTATCCATTTTGGGGGCAAAAACACGAAGGCAGAATATTATCTGAATGGCAGCAGATTAGGAAAAGGGGAGGTGCAATGAGACCTGGGTGTCATGGTTCATCAGTCATTGAAAGTTGGCATACAGGTACAGCAGGAAGTGAAGAAGGCAAATGGTATGTTGGCCTTCATAGCTAGGGGATTTGAGTGTAGGAGCAGTGAAGTCTTACTGCAGTTGTACAGGGCCTTGGTGAGGCCTCACCTGGAATATTGTGTTCAGTTTTGGTCTCCTAATCTGAGGAAGGACATTCTTGCTATTGAGGGAGTGCAGTGAAAGGTTCACCAGACTGATTACCGGGATGGTTGGACTGACATATGAGGAGAGACTGGATCAACTGGGCCTTTATACATTGGAGTTTAGAAGGATGAGAGGGGATCTCATAGAAACAAGTAAGATTCTGACGGGACGGGACAGGTTGGATGCAGGAAGAATGTTCCCGATGTTGGGGAAGTCCAGAACCAGGGGACACAATCTTAGGATAAGGGGTAGGCCATTTAGGACTGAAATGAGGAGAAACTTCTTCACTCAGAGTTGTTAACCTGTGAAATTCCCTGCCGCAGAGAGTTGTTGATGCCAGTTCATTGGATATATTCAAGAGGGTATTAGATATGGCCCTTACGGCTAAGGGGATCAAGTGGTATGGAGAGAAAGCAGGAAAGGGGTACTGAGGGAATGATCAGCCATGATCTTATTGAATGGTGGTGCAGGCTCGAAGGGCCGAATGGCCTACTCCTGCACCTATTTTCTATGTCTATAAACGTGAGGTTATCCACTTTGGTGGCAAAAAAAGGAGGCAGATTATTATCTGAATGGTGACAGATTAGAAAAGAGGAGGTGCAACGAGACCTGGGTGTCATGGTACATCAGTCACTGAAAGTTGGCATGCAGGTACAGCAGGTGGTGAAGGCGGCAAATGGCATGTTGGCCTTCATAGCGAGAGGATTAGAGTATAGGAGCAGGGAGGTCTTACTGCAGTTGTACAGGGCCTTGGCGAGGCAACACCTTGAATATTATGTACAGTTTTGTTCTCCTAATCTGAGGACGGACATTCTTGCTATTGAGGGTGTGCAGCGAAGGTTCACCAGACTGATTCCCGGGATGGCAGGACTGACATTTGAAGAAAGACTGGATCGACTAGACTTATATTCACTGGAATTTAGAAGAATGAGAGGGGATCTCATAGAAACATAAAATTCTGACGGGATTGGACAGGTTAGATGCAGGAAGAATGTTCCCGATGTTGGGAGAGTCCAGAACCAGGGGTCACAGTCTAAGGATAAGGGGTAAGCCATTTAGGACTGAGATGAGGAGAAACTTCTTCACTCAGAGAATTGTGAACCTGTGGAATTCTCTACCACAGAAAGTTGTTGAGTCCAGTTCGTTAGATATATTCAAAAGGGAGTTAGATGTGACCCTTATGGCTAAAGGGATCAAGGGGTATGGAGAGAAAGCAGGAATGGGATACTGAAGTTGCATGATCAGCCATGATCAAATTGAATGGCGGCGCAGGCTCGAAGGGCCGAATGGCCTACTCCTGCACCTATTTTCCATGTTTCTATGCTTGAGGTACTGGAGCGATGGTCAAAAACAGAAGCACATAGGTAAAAGCCCATTATAAGAGGAGAGGGTTCATATACATTCAAAGACATGGCTTTAATGTACCAATCTACTTTTATAATTACAATATAATTATGATGTTTTATACACAAAGCTATTGGCACTTTTACTGATCATGCAATTTCCAGCGTACATCAGCTTTAAGGGCTATTTTTGTCAAATTAACTTTCCTCAGGGCTCCCTGCATTATGCATCACTGTCCAAGAGGATCAGGCAGAAAAAATTGTCACATGTTGCTACAATCACTTGCTAGTAGTTGCTCAAGTGCAGCCAGCAGTGATGGGCTTGATTTTCCCTCCTTCCCCTTGCCTACATGTGGGGAAGCAGATGACACAACTGCATCCCCTTGATGTCAAGAATTATCAGTACCAAAAATCTTCGGTGTGAAGTCATGTCCTCTATATTTGTAGCAAAATCACTCAGCAGCGCTAACATCCACAACTTAGCCCACTCAAGAATCTGGCCTCAAAAGGGCAATATGTGTTCCAGTTTTGGCCAGATAGTCTGGGCAAGGGTAGGGAAGAAACACCTTTACATCACCATTTTACAGTGCTTTCTGTCGCATCGGCCAATGAGCAGCATGGCCGTAGAGCAGTGCTAGTCTGGTCAGTGACGATGGCGCTATTGTGGGGTAGAATTAATTACGTGGTATAGAATTGGCCTCCTTCACAATCATATCCATGAATGGACACTATTCACCAATCAGAGTGAATGTTGATTTTCCTACCAGCCACAGACCAACAATCTGCATAAGACCAAGGAATCTCACCTGCTACAGAAATACATAAGGTGATTGTCAGCCAAAGCTGCAACTTAAAACAGATCTTTGAACTGGCTGGGAATCTTGCATGGCAAAGCCCAATATGAAAGATTATAAAACTATTTCGATTCAGCAACGAGGCAGGTATTTACAGAATTGGCGGCTGGATTTTATAGGCAGTTGGTAAAGCTATGTTTTTATGAGCCCCTAACTATAGGAAAATATGAAATAACCTACCTCCATTGAGCAACACAGAACAGCATCTTCTTTGACGTCTTGTGATTGCAACAGCTGAGTCATAGTTGCAGCAACAAAAGCCGATTATAAGGAGGGATAAAGAGAGAAAATAGACACAATTGACTTCATATAAATTCAAAGACAGGATGTACCGATCTACTTGCAATGACATGTTACTATATAAAGGTTACTGGCACTTTCACCGATCATCGCAATTTCTATCGGGTTTCTTACAGATGAGAAACTATTTTTTTATATCAGATTAGTTTTCCTCAGGGCCTCCTCCACCGTACAACCTAAGAGGGCAAAAACCTTGCATTCAAAATTGCAGTTTTCTGCTTTGCTTCCTCTAAATGGAAAATATATCTGTTGGGGGAACAGCTGTCAGTATTAAACTTTCAGGACCCAAGTACTGCGAGTATTAAACTCTCAAAGCCCAAGTAATGCCAGTATTAGGGTCCAAGTACTGCGAGTATTAAACTCTCAGGGTCCAAGTACTGAGAGTATTAAACTCTCAGGGTCCAAGTACTGTGAGTATTAAACTCTCAGGGCCCAAGTACTGCGAGTATTAAACTCTCAGGGTCCAAGTACTGCGAGTATTAAACTCTCAGGGTCCAAGTACTGCGAGTATTAAACTCTCAGGGTCCAAGTACTGCGAGTATTAAACTCTCAGGGCCCAAGTACTGCGAGTATTAAACTCTCAGGGCCCAAGTACTGCGAGTATTAAACTCTCAGGGTCCAAGTACTGCGAGTATTAAACTCTCAGGGTCCAAGTACTGCGAGTATTAAACTCTCAGGGTCCAAGTACTGCGAGTATTAAACTCTCAGGGTCCAAGTACTGCGAGTATTAAACTCTCAGGGTCCAAGTACTGCGAGTATTAAACTCTCAGGGTCCAAGTACTGAGAGTATTAAACTCTCAGGGTCCAAGTACTGCGAGTATTAAACTCTGAGGGTCCAAGTACTGCGAGTATTAAACTCTCAGGGTCCAAGTACTGCGAGTATTAAACTCTCAGGGTCCAAGTACTGCGAGTATTAAACTCTCAGGGTCCAAGTACTGCGAGTATTAAACTCTCAGGGTCCAAGTACTGCGAGTATTAAACTCTCAGGGTTCAAGTACTGCGAGTATTAAACTCTCAGGAGCTAAGTCTGCCAATGTTAAACTCTCAGGGGCATGTACTACCGGTGTCACATTCAGGTTAGTAGTTCTAGCTGCCATAATTCTCCCACCACACCCATTCCAGAAATGTCTAAGTTAAAATAATTACATTTTAAAAGCTCTCATCAGTTTTCCATTTGCTCACTGAACCAGGGCTGGCTTGGCTCCTGTGATTGCAGCCAACAGATTCCTTCTCCATCAACATTTTCAACCAGTTTTAAACACTGTCTCCTAAGGGGTTTCCTTCTTAAACATCCCAAATATGTGCAGACCAACAACAGGATGTAAATCCTTTTGACTTAGATCATGCAGATTTTGCCCGTTCCATAGTTTGAACTAGTGGGACTGAAGAAAAAACTCTGCAAAATGCGATTAATGCACAGTCTTCCCAGTATGAAGATGGGACACACATATTTACTACTCATGGTGCTTATCCCAGGAGTTGGAAATGGATCTCCCTCCCTAATGGATCAGTTGGTAAAAGCACCATTTGGTGCAATGGTAGCAGTGCTGCAACTGGCCTCTGCACCTCCAGGCTAAAGGAGAAATACAGTCAAGGTTCCCACTCCTGGTAAGCGCATGTACATGGGTTCAGAAATGGCCATGATGGCCTCCACAGTTGAATATCCCAATGTCACTCACTATCTAGCCTAACATATGAAGAATGGATATTTATTTGAGTGAGGTATTGTCATGGAACAGTACCCCAGCATGAATCTATGCCTTCGAAAAAGGGGACAGAGGTCTAATTTGAAATAAAAATATGTTAAATAAGGTGAGAATTCCTTTAAGACTTTGAGGATATAAAAGTTATATTCTTAATGATATGTATACAATAGGGTTGATTTGCTTTAATATTTAGTAATAACTGTGACTGGAGCTGTTGAAGGGTTCATCAACATGCCCAATTACTTGTGAAATGTTCATCCCCTTGTGCATCAGACAGGACCGACACCCAGGCACTTGCTCTTCATCTCTGCTCCACACCAGTCACATCACACAGCTGCACTTTAAACAGTCTGCATACAAGATTGCAATGTTGAGGTCTGAGTAGCTTGTAAACATCACAATTTCACATTTCAATTTCTCTTAACGTTAACAGAACATCAAACATCAGGCATGGAAGAGAAAAATTGTGATGTCTGTTATCAGGCTCATTTCTCATGTAAGGCCTCTCAACCTGTGCATGATATCCACAATTTGTCATCCCAAAGTACAACAGAAGATTGCTACATTTATTAAATTACCATGTTATAAGATAAAGGTGCTGAGAGTGTATCTAACCAACCTGATATCCTACATTATGGATCATTCACTCATTTCCATTGACATATCATTTCCACAGCAGTTTAGAAGCCAGGAATGCAGTGCCTGAAAGGGTGGTGGAAGCAGATTCAATGGTAACTTTCAAAAGGAAATTAGGTAAATACTTCAAAAGGGAGACATTCTGCAGGGCAATGGAGAAAGAGCAGGGGATTGGGACTAATTGGATAACTCTTTCATAGAGCCGGCATAGAAACGATGGGCCGAATGGCCTCCTTCTGTGCTGTATCATTCTATGATTCAATATTCATCCAGTTCCTTTTTATTCATTGACATAAAATTGATCTCTGGGAATCTGTTCCACATCTACTACTCTATGAAAAATCCTTCTAATCTCATGCTCTCAGCATTTTGAAAACCTGGACCATGTCCTCGATTAGTCTTTTTTTCTTCAAAATTAACACATTGTTTTCTGGTGGTATGCTTTATAAAAAGGTTGCCTTACAGACAATGGTCCCTTATTAGGATTCTATTAAACACAGTAAGACATCTGGGCTTCCCAGCATGCTGTGCATAAAACAAAATGCCATTCGTGTATCTTAAGGATTTTTTCTCATCAATTTTCTCCCCTCTCTTGAAAGCACTGACTCCTCGCTGACAATACAGTTCCAAGGGCACTCTTCTCCCTTACCCAAGTGCTTATTAATGCATAAACGCAGAGGGCTATCCTGCCATAAGAAGCAACACAATCAAACCGTAATCCTGCCCAACAGTAGAGGTCAATGGATACCGATCGGGATTGGAATGCTAGCCAATTTTTTTCTCAACTTTGGGAGGGATCATGAGACCAACTGTATCATTATAAGAACATAAGAAATAGGAGCAGGAGTAGGCCATACGGTCCCTCAAGCCTGCTCCACCATTTAATTCAATCATGGCTGATCCAATTGTGGACTCAGGTCCACTTCCCTCCCCACTCCCCATAACCGCTTAATTCCATATCAGTTAAGAAATTGTCCATCTCTGTCTTAAATTTATTCAATGTCCCGGCTTCCACAGCTCTCTGAGGCAGCGAATTCCACAGATTTACAACCCTCAGAGAAGAAATTTCTCCTCATCTCAGTTTTAAATGGGAAGCCCCTTATTCTAAGATTATGCCCTCTAGTTCTAGTCTCCCCCACCAGTGGAAACATCCTCTCTGCATCCACCTTTCAAGCCCCCTCATAATCTTAAACGTTTCGCTAAGTTCACCTCTCATTCTTCTGAATTCCAATGAGTAGAGGCCCAACCTACTCAACCTTTCCTCATAAGTCAACCCCCTCATCTCCGGAATCAACCTTGTGAACCTTCTCTGAACTGCCTCTAAAGCAAGTATATCCTTTCGTAAATATGGAAACTAAACTGCACGCAGTATTCCAGGTGTGGCCTCACCCTGTATAACTGGCCTCACCCTGTATAACTGCTTTTATACTCCATATCCTTTGCAATAAAGGCCAAGATACCTGTGGCCTTCCTAATCACTTGCTGTACCTGCATACTAACCTTTTGTGTTTCATGCACAAGTACCCCCAGGTCCTGCTGTACTGCAGCATTTTGCAATTTTTCTCCATTTAAATAATAACTTGCTCTTTGATTTTTTTCTGCCAAAACTTCACACTTTCCAACAGCCAAATTTTTGCCCACTCACTTAGCCTGTCACTTTCCTGGTTTGTATAGAATCATAGAATAGAATAGAATAGAATAACTACGGCCGCCTATTTCCATCTCTGTAACATCGCCCGTCTCCGCCCCTGCCTCAGCTCATCTGCAGCTGAAACCCTCATCCATAAGAACATAAGAAATAGGAGCAGGAGTAGGCCATTTGGCACCTCGAGCCTGCTCCGCCATTCAATAAGATCATGGCTGATCTGATCATGGACTCAGCTCCACTTCGCTGCTCGTTCCCCATAACCTTTTACTCCCTTATCATTCAAAAATCTGTCTAGCTTCGCCTTAAATATATTCAATGACGCAGACTCCACAGCTCTCTGGGGCAGAGAATCCCACAGATTTACAAGAATAAATTTCTCTTCAACTCAGTTTTAAATGGGTGGCCCCTTATTCTATGACTATGTTCCCTAGTTTTAGTTTCCCCTATGAGTGGAAATATCCTCTCTGCATTCACCTTGGCGAGTCCCCTCATTATTTTACACGTTTCAATACGATCACCTCTCATTCTTCTGAATTCCAATGAGTAGAGGAGGCCCAACCTACTCAACCTATGTTCATAAGTCAAACCCTCATCTCCAGAATCAACCTCGTGAACCTTCTCTGAACAGCCTCCAATGCAAGTATGTCCTTCCCTAAATACAGAGACCAAAACTGTACACAGTACTCCAGGTGTGGCCTCACCAATACCCTGTACAGTCGTAGTAGGACTTCTCTGCTTTTATACTCTATCCCCCTTGCAATATCCATTTGCCTTCCTGATTACTTGCTGTACCTGCATACTAATTTTTTGTGTTTCATGCACAAGGAGCCCCAGGTCTCTCTGTACTGCAGCACTTTGCAATTTTTCTCCATTTAAATTATAATATGCTTTTCTATTATTTCTGCCACATTTTACTCCATCTGCTAAATTTTTGTCCACTCACTTAGCCTGTCTATATCTCTTTGCAGATTTTGTGTGTCCGCCTCACAATTTGCTTTCCCACCCATCTTTGTATCACCAGCAAACTTGGCTACATTACACTTAGTCCCTTCATCCAAGTCATTAATATAAATTGTAAATAGTTGAGGTCCCAGCACTGATCCCTGCAGCACCCCACTAATTATTGATTGCCAACCCGAGAATGAACCATTTATCCCAACTCTCTGTTTTCTGTTAGTTAGCCAATCCTCTATCCATGCTAATATATTACCTCCAACCCCATGAACTTTTATCTTGCGCTGTAACCTTTTATGTGGCACCTTGTCAAATGCCTTCTGGAAGTCCAAATACACCACATCCACTGGTTCCCCTTTATCCAACCTGTTCGTTACATCCTCAAAGAACTCCAGCAAATTTGTCAAACATGACTTCCCCTTCATAAATCCATGCTGACTCTGCCTGACCGAATTATGCTTTTCCAAAAGTCCTGCTACTGCTTCTTTAATAATGGACTCCAACATTTTCCCAACCACAGACGTTAGGCTAACTGATCTATAGTTTCCTGCTTTTTGTCTGCCTCCTTTTTTTTTTAAATGGGGCGTTACATTTGCAATTTTCCAATCTGCTGGGACCTCCCCAGAATCCAGGGAATTTTGGTAAATTACAACCAGTAGTGTATGTAGGCACCTTTAGTAATGACTCCACGAGGCAGGGTATGGTACTTAAACTGTGCAGACCTGCAGTCATTTATTAAGCAGCTCCTGAGTGCCTGCAACAAGCTGTAAGTTCCCTTTTATACTGGGTTACCTGCCGTATGCAGGCAACCCCTGGGTCTCCAGCAACAGCACCCTCTGGTGTACTGGTCAGGTGTGTACAGTACAAGGGTACATTCAATGTGGCATAACAGTGTTACAGACATCACACAGTGAACAGGCATGCCTACACAACACAACCAATGCATCCACTATCCCTGCCACTACTTCTCATAAGACCCTAAGATGCAAGCCATCAGGTCCAGGGGATTTATCTGCCTTTAGTCCCATTATCTTACTGAGTACCACCTCCTTAGTGATTGTGATTGTGTTAAGTTCCTTCCCCCCGCCCCCCCACCCCCCCAGCTACAGCCCCTTGACTATCCACTGTTGGGATATTGTTTGTGTCCTCTACCGTAAAGACTGATTCAGAGTTTCTGCCATCACCATATTCCCCATTACTAATTCCCCGGTCTTGTTCTCTAAGGGACCAACATTTACTTTAGCCACTCTTCTTTTTTATATACCTATAGAAACTCTTGCTATCTGTTTTTATATTTCGTGCTAGTTTACTTTCATAGTCTATCTTCCCTTTCTTAATCATTTTTTGAGTCATTCTTTGCTGGCTTTTATTATCATCCTGCTGCAATTAGCAATTCATCACAGACCAGGGAGCTTTTATCTTGTGCAGTAACCTCTTATGTGGCACCTTATCGAATGCCTTCTGGAAATCCAAATACACCACATCCACTGGTTCCCCGTTATCCACCCTGCTTTGTTACCTCTAGACTATTCCAACGCACTCCTGTCTGGCCTCCCACATTCTACTCTATGTAAACTTGAGGGCATCCAAAACTCAGCTTCCTGTGTTCGAACTCGCATCAAGTCCCGTTCATCCATCGCCCCTGTGCTTGCTGACTTACTTTGGCTCCCGGTTAAGCAATGCTTCGATTTCAAAATTCTCATCCTTGGTTTCAAATCCCTCCATGGCCTTGCCCCTCCCTATCTCTGTAATCTCCTCCAGCCCCACAACCCTCACCCACAACCACCCCCCACCAGATATCTTCACTCCTCTAACTCTGTCCTCTTAAGCATCCCTGATTATAATCATTCAACCATCGGTGGCTGTGCCTTCAGCTGTCTGGGCCCTAAGCTCTGGAACACCCTCCCTAAACCTCTCTGCCTCTCTATCCTCCTTGAAGACACCCCTTAAGACCTACCTCTGTTCTGCCCTAATTCGCTGTCACTTTTTTGTCTTTAAGGTACACCTGTGAAGCACCTTGGGAAGTTTTACTATGTTAAAGGTTCTATATAAATACAAGTTGTTGAAGTATATCACTGAAGGAGGCCATTCGGCCCATCGAGTCTGCGCCGGCTCTTTCGAAGAGCAATGCAGTTAGCCCCACTTCCCCGCTCGTTTACCAGATCCCTGCAATCTATTCTCCATCAAGTATTTATCCAATTCCCTTTTGAAAGCTAATGAATCTGTATCCACCACCCTATAAGGAAGTGCATTCCAAATCCTGACCACTTGCTGCATTAAAAAAGCTTTTCCTCATGTCGCCTTTGGTTCTTTTGCCAATCACCTTAAATCTGTGCCCTCTGGTTATCGACCTGTCAGCCATTGGGAACAGTTTCTCCTTATTTACTCTATCTAAGCCCATCATAATTTTAAACACCATTATAAAATCTCCTCTTCGCCTTCTCTGCTCTAAGGGGAACAATCCCAGCTTCTCCAGCCTATTCACATAACTGAAGTTCCTCATCCCTGGAACCGTTCTAGTAAATCTCTTCTGTACCTTTCCAAAGCCTTCGCGACTTTCTAAAATGTGGTGCCCAGAATTGGACACAGTACTCCAGCTGGAGTTGAACTAGTATTTTATACAGTTGTAGCATGGTTGAGCTGCTCATTGATAAAACTTGCTTAACCATCAATGGATGTCTACTTCATCAAATTTATTTAATTGTGCTTGTCCACAGAATTCAAGATATGTCTAACCAATGGACATTAAAGCAATTTCTTTATTAGCCACTTGGATGTGGATGATGCTAGCAAGGCCATATTTATTGGCCATCCCTAATTGCCTCGAGAAGGTGGTGATGGGCGTTCTCTTGAACCCTTGCTGCTTCCCACAATGATGTTTGGTCATAAATGACAGGATAGTGACCCAGCAACATGAAGGAGTGGTGATTATATGTCCAAGTCAGGATGGTGTGTCACACTCTGGAAAGGAACTTGGAGAAGTGCTACCATAAGATTGCTGCACCTGTCCTTCTCGTTGGTAGAGGTCATAGGGGAGGGAGGTGCTCTGAAACTAAGCTTCACGAGCTGCTACAGTGCATCGTACCGTGCACCAGTGATAAAGAGGCTGAATAATGAGTCCAGGGCAGGGACACAAATCAAGTGAACTGCTTGGTCCTGAATGGCGTTGTGTTTGCGTGCTGTTGCAGGGGCACCCATTGAAGTGAGTGGTGCGTTTACCATCATAATCCTGACTTGAGCATTGCAGATGGTAGAGAAGCTTTCAGTGGCCAGGAGGTGAGCCACTCGCCAAAGAGTAGCCAGCCGTTGCCCTCATCTTGTAGCCATGGTTTTGATGTGGCTGGTCCAGTTCAGTTTCTGGTATAAAGGTGTCGCTGGATGGCACTATTGGCGACTCCTTTACCAGCCAATGTTTCGTAAAGATCAAAAAAGGATCAAAAAGTGACATCGCTAAGAATGCTTCGCCGCCACAAGCCAGTTATCTCTGGGGTAACTTTTCTGACACCTCCTGCTTAAAACCCAAAAGGTCAGAAGGATCGCAAGGCCCTGCTTTCACGGTCTGTATTCATAGTGAAACTCAAGATCAAGTGAGCTTCTGCCCTTCTGCTCCACGGGAGATTTCTGGACAGGGAGCAATCGAGTAAAAATATTTAACTGGAGGAAGGCCAATTTCAGTGGGATGAGAACGGATCTGGCCCGGGTAAACTGGAATCAATGACTGGCAGGCAAAACTGTAATGGAACAATGGGTTGCCTTTAAAAAGGAAATAGTTTGGGAACAGGTGAGGTACATTCCTATGAGGGCAACTAAAATCAGAGCTCCCTGGATGATAAAACAGATAGAGAATATGATGAAGCATAAAAAGAGCATGTATGACAGATGTGAGGTTGCTAATACATCTGAGAATCAGACTAAATATAGAAAGGTCAGAGGAGAAGTGAAAAAGAAAATAAGAGGGGCAAAGAGAGGGTATGAGAATAGAATGGCAACTGACATAAAAGGTAATCCACGAGTCTTGTATAGGCATATAAATAGTAAATGGGTAGTAAGAGGAGGGGTGGGGCTGTCTAGGGACCAAAAAAAAAAGAGACCTACACATGGAGGCAGAGGGTATGGCTGAGGTATGAAATGAGCACTTTGCATCTGTCTTCACCAAAGGAAGAGGATGCTGCCATAGACATAATGGAGGTGGTGGTAGTGGAGACACTTGTTGGATAAAGATTGATCGAGGTATTAGAAAGGTTGGCTGTACTTAAAAGTAGATAAATCACCAGGAGTGGATGGGATGCATCCTGGGATGCCGAGGGAATTTGAGGGTGGAAATTGTGGAGGAAATTGGGGGTGCACGAAGAAAGAGACCTGGGGGTATGTGTGCATAAATCATTGAAGGTGGCAGGGCAGGTTGAGAAAGCGGTTTAAAAAGGCTTACAGGATCCTGGGCTTCATAAACAGCGGTATAGAGTACAAAAGTGTGGAAATTATGATGAACCTGTATAAAACACTGGTTCGGTCCCAACAGAAGTACTGTGCCCAATTCTGGGCACTACACTTTAGGAAGGATGTGAAGGCCTTATAGAGAGCACAGAAAAGATTTACGAGAATTATTCCAGGAATGAGGGACTTCAGTTACATTGATGGACTGGAGAAGCTGGGGTTGTTCTCCTGAGAGCAGAGAAGATTGAGAGGGGATTTGATAGAAGTGTTCAAAATCATGAGGGGTCTGGACAGAGTAGATAGAGAGAAACTGTTCTCATTGGCAGAAGGGCCAAGAACCAGAGGACACAGATTTAAGATGATTGGCAAAAGAACCAAAAGCGACATAAGAAAAGAGTGGTTGAGATCTGGAAAGCACTGCCTGAAATGGTGGTGGAGGCAGACTCAATTTTATCTTTCAAAAGGGAGTTAACATAAGAAATAGGAGCAGGAGGCGGCCATATGGCCCCTCGGGCCTGCTCCGCTATTCAATACGAACATGGCTGATCTGATCGTCGACTCAGCTCCACTTCCCTGCCCGCTCTCCATAACCCCTTATCATTTAAGAAACTGTCTATTTCTGTCTTAAATTTATTCAATGTCCCGGCTTCCACAGCTCTCCAGGGCAGCGAATTCCACAGATTTACAACCCTGAGAGAAGAAATTTCTCCTCATCTCAGTTTTAAATGGGCGGCCCTTTATTCTAAGATCGTGCCCTCTAGTTCTAGTCTGCCCCATCAGTGGAAACATCCTCTCTGCATCCACCTCGTCAAGCCCCCTCATAATCTTATACGTTTCGATAAGATCATCTCTCATTCTTCTGAACTCCAATGAGTAGAGGCCCAACCTACTCAACCTTTCCTCATAAGTCATCGCCCTCATCCCCGGAATCAATCTAGTGAACCTTCTCGGAACTGCCTCCAAAGCAAGTATATCCTTTTGTAAATATGGAAACCAAAACTGCACGCAGTATTTCAGGTGTGGCCTCACCAATACCCTGTATAGCTGTAGCAAGACTTCCCTGCTTTAATACTCCATCCTCTTTGCAATAAAGGCCAATAATCCATTGGCCTTCCTGATCACTTGCTGTACCTTCATACTATCCTTTTGTATTTCATGCACAAGTACCCCCAGGTCCCGCTATACTGTGGCACTTTGCAATCTTTCTCCATTTAAATAATAACTTGCTCCTTGATTTTTTCTGTCAAAGTGCATGATCTCACACTTTCCAACATTATACTTCAGCTGCCAAATTTTTGCCCACTCACTTAGCCTGTCTATGTCCTTTTGCAGATTTTTTGTGTCCTCCTCACACATTGCTTTTCCTCCCATCTTTGGATCAGCAGCAAACTTGGCTACGATACACTCAGTCCCTTCTTCCAAGTCGTTAATATAGATTGTAAATAGTTGGGGTCCCAGCACTGATCCCTGCGGCACCCCATTAGTTACTGGTTGCCAACCAGAGAATGAACCATTTATCCCGACTCTCTGTTCTCTGTTAGTTAGCCAATCCTCTATCCATGCAGTAACCTTTTATGTGGCACCTTGTCAAATGCCTTCTGGAAGTCCAAATACACCACATCCACTGATTCCTCTTTATCCACCCTGTTCGTTACATCCTCAAAGATTTCCCGAAAATTTGTCAAACATGATTTCCCTTTCATAAATCCATGCTGACTCTGCCTGACCAAATTATGTTTTTCCAAATGTCCTGCTACTGCTTCTTTATTAATGGACTCCAACATTTTCCCAACCACAGATGTTAGGCTAACTGGTCTATAGTTTCCTGCTTTTCTTCTGCCTCCTTTTTTTAAATAGGGGCGTTACATTTGCAGTTTTCCAATCTGCTGGGACCTGCCCAGAATCCAGGGAGTTGGAAAAGTATCTGAAGGAAAAACATTTTCAGGGCTACAGGGAAAGGGCAAGGGAGTAGGACTAGTTGAGTGCTGACACGGGCTCGATGGCCAAATGGCCTTCAACCGTGCTATAACCATTCTATGATTCTATGAAAGATATATTTGCACAATTTCAAACTTCCCATCAGCTTTATAATGATATTTCTGTGACAACTCCTATGATAACAGCGTATGTGGAGTCTTTAATTTATTTTTGTTCGTAATGCTCATGAAGGTCTGGGTGACTGTTGTTGAGAAATAAAATGATTTTCACTTTCTGTACCTAGTATCAACACCGATCACTCAGGCAGGGCATAGCAGAGGTTAGATGCAGAATAAAGCTGCTTCCCAGCCTCACCTCAAGAGACCACCCACGCCCCCCGCCCCCCCCCATGTGAGCTCTCCATTTCTCACAGCTGTCACCCACAAAACTTTTTTGAATGAGGCTAGCAGTTTATCACACTCTGACACCACTTCACCTGTAGTTTGACAAAACAAAAATCACACAATGGTATCAAAATGTCAATAACCAATTGTGCTGCGACAAATATGTTGATTCTGCGACGTCTCTCTGTGACAATCTGAATTTACACAGCAGGCAATGTTGCTAACTGTGAGTAGAGTGCTCGAAACCCACCACCTCCCACTCCTCTCCCCAAAATGCTACTCCAAAACACTGTTCCTTTAATGCTTTGCTTTGAAAGTCAAACATTAATTTTTTTTTAAAAATTGTTTCTTTTCTAAGCTGGTTTTTAATTCTCAAATGAGGGTTCCGCTTTGCTGAAGTGTTTTCTTTATACTCGCCTTATATATAAAAAAACCCACAGGCACAACACAAGTGCCTCTTTGTTGAAGGTGGGGGACTGGAAGTTGAGGACGATCAAAGTCAGAGTAAAAACCCCTGGATTCTGTCAAGAAAGCCTGACAGCTTGGAAGAAGGAAAAAAAGACAGAGAAATGCACAAGCTACACAGTGTTCTCAGAAAAAAAAAACTTAAAAAAAAATTATAGCCAAAAGTAGCAATGAATTGGAACGAAATCTGAACCAGAGGATTGAAATTTTAGGATGATTTTTGCATTTTTTTTTGAGCTGAAAGCCAGCCTGACGGAGTGGAACACCTGGAGTTTCATCGTCACTGAAGGCCAGGTGATGCTCTTCAACCAACAGGAAAATCCGCTGTGGCAATATTTTGTAAATAAATGCCCACTGTTGTCATGTGAACTTAACTGTAGCACGGGATTCATGGACTTCCTAAATAACTCAGTTGGTAACCGGGCTGCCCAATGTGGTATTGAGCCATGCAGGCGGGAAAGGTTCCGAGGTTCAATCAGCTTTTTGTGCCGAGTTACTGCGCGCCAGCCAGGGCTGTGGCAGTACAGGCACAACTGACCTCAGGGTTTCTCAGCTGTGGAGAGAGAGAGAGAGAGAGAGAAGCCATTCCTCCGAAACATGCTGGAAAACAGGCAGGTGGATTGGATGAGGACAGGATCAGATTCGACTGCGAGGTCAACAATTTGCTGTCTCGGCTCACACCTCAAGAATGGCTACTTGAACAAGATACCAGAGGAGGCCTGTAGAACTGTGCCCGAGTATCGGTCTTTGTTTTCAGGGGAGGAGGGCAGAAAATTAGTCATAACTGCATTTAGATTTCTGAGATGGTTATTGTGGCCGCAGTCAATACAGAAAGATTGACTGTATTGTGTTTCAGAAGCATGTATGTAATAGGGAGGTCAGGTTTACAACAGACAAAGAGTTCACACACGAGAAATCATCAATTTAATTAAAATACACACGTACACACTGCTTTAACTCCTCGTGTTCATGTACATCCTCATGACCAGTTACCGAACAGCCCTGAGAACAAGCTGAATGCAGGTTTACCAGTCAGAGAATTGTGCATGGTGACCACAGCCTAAAACGACAGTATACCATAAAACATTATGGGTAACTAGTCCAGCTCCTGTGACGGTGCACACAGTTTGGGCTTGATTTTAACTTGCCAAAACTGGCGATAACAGGCGGCAATAATCTCAAAATGGGGCCAGGAGATTTACCACCCCATTAACCCAGACGATTAACCCACTGTGACTTTGACTGTGATCTACCAATGGGTGGCCGGAGCGCCCACCTGTTTCAGGTGGCAGGGTCCTTTTAATATGCAAATCGGGGTCCTGTGACTGATATGGGATTCTGAAGTCATTTTAATAGCATATGTGCTCCTCCAGCCATATAAAAATACTGCAGGCTGCTGCCAGCCCGGGCTCACTCCCTTAGGCCTTACCTTCCCACCCCACCGCCCCATGACCTACTTTCAGTCGGCCAACATTCCTCTGTCCCAAAACTGATGAGCTGCCTGGAGATGCCCATTTGGCCTCTGCAACTCAATGGTCAGAGTTAAGTGAGGTCCAGACCGCTTGAAAAGCTAATCAGTAGACAGTGCTAGAAACTGAAGAACAATATTCTATCAGAATGGAGGACTGAAAGTTACTAATGCATCTTGGGAAATTAGGCACACTGCACATGCTCAGATTGTACAATCTTTATTTTGGACATTAGAAATTTCACTTACTGAGTTAAAAAAAGGGTGAATAAAAAAAATTGTCAGATGGCTTTTGAGTGATGTGAAGGAGTGTGGTGGTCAGATTGTCCAATGACCGATGTCGTCTCATTAAATAATAGCAGCTATTGTGCACCATACAACAGGACACCGCTAATATTGAAAAGATCTATCACAATGTCATTCACAGGAGAAAACGGTCCTTATAGTTCTTAAAACTAATGTTCCACATATCAAATTTAATATAGTATTAACGGACATTAATAGACATGGAGTTAATAAACTCAATTAGTAAAAGGGCAATCAAAGGAAGGGTGGAGCCGATTAGGGACCAAAAGGAGATCTTCTTGTGAGGCAGAGGGCTTGGCTGAGGTACTAAATGAGTACTTTGCATCTGACTTCACTAAAGAGGATGCTGCCAGTGTAGCAGTAAATGAGGAGGCAGTAGCAACATTGGATAGGATAAAAATAGATAACGAGGAGGCACTTAACAGATTGGCAGTTCTCAAAGCAGAAAAGTCACCTGGTCCGAATGAGATGTATCCTAGGTTTCTGAGGGAAGCAAGGGTGGAAATTTCAGAGGCTCTGGCCACAATCTTCTTCTCCTTCTTAGATACAGGGGTAGTGCCATAGGACTGGAGGATTACAGATGTTACACACCAGCTTAAAAAAGGGAGTGGGATAAACCAGCAACTACAGGCCAATCAGCCCAACATCGGTGTTGGGGAAACTTTGAGACACAATAATCCTCAACAAAATTAATTGGTATTTGGAAAAGTGTGGTATAATAAATGAAAGTCAGCACAGATTTGTTAAAGGCAAATCGTGTTTGAATAACTTGATTGAGTTCTTTGATAAAGTAACGGATAGCGTTCATGAGGGTAATGCGATTTATGCTGTGTATGTGGACTTTCAAAAAGGCTTTGATAAAGTACCACATAATAGACTTGTTAGCAAGATTAAAGCTCATGGGATTAAAAGGACAGTGACAGTGTGAATATAAAATTGGCTAAGGAACAGAAAGCAGAGTAATGGTGAATGGTTGTTTTTTTAAAATGGAGAGGTATAGAGGGTGTTCCCCAGGGGTAAGAAACATAGAAATTAGGTGCACGAGTAGGCCATTCGGCCCTTCGAGCCTGCACCGCCATTCAATATCATGGCTGATCATTCAACCTCAGTACCCCTTTCCTGCTTTCTCTCCATACCCCTTGATCTCTTTGGCCATAATGGCCATATCGAACTCCCTTTTGAATATATCTAACGAACTGGCCTCAACAACTTTCTGTGGTAGAGAATTCCACAGGTTAACCACTCTCTGAGTGAAGAAGTTTCTCCTCATCTCGGTCCGAAATGGCTTACCTCTTATTCTTCGACTGTGACCCCTGGTTCTGGAACTCCCCAGCAACGGGAACACTCTTCCTGCCTCTAACCTGTCCAATCCTGTCAGAAATTTATATGTTTCTATGAGATCCTCTCTCATTCTTCTAAACTCCAGTGAATACAAGCCCAGTTGATCCAGTCTCTCCTCATATGTCAATTCTGCCATCCCGGGAATCAATCTGATCAACCTTCGTTGTACTCCCTCAATAGCAAGAACATCCTTCCTCAGATTAGGAGACCAAAACTGAACACGATATTCCAGGTGTGGCCTCACCAAGGCTCTGTACAATTGGAGTAAGACCTCCCTGCTCCTATACTCAAATCCCCTAGCTATGAAAGCCAACATACCATTTGCCTTCTTCACCGCCTGCTGTACCTGCATGCTAAATTCAATGACTGATGTACCATGACACCCAGGTCTCGTTGCACCTCCCCTTTTCCTAATCTGTCACCATTCAGATAACATTCTGTCTTCCTGTTTTTGCCACCAAAGTGGATAACCTCACATTTATCCACATTATACTGCATCTGCCATGCATTTGCCCACTCGCCTAACCTGTCCAAGTCACCCTGCAACCTCTTAGCATCCTCCTCACAGCTCACACCGCCACCCAGCTTAGTGTCATCTGTAAACATGGAGATATTGCATTCACTTCCTTCATCTAAATCATTGATGTATATTGTAAATAGCTGGGGTCCCAGCACTGAGCCCTGCGGCACCCCGCTAGTCACTGCCTGCCATTCTGAAAAGGACCCGTTTATCCCGACTCTCTGCTTCCTGTCTGTCAACCAGTTCTCTATCCATGTCAGTACATTACCCCCAATACCATGTGCTTTAATTTTGCACACTAATCTCTTGTGTGGGACCTTGTCAAAAGCCTTTTGAAAGTCCAAATACACCACATCCACTGGTTCTCCCTTTCCACTCTACTAGTTACATAGAAACATAGAAAATAGGTGCAGGACTAGGCCATTCGGCCCTTCGAGCCTGTACCACTATTCAATGAGTTCATGGCTGAACATGCAACTTCAGTACCCCATTCCTGCTTTCTCGCCATACCCCTTGATCCCCCTAGTAGTAAGGACTACATCTAACTCCTTTTTGAATATATTTAGTGAATTGGCCTCAACAACTTTCTGTGGTAGAGAATTCCACAGGTTCACCACTCTCTGGGTGAAGATGTTTCTCCTCATCTTGGTCCTAAATGGCTTACCCCTTATCCTTAGACTGTCACTGCTTTCCAAATGCGCTGCTATTTCATCTTTAATAATTGATTCCAACATTTTCCCCACCACTGATGTCAGGCTAACTGGTCTATAATTTCCCGTTTTCTCTTTTCCTCCTTTCTTAAAAAGTGGTGTTACATTAGCTACCCTCCAGTCCATAGCAACTGATCCAGAGTCGATAGACTGTTGGAAAATGATTAGCAATGCATCCACTATTTCTAGGGCCACTTCCTTAAGTACTCTGGGATGCAGCCTATCAGGCCCTGGGGATTTATCAGCCTTCAATCCCATCAATTTCCCTAACACAATTTCCTGACTAATAAGGATTTCCTTCAGTTCCTCCTTTTCGCTAGACCCTCGAACACCGAGTATTTCCGGAAGGTTATTTGTGTCTTCCTTAGTGAAGACAGATCCAAAGTATTTGTTCAACTGGTCTGCCATTTCTTTGTTCCCCATTATAAATTCACCTGATTCTGACTGCAAAGGACCTACGTTGGTCTTCACTAATCTTTTTCTCTTCACATATCTATGCAAAAGCTTCTAGTCAGTTTTTATGTTCCCTGCAAGCTTCCTCTCATACTCTATTTCCCCCCTCCTAATTAGATCCTTTGTCCTCCTCTGCTGAATTCTAAATTTCTCCCATTCCTCAGGCTTTTTCCGGCCAATTTATATGCCTCTTCCTTGGATTTAACATTATCCCTAATTTCCCTTGTTAGCCACGGTTGAGCTACCTTCCCTGTTTTATTTTTACGCCAGACAGGGATGTACAATCGTTGAAGTTCATCCATGTAATCTATAAATGTCTGCCATTGCCTATCCACTGTCAACCCTTTAAGTATCATTTTCCAGTCTATCCTAGCCAATTCACGTCTCATACCATCAAAGTTACCTTTCCTTAAGTTCAGGACCCTAGTCTCGGAATTAACTGTGTCACTCTCCATCTTAATAAAGAATTCTACCATATTATGCTCACTCTTCGGCCTCGCACAACAAGATTGCTAATTAGTCCTCTCTCATTACACAACACCCAGTCTAGGATGGCCAGCTGTCTCCTTGGTTCCTTGACATATTGGTCTAGAAAGCCATCCCTAATACACTCCAGGAAATCCTCCTCCACTGCATTGCTACCAACTTAGTTAGCCCAATCTATATGTAGATTAAAGTCTCCCGTGATAACTGCTGTACCTTTATTGCATGCATTCCTAATTTCCTGTGTGATGCCATCCCCAACCTCACTACTACTGTTTGGAGGTCTGTACACAACTCCCACTAGCGTTTTCTGCCCTTTGGTATTCCGCAGCTCTACCCGTACAGATTCCACATCATCCAAGCTAATGTCCTTTCTTATTATTGTGTTAATTTCCTCTTTAACCAGCAACACTACCCCACCTCCTTTTCCTTTCTGTCTATCCTTCCTGAATGTTGAATACCCCTGGATATTGAGTTCCCAGCCTTGGTCACCCTGGACCCATGTCTCTGTAATCCCAATTATATCATAATTGTTAATAGCTGCCTGCGCAGTTAATTCATTCATCTTATTATGAATACTCCTCGCATTGAGGCACAGAGCCTTCAGGCTTGTCTTTTTAAGCACTCTTTGTCCCTTTAGAATTTTGCTGTAATGTGGCCCTTGGGTTTCTCTGCCCTCCACTTTTACTATTCTCCTTTCTATCTTTTGCTTCTACCCCCATTTTATTTTCTTCTGTCTCCCTGCATAGGTTCCCATCCCCCTGCCATATTAGTTGGTATTACGACCACTGCTCTTTGTGATATATGTTAATAACCTGGAATTTGGCAATAATTTCAAAGCTTGCATATGAATCTCGGAAATGTAGCAAACAGTGAGGAGGATAGCAACAGACTTCAGGAGGACGTAGACAGACTGGTGGAATGGGCAGACATGTGGCAGATGAAATTTAATGCAGAGAAGTGTGAAGTGATACATTTTGGTAGGAAGAATGAGGAGAGGCAATATAAATAAATGGAACAATTTTAAAGGGGATGCAGGAACAGAGGGACCTGGAGGTTCACATTCACAAGTTGAGAAGGTGGTTAAAAAAGCATATGGGATCCTTGGCTTTATTAATAGAGGAAGCGAGTACAAAAGCAAGGAAGTTATCCTAAATCTTTGTAAATCACTAGTTTAGCCTCAACTGGAGTATTGTGTTCAATTCTGGGTACCACACTTTAGGAAGGACGTGAAGGCTTGGAGAGGGTCCAGGAGAGATTTATCAGAATGGTACCCGAGATGAGGGACTTCAATGATGTGGAGAGGGTGGAGAAGCTGTGGTTATTTCCTTAGAGCAGAGAAGGTTAAGAGGAGACTTGACAGAGGTGTTCAAAATAATGAATGGTTTTGGTAGAATAAATAAGGAGAAATTGTTTCCAGTGGCAGAAGGGTCAGTAACCAGAGGACACAGATTGGCAAAAGAACCAGAGGTGACATGAGGAGATATGTTATTTTACACAGAGAGTTGTGCTCTAGAAGGCACTGCCTAAAAGGGTGGTGCAAGATTCAATAGTAACATTCAAGAGAGAATTGGATAAATACCTGAAGGGGAAAAATTGACAGGGCTATGTGAAAAGATCAGGGGATTGGGATTAATGGGATAGCTCTACCAAAGAGCCAGTGCAGGCACAATGGGATGAATGGCCTCATTCTATGTGGTACCAATCTAGGATTCTATATAATTGTTAGGTGTCAGGTATGCAGTGCCCTCAACCCAGTCTGCCTGTCCCTGCTGATACACTCAGTACAGTCTAGCCTCCCCCCCGCCCCATGCACACCTTCTCCTGCTGCGTATAGTGTCAGTAGTGTGTCTTCTCTGCATTGGTAGCTCTGGATCAGCACTCGGGCCAATACTAATTTGTAGGTCCTGTTAAAATAAATGGAGCTGCTCGGGATGCAGGTAGGGCTGTACGGTCAGTGCTGCATAAACGTTGAATAATGGTGGATCTCTTCTGGGATGGGAATTTAGATTTTAAAAAAGACATCAAGGAATATAAATCGTATAATGATGTGCTTCACATGGATATTCAATACAAGCTACTTTCTTTCCCCATTAAAGTCAAGTGACAACCCCGTTTCTTTTTCTTCTACTAATCTTCTCCCTTTTCGTCCTCTTGATGGGAGTGTTAGCTTCCCTCCAGTAGCCCCCCCAACTGAACCCTGGAGAGTGTGTGTTGGCAGGCTAATCAATGCTGCATAGCATCATAGCCAACCTAATCCACACACACTCTCCTTTCAGCAGGGGCAACTGGATAGTGATCAGGAGTGGGAATGTTGGCTGAGGAACAGGACTCCTGAGAGAATTGGCTCAGATTATAGCATACGACAGACTTAAGTGAGAAGAGGCCACGAGGCACATTGAGTCCTTGTAAAATCTGCTTTATCACAACTCTACTCTGAGTCACCACTGTGTGGTTTCACTTACCTCCCGTAGACACGTGTAGATAGGGCAGACCAGCACACGGAAGGGCTCTCCCGCATTGCTTCGCATTATTCCAAAAACCTCGCAGAGAAATGTGATGAATCCAAGCCAGTGCTCTACATCCTTTTGCTGCAGCTCATCCCTCACCGTGAAATCTTTCTAAAATGAGTAAAGACAAAAGGAATGAAATCTTAAATTGCTCCTCTACCTCCTCTGGGTAATCACCTTGTGGCTAGCCTGCCTGCAGATGACATGAATTATTTGGTGTTTAAATATTCCTGAGTAAGCAGGGAAGGGGAGGACAGAGAGAGCACAAGAGAGGGGTAAAAAATCAAGGCGGCAAGAGAATGAGAAAATGAGTGAAAAAAAAGCGATGCAGTGAGACAAAAGACAGAGATGATAAAGAGAGAGGGAAGAGTGACAGAGCAAGAGAGGGAGAACGAGTGATAAAGAAAGAAGGAGAGAGAGAGAGAGAGAGAGAGGAGAGAAAGAGAGAGAGAAGGAGAGCGAGAGGAGGAGGAGAGGAGAGAGAGAGAGAGAGAGAGGGGAAGAGAGAGCGGAGGAAGAGAGTGAGAGAGAGGAGGGAGAGAGAGAGGGGGGGGGGAAGAGAGAGAGGAGGGGGGGGGGGAAGAGAGAGAGAGCGAGAGAGAGGAGAGGGAGGAGAGAGAGAAGAAGAGAGAGAGAGAGAGAGAGGAGGAGAGAAGGAGCGGAGAGAGAAAAAACAGAGAAAGAGGGAAAAAAAGAGAGAAAGGGAAAGAGATGGTAGTTCCAGGGAACATTAGCACAAGTTTAAAAGACAGAAAGTATATAGACAGCTTAACTTTAACTAGTTAATGCTGAGGATAGTGAACATGTGAAACGGATTGCCCAGGGAGGCAGATTGTATGGAATTGTTTTAAGGGAGAATTGGATACATGTCTGAGGCAGTGGATAATGGGGATTAGTGTGTGTAACTGGTCAGATAGACTGCAGTCTTTTTCAGTCCTGGACCTTCCTATGTTCTTATGCAAAATTAACAGATATTTGCATCTCATAAAAACAGACTAAACAACAAAATTCAGTGCTGCATGGTCCTAATATACAAAATAAATCTCTGCCACAGTCAGATTGTAGCAGTCAGCTAATATCTAACTACTATGGTTTTGAACTAGTCTCCCCTCCCCCACTGAAAAATCTGCCAAAGGATTATTGGATATGTGTGACTTTGAACACAAACTTTGCATAAGAAAAGGAGGGCCACCCATTTTGAAATTTAAAGGATTTTGTCATGATGAATAATCTGGGAATTTTTCTGGTGTTTGAGGGAAGACAACCTATTCTCATAACAATGTCAAATACAAGTGTTGTGTTGATGTGCACCATACCTTTGTAGAGAAATTAAAAGAAAGATTTGTCATATTTCCATTAAGGATCTCTAGTTAATACACACATATAAGACGACAGAGAAAGGTCTGTGCAGTGCCCACTTTAAACATAATTCATAGATGACAAAATTAACTCCTCCTTCAAGTTTCATTTAAGCTTTTCTCAATTGAGAAAAGATAGGAATCCCAATATTGCTCATTGGATTCCCAGCAGTTTTCTCTGGGATTTTAAGGGTGGAAAGAGTTAAAGTAATAAGATGGAAGTACGAACAATACCAAGCTGGTAACCAAGACGACGTGACTTTGCAGTGATCCTCAAAAGACACTAATTGAATCTGCCAGCAATAGGAACAGCATTTGTAGAAAACGGGGTCAAGCACAAAAAAAAGACAATGCACCCAGGAAACCACGACAACCACAAAATCCACCATTTTCTTTCCTTTGGCAAGACTTCAGTCACGAATAGAATCAATCAGCTCAACTCATCTGGTCTCCACAACTCAACCCCTCCAACACTGTGCACTGTATTAACGCAGTGGGAAGGGGGAGTGGGTTGGACTGCTTTCCACTGTCTGCAGACCTACTACAAAATGTAACCACCTCCTCATCTCTCCCACTACCCCTTTTGTATAGCTGCCGCTAATATGCTGAGTAAGCATTAGGCTTACATATCTTACAAAGCTGGATTCATTGATTAAGTTCATAAATGCCAGGTGTATGAAACTGTCCCACTCAGTTTTGCTCTACCCAATTTTCTCCCCTCCTCTCCTCATTCAGTAATGCAGTTCCACAGGTAATGGCTGTCTTCTGGTGCTTTGCTTCATAAGAACATAGGAAATAGGAGCAGGAGTAGGCCATTTGGCCCCTCAAGCCTGCTCCGCCATTCAATAAGATCATGGCTGATCTGATCATGGGATCAACTCCACTTCCCTGCCCGCTCCCCATAACACTTTATTCCCTCATCGCTCAAAAATCTGTCTATCTTCGCCTTAAATATATTCAGTGACTCAGCCTCCACAGCTCTCTGGGGGCGAGAATTCCACAGATTTACAACCCTCAGAAGAAATTCCTCCTCATCTCAGTTTTAAATGGGTGGCCCCTTATTCTGAAACTATGCTCCCTAGTTCTAGAATCCCCCATGAGTGGAAACATCCTCTCGGCATCTACCTTGTCGAGCCCCCGCATTATGTCAAACCCTTTGTCTCAGGAATCAACCGAGTGAACCTTCTCTGAACAGCCTCCAATGCAAGTATATCCCTCCTTAAATAAGGAGACCAAAACTGTACACAGTACTCTACGTGTGGCCTCACCAATACCCTGTACAGTTGTAGCAGGACTTCTCTGCTTTTATACTCTATCCCCCTTGGAATAAAGGCCAACATTCCATTTGCCTTCCTGATTACTTGCTGTACCTGCATACTAACTTTTTGTGTTTCATGCACAAGGACCCCCAGGTCCCTTTGTATTGCAGCACTTTGCAATTTTTCTTCCTTTAAATAATAATTTGCTTTTTTATTTTTTCTGCCAAAGTGGATAACCTCACACTTTCCCACATTATACTCCATTTGCCAACTCATTTAGCCGGTCTATATCCCTTTGCAAATTTTGTGTGTCCTCCTCACAACTTGCTTTCCCACCCATCGACACCATGTGTGGATCGATACATGCTATTTGACCACAAGAGCTGTGACTGATTATGTTCACTCCCAATGTCCACACATTCACAACTCCCGAGACACGATGTGTAGGTCTGCCACAATTGGCTTTAGTGCCCCAAGTTAGGGGAAGGGGGAAAATACAGCCATTTCTGACAACTCTCTAAATGGCTGCTGCTGGGAAATTGGACATGTTCGTAGATTGGGCAGTGGAAGGATTGACCTTGGCCATGGGTCCTTAGATAATTGAACAACCTGCTGGCACTCACTTTCAAAGCTCATGCATGTGAATAGCACAGTTGCCGAGTGATATGGCATTAGATTGGTACCCAAAGTTGAGAGTTCATATCATAAGAACAGAAGAACACCAGAATTAGGAACAGGAGTAGGCCATTCGGCCCCTCGATCCTGCTCTGCCATTCAATGAGATCATGGCTGATCTTCTACCTCAACCCAACTTTCCTGCACTGTCCCCATATCGCTTGATTCCCTTAATATCCAAAAATCAATCGATCTCTGTCTTGAATATACTCAATGACTGAGCCTCCACATAGAAACATAGAAAATAGATGCAGGAGCAGGCCATTCAGCCCTTCTAGCCTGCACCGCCATTCAATGAGTTCATGGCTGAACATTAAACTTCAGTACCCCCTTCCTGCTTTCTCGCCATAACCCTTGATCCCCCGAGTAGTAAGGACTTCATCTAACTCCCTTTTGAATATATTTAGTGAATTGGCCTCAACTACTTTCTGTGGTAGAGAATTCCACAGGTTCACCACTCTCTGGGTGAAGAAGTTTCTCCTCATCTCGGTCCTAAATGGCTTACCCCTTATCCTCAGACTGTGACCCCTGGTTCTGGACTTCCCCAACATTGGGAACATTCTTCCTGCATCTAACCTGTCTAAACCCGTCAGAATTTTAAACGTTTCTATGAGGTCCCCTCTCATTCTTCTGAACTCCAGTGAATACAAGCCCAGTTGATCCAGTCTTTCTTGATAGGTCAGTCCCGCCATCCCGGGAATCAGTCTGGTGAATCTTCGCTGCACTCCCTCAATAGCAAGAATGTCCTTCCTCAAGTTAGGAGACCAAAACTGTACACAATACTCCAGGTGTGGCCTCACCAAGGCCCTGTACAACCGTAGCAACACCTCCCTGCCCCTGTATTCAAATCCCCTCACTATGAAGGCCAACATGCCATTTGCTTTCTTAACCACCTGCTGTACCTGCATGCTAACCTTCAATGACTGATGTACCATGACACCCAGGTCTCGTTGCACCTTCCCTTTTCCTAATGTCACCATTCAGATAATAGTCTGTCTCTCTGTTTTTACCACCAAAGTGGATAACCTCACATTTATCCACATTATACTTCATCTGCCATGCATTTGCCCACTCACCTAACCTATCCAAGTCACTCTGCAGCCTCATAGCATCCTCCTCGCAGCTCACACTGCCACCCAACTTAGTGTCATCCGCAAATTTGGAGATACTGCATTTAATCCCCTTGTCTAAATCATTAATGTACAATGTAAACAGCTGGGGCCCCAGCACAGAACCTTGCGGCACCCCACTAGTCACTGCCTGCCATTCTGAAAAGTACCCGTTTACTCCTACTCTTTGCTTCCTGTCTGACAACCAGTTCTCAATCCACGTCAGCACACGACCCCCAATCCCATGTGCTTTAACTTTGCACATTAATCTCTTGTGTGGGACCTTGTCGAAAGCCTTCTGAAAGTCCAAATATACCACATCAACTGGTTCTCCTTTGTCCACTTTACTGGAAACATCCTCAAAAAATTCCAGAAGATTTGTCAAGCATGATTTCCCTTTCACAAATCCATGCTGACTTGGACCTATCATGTCACCATTTTCCAGATGCACTGCTATGACATCCTTAATAATTGATTCCATCATTTTACCCACTACTGAGGTCAGGCTGACCGGTCTATAATTCCCTGTTTTCTCTCTCCCTCCTTTTTTTTAAAAAGTGGGGTTACATTGGCTACCCTCCACTCCATAGGAACTGATCCAGAGTCAATGGAATGTTGGAAAATGACTGTCAATGCATCCGCTATTTCCAAGGCCACCTCCTTAAGTACTCTGGGATGCAGTCCATCAGGCCCTGGGGATTTATCGGCCTTCAATCCCATCAATTTCCCCAACACAATTTCCCGACTAATAAAGATTTCCTTCAGTTCCCCCTCCTTACTCGACCCTCTGACCCCTTTTATATCCGGAAGGTTGTTTGTATCCTCCTTAGTAAATACCGAACCAAAGTACTTGTTCAATTGGTCTGCCATTTCTTTGTTCCCCGTTATGACTTCCCCTGATTCTGACTGCAGGGGACCTACGTTTGTCTTTACTAACCTTTTTCTCTTTACATACCTATAGAAACTTTTGCAATCCACCTTAATGTTCCCTGCAAGCTTCTTCTCGTACTCCATTTTCCCTGCCCTAATCAAACCCTTTGTCCTCCTCTGCTGAGTTCTAAATTTCTCCCAGTCCCCAGGTTCGCTGCTATTTCTGGCCAATTTGTATGCCACTTCCTTGGCTTTAATACTATCCCTGATTTCCCTAGATAGCCACGGTTGAGCCACCTTCCCTTTTTTATTTTTACGCCAGACAGGAATGTACAATTGTTGTAATTCATCCATGCGGTCTCTAAATGTCTGCCATTGCCCATCCACAGTCAACCCCCTAAGTATCATTCGCCAATCTATCCTAGCCAATTCACGCCTCATACCTTCAAAGTTACCCTTCTTTAAGTTCTGGACCATGGTCTCTGAATTTACTGTTTCATTCTCCATCCTAATTCAGAATTACACCATATTATGGTCACTCTTCCCCAAGGGGCCTTGCACAATGAGATTGCTAATTAATCCTCTCTCATTACACAACACCCAGTCTAAGATGGCCTCCCCCCTAGTTGGTTCCTCAACATATTGGTCTAGAAAACCATCCCTTATGCACTCCAGGAAATCCTCCTCCACTGTATTGCTTCCAGTTTGGCTAGCCCAATCTATGTGCATATTAAAGTCACCCATTATAACTGCTACACCTTTATTGCATGCACCCCTAATTTCCTGTTTGATGCCCTCCCCAACATCCCTATTACTGTTTGGAGGTCTGTACACAACTCCTACTAACGTTTTTTGCCCTTTGGTGTTCTGCAGCTCTACCCATATAGATTCCACATCATCCAAGCTAATGTCTTTCCTAACTATTGCATTAATCTCCTCTTTAACCAACAATGCTACCCTGGGGTAGAGAATCCCAAATATTCACCACCCTCTGAGTGAAGATGTTTCTCCTCATCTCAGTCCTCAATGGCCGACCCCTTATTCTGAGACTGTGACCCCCCTGGTTCTGGACTCTCCAGCCAGGGGAAACATCCTCCCCCTGCATCTATCCTGCCAAGCCCACTAAGAATTTTGTATGTTTCAATGAGATCACCTCTCATTCTTCTAAACTCTAGAGAATATAGGCCTAGTCTACTCAATCTCTCCTCAAAGACATACCTCCCTCCCAGGAATCAGTCTGGTGAACCTTTGTTGCACTCCCTCAATGGCAAGTATATCCTTCCTTAGATAAGGAGACCAAAACTATACACAAGGTGCGGTCTCACCAGGTCCCTATATAATATCCCACACGAGGTTGTGAAACTGAATTCAATAAATCAGGTAATTTGTCGGCTAGCACAGTAGCACCATGTCATTAGCTACTGGCGATATATGGTTAATTACATTCCTGATTTGGGAATTGTGCCTCTAGATTCGAAATGTTGCTCCATTATTTAAGAATTCGGGGGGAGGGGGGAGAAACCAGGTAACTATAGGGAAGATAGGGAAAATGGCAGAGGGGGAAAAGTAGACTTAGTGATTGAGGATGAAATCACTTCAATGATGAGAGGCTATAAAGAGACGTAAGCAGGCAGTGGAGACTTTATGGGTAGAATTAAGAAATAGGAAAAGATTTAAAACTATAGTGGGAGTTGTGTATAGTCCCCTGGTAGCAGTTGTGAAGTGCTAGATTGTATAAATTCAGAGATTAGACAAGCATGTAGCAAAAGCAGAGTGGTTTTAATGGGGGATTTCAACTTTCATACAGATTGGGATAAGCAGACTAGCACCCGTCAGAAAGGTAATGAATTTCTTGTGTGTCTGGAATAGTTTTCGACAACAATGTGTCTTAGAGGCAACAAATGGGAAAGCCACATGAGATTCAGTAATGAGCAATGAGCTAGATTTAGCCAACAGCATATTTATCCAATAGCGATCATACCATGATTATGTTCAATGGGACGTTTGAAAGGGAGAAACGTGAAACAGCTACTAAGATTCTAAATTTGGGTAAGGCCGACTTCAATGGGATGAGATTGAGACTGTCCACAGTAAACTGGGCAAATCTGCTAATGGGTAAAATGACAGATGATCAGTGAAAGATGTTTAAAAAATAATTTAATGTGATAAGCAACATGTTTATACCCCTGAGGGGCAAGAGCTCTACTTGCCAACGAAAACAGCCTGGACGACTAAAGAGGTAAGGGCCAGCATAAAACTACAGGAAAAGGCATACAAAAACAAATTATATTTATATAGCGCCATTAACTTAGCGAAACGTCCCAAGGCGCTTCACAGGAGTATTATGAAATAAAAAGTTTGACACCAAGCCACATAAGGAGAAATCAGGGCAGCTGATCAAACGCTTGGTCAAAGAGGTAGGTTTTAAAGAGCGTCTTGAAGGAGGAAAGAGAGGCAGAGAGGTTTAGGCAGGGAATTCCAGAGCTTAGGGCCTAGGCAACAGCAGGCACAGCCACTAATGGTTGAGCGATTATAAATCAGGGATGCTCAAGAGGGCTGAATTCGAGGAGCGTAGACATCTCGGGGGTGGGGGAGATTACAGAGATAGGGAGGGGTGAGGCCATGAAAGGATTTGAAAACAAGGATGAGAATTTTCAAATCGAGCCGTTGCTTAATCGGGAGCCAATGTAGGTCAGCGAACACAGGAGTGATGGGTGAGCAGGGCTTGATGCGAGTTAGGACGCGGGCAGCCGAATATTGGATCATCTCTAGTTTACATAGGATAGAATGTGGGAGGCCAGCCAGAAGTGCGTTGGAATAGTCAAGTCTAGAGGCAACAAAAGCCTGGATAAAGGCTTCAGTAGTGGATGAACTGAGGTAAGGGCGGAGATGGGCAATGTTACAGAGGTGGAAATAGGTGGTCTTAGTTATGCTGCGGAGATGTGGTTGAAAGCTCATTTCAGGGTTAAATATGAGACCAAGGTTGCGAACACTCTGGTTTAGCCTCAGACAGAAGTGGTGGTGAGGTAGAGCTGGGTGTCATCAGCGTACATGAGGAAACTGATGTAGCTTTTTCGGATGATGTTGCCAAGGGGTAACATGTAGATGAGAAATAGGAGTGGGACAAGAATAGATCCTTGGGGAACACCAGAGGTAACAGTGCGGGAGCGGGAAGAGAAGCCGTTGCAGATGACTCTCTGGCTACGATTAGATAGATAAGAATGGAACCAGGTGAGTGCAGTCCCACTCAGCTGAGTGACAGTGGAGAGGCGTTGGAGAAGGATAGTTGTCAACTGTGTCAAAGGCTGCAGACAAATCAAATGCAAAAAATAGCACAGATCCTGGTGAATGGGAAAGCTACAGACAGTAAGAGCTAAAAAAAAAAGGGAGTATGAAAAGAAACTTGCAAGGGATATCAAAATTAATACAAAGATTTTTTACAATTACATTAGAAAATAAAGAGGGGTAGGGGTAAAAGGTAACTGTTCATAGAGGCAGAAGGTGGGAAGTGGTGTTCCACAAGGATCAGTGCTGGGACCACTGTTATTCACAATTTATATTAACGATTTAGACTTACAAATGCATGGACTGGTTGGGTGGAATGGCCTGTGTCTGTGCCGTATATCCTATGTAAGCCTATGTAGGGTAATCAGGGGCAATGGTGGCCCCTTAAAAATTGAAAGCAGTGATATTGTCAATGATTTAGACGAGGGGATTAAATGTAGTATCTCCAAATTTGCGGATGACACTAAGTTGGGTGGCAGTGTGAGCTGCGAGGAGGATGCTATGAGGCTGCAGAGTGACTTGGATAGGTTAGGTGAGTGGGCAAATGCATGGCAGATGAAGTATAATGTGGATAAATGTGAGGTTATCCACTTTGGTGGTAAAAACAGAGAGACAGACTATTATCTGAATGGTGACAAATTAGGAAAAGGGGAGGTGCAAAGAGACCTGGGTGTCATGGTACATCAGTCATTGAAGGTTGGCATGCAGGTACAGCAGGCGGTTAAGAAAGCAAATGGCATGTTGGCCTTCATAGCGAGGGGATTTGAGTACAGGGGCAGGGAGGTGTTGCTACAATTGTACAGGGCCTTGGTGAGGCCACACCTGGAGTATTGTGTACAGTTTTGGTCTCCTAACCTGAGGAAAGACATTCTTGCTATTGAGGAAGTGCAGCGAAGGTTCACCAGACTGATTCCCGGGATGGCGGGACTGACCTATCAAGAAAGACTGGATCAACTGGGCTTGTATTCACTGGAGTTCAGAAGAATGAGAGGGGACCTCATAGAAACGTTTAAAATTCTGACGGGGTTAGACAGGTTAGATGCAGGAAGAATGTTCCCAATGTTGGGGAAGTCCAGAACCAGGGGACACAGTCTAAGGGTAAGGAGGAAGCCATTTAGGACCGAGATGAGGAGGAATTTCTTCACCCAGAGAGTGGTGAACCTGTGGAATTCTCTACCACAGAAAGTTGTTGAGGCCAATTCACTAAATATATTCAAAAAGGAGTTAGATGAAGTCCTTACTACTAGAGGAATCAAGGGGTATGGTGAGAAAGAAGGAATGGGGTACTGAAGTTGCATGTTCAGCCATGAACTCATTGAATGGCGGTGCAGGCTCGAAGGGCCGAATGGCCTACTCCTGCACCTATTTTCTATGTTTCTATAAGGAAATGACGGACATGTTGAATAATTACTTTGCGTCAGAACATACAGTAAAAGAGGAGGATAGCATGCCGGAAATCTGAAGGAAACTAATATTGAATCGGGGACAGGGACTCAATACAATTAGCGTAAGTAAAACAACAGTAATGAAGAAAATAATGGCACTAAAGAACGACAAATCCCCAGGACCAGATGGTTTCCATCCCAGGGTTTTAAAGGAAGTAGGTGAGCACATTGCAGATGCCCTAACTTTAATCTTCCAAAGTTCTCTCGATTCAGGAACCGACCCTTTAGATTGGAAAATTGCGCATGTCATTCCGTTTTTTTAAGAATGGCGAGAGGGGGAAACCAGGGAATTATAGACCAGTTAGCCTAACATCTGTTGTTGGGAAATTGCTAATCTATAATTAAGGATAGGGTGACTGAACATCTTGAAAATGTTCAGTTGATCAGAGAGAGCCAGCATGGATGTGAAAGGTAGGTCATGCCTGACAAACCTGATTGAATTTTTGAGGAGTTGACTAAAGTAGTGGACAGCGGAATGTCTATGGATGTTCTTTATATGGACTTCCAGAAGGCATTTGATAAAGTCCCACATAAGAGAGTGTTAAGTAACGTAGAAGCCCACAGAATTGAAGGCAAATTATTAACCTGGTTAGGAAATTGGCTGCGTGGCAGGAGACAGAGAGTAGGTATAAGGGGTAGGTACTCAAATTGGCAAAATGTGACTAGTGGTGTCCCACAGGGATCTGTGTTGGGGCCTTAACTATTCATAGTATTTATTAACGACTTAGATGATGGCATAGAAAGTCATATATCCAAATTTGCCAATGACACAAAGATAGGCGACATTGTAGGCAGTGTAGATGAAAGCATAAAATTATAAAGGGATATCGACAGATTGTAAATGGGCAAAACTGTGGCAAATGGATTTCAATGTAAACAAATGTGAGGTCATCCAGTTTGGATCTAAAAAGGATAGAACAAGGTACTTTCTAAATGGTGAAAAGCTAAAAACAGTGGAGGTCCAAAGAGATTTGGGGGTCCATATACATTGCTTTGGAGACAGTTCAGAGAAGGTTCACTAGGTTGATTCCGGTGATGAGGGGGTTGGCTTATGAGGAAAGGTTGAGTATATTGGGCCTCTACTCATTGGAATTCAGAAGAATGAGAGGTGATCTTATCAAAACGTATAAGATTATGAGGGGGATTGACAAGGTGGATGCAGAGAGGATGTTTCCACTGATGGGGGAGACTAGAACTAGAGGGCAAGATCTTAGAATAAGGGACCGCCCATTTAATACAGAGATGAGAAATTTCTTCTGAGGGTTGTAAATCTGTGGAATTCGCTGCCTCAGAGAGCTGTGGAAGCTGGGACATTGAATAAATTTAAGATAGAAAGAGACAGTTTCGTAAACGATAAGGGTTTATGGGAAGCGGGCGGGGAAGTGGAGCCGAGTCCATGATCAGATCAGCCATGATCTTATTGAATGGAGGAGCAGGCTCGAGGGGCCATATGGCCTACTCCAGCTCCCATTTCTTATATTCTTATTAAAATGTCATGATCAGGTACAGAAAACAATCAAAAAGACTAATGGAATGCTGGCCTTTATAATCAGAGGACTATAATACAAGGGGGTAGAAGTTATACTGCAGCTGTAGAAAACCCTGGTTAGACCACACCTGGAGTACTGAGAGCTGTTCAGGGCACCACACCTTAGGAAGGATATAGTGGCCTTGTAGGGAGTGCGTAGGTTTTCCAGAATGATACCCGGACTTCAAAAGGTTAGGTTACGGGAAGAGATTACACAAATTAGCGTTGTATTCCCTAGAATTTAGAAGGTTAAGGAGTGATTGAAGTTTTCATATATTAAGGGGAACAGTTAGTGTAGATAGAGAGAAACTATTTCTATTGGTTGGGGATTCTAGGACTAGGGGGTCATCGTCTAAAAATTAGAGCCAGATCTTTCAGGAGAGAAATGAGGAAACACTTCTACACATAAAGGTTGGTAAAAGTTTGGAACTCTCTTCCTCAAATGGCAATTGATGCTAGATCAATTGTTAATTTTAAATTTCAGATTGATAGCTTTTTGTTAACCAAAGGTATTAAGGGATATGGGCCAAAGACGGGTATATGGAGTTAGGTTGCAGATCAGCCTACTCTTGTTCTGAAGCTAAAGCCCTCATCCATGCCTTTGTTACCTCTAGATTTGACTATTCCAATGCACTTCTGGCTGGCCTCCCACATTCTACCTACGCCAACTAGAGGTGATCCAAAACTCAACTGCCCCTGACCTAACTCGCACCAAGTCCAGCTCACCCATCACCCCTGTGCTCGCTGACCTGCACTGACTTCCGATTAAGCAACGCCTCGATTTCAAAATTCTCATCCTTATTTTTTAAAATCGCTCCATGGCCTCGCCCCTCCCTATCTCTAATCTCCTCCAGCACCCACCCCCACCCAGAGATGTCTGTGCCCCTCCAATTCTGCCCTCTTGAGCATCCCTAATTATAATCGCTCAACCATTGGTTGCTGTGCTTTCTGTTGTCTAGGCCCCAAGCTCGGGAATGCCCTGCCTAAACCTCTCCACCTCTCTTTCCTCCTTCAAGACACTCCTTAAAACCTACCTCTCGCCTGCGCTAATTTCTACTTATGTGGCTCGGTGTTAAATTTTTTGTCTTATATTACACCTGTGAAGCGCCTTGGGATGTTTCACTATGTTAAAGTCGCTATATAAATAGCGGTTGTTGTTGTTCCTATGTTCCCATGTTCCACATACATGTGTACTTTAACCTTTTTGTGGGTTTGTTGGTAAAATGTTAACGTGAAAAGTGTGTAAGTGTTTTTTTGACCGCTGGGAATGATTTTCTTCCTTGGTTACTGAATGTTAAATAATTGTGTGTGTGAAGTACATTTGCTATATTGTCTTTTTTATTCATTCACGGGTTGTGGGTGTCGCTGGGAAAGCCGGCCTATATTGCCCATTCCCAATTGCCCTGGAGAAGGTGGTGGCGAGCCTTCTTGACAACTGAGTGACATTTCAGAGGGCAGTTAAGAGTCACATCGAGAGAGATTGAGCCAGATCGAGAGATCCTTCCCTCAAGGACATGAATGAACCAAATGAGTTTTTACGACAATCTGGTAGTTACATGGTCACCATTACTGATGCTAGCTTTTCACTCCAGATTTATTTAATTCATGGAATTTAAATTCACCAGCTGCTGTCTGGGATTTAAATTCATGTCTCCGGATGATTAGTCCAGACCTCTAGGATTACTCGTCCAGTAACATAACCACTATGCCACTGTTCCCATTACAGTGTTTTCTACTTAAATTTGTACATCGAGCTAAAACAGTGTTGCCATGGCTGCACCTCTGGCTGATCACCCACTTCTGATGGACAACATTGGGTTAGCACCAGAAAAATAACTGAAAGCTACTGGATCGTCATAAAAACACAATTGATTCACGAACATCCTTCAGAGTAGCTCCCTATCTGATCTGGCCTATTTGTGACTCCAGTCCACACTACATGGCTCACTCTTAATGCACTCAAGGCAAATAGGGATAGGCAATAAATACTGCCTTGCCAGTGTCACCCACATCCGAAGGACAAATTAAAAACAATTAGCTCTGGTACTGGACTGTACCGCTGCTGCTGCTGTGAGTATCAGTGTCTTCAGGAGCGGAGGGAGGAAATACAAGACAGAAAATGACATTTTTCAATGCTGTAATCAACTTAGCATCTTTCACCACACGTGGCAAAACAATTCCCATTTGGTCAGACTTTGCACTGAAAAGTTTATTTTAATTTCTTCCTTTATATATCCATCATCAGCATCATAGGTGGTCCCTCGAACCAGGATGACTTGCTTCCATACCAAAAGGGATGAGCTCACAGATGTTTCAATGAAGGACCCGATATTCCAATCCTGAACTCCAGGGGTGGAAGATGCCTGTGCGTGGATTTTTTTTTAACATGTGGTGACCGTTGCACACCAGCCACCACACAGGCTTGACAGAGCTAGTCCTTTATCGAGTGGCAAGGGTTAACCAGGACGACTGGAGACCAGCTCTGCTGCACGACCTAGTGCGCGCACAAATCGCAGTAGTACAAATTAGTAGTACAAAGTATATAGATAGCAAGCTAAGATGGTTAGCCTATCAGCCACAAGTATGCACAAGCTCTGGGATGACGCAACCTTCAGTTTTCCTTTTCTATCTTCCATGAAATTGCGTAGTCTTTGCTCAACACTGTCCCAATAATTGAGAGAAGATATTTATAAACCAGCACAAATCCACAATTTAGCACTCTGTAGCAGAAGGTGTTAGTGCAAAATAGACCTGCATTTTCTTTTCTAAATAAAATGATTTATATATCCAGCGCTTAGCTCGACACCATGGCCTCTTGCTTTGCAATTTACCAAACAATGGAAATATGTACCTGCCTATTCCTTTCATTTTGAGAATATCCACCAAATCACTCATCGACCTTGTGAGTTGAAGAGGAATCCAGCCCGAGTTGCCCCAGCCTTTCCTTTAACCTCAATCCCTTATTTTTGGTATCAACCTGCATTGGAATTTCTCCAGGGTTACCATGTGAGAAGTCCCAGGCTGCACGCAGCAGTCCTGAAGTGGCCTAACTGTATAGAGCAATCATGAACTCTGGTTTTGTATTCAATTCTTCTAAATATAAACCCCCAAAGCCCATGTGCATTCTTAAAAGCTTTTTACATTTTTATTTAACACTGTCCACCCACTTTTAAGGATTTATGTATCTGCACATCTAACACCCACCCCTGCTCCTTTATTGCATTGAGAAACTTACCATTTAAAGGTATATTTCCATTCTTACCAAAACATATTGGGCCGTAGGATGTCACTGAGCGGCTACAGGGCATTCTGGGGGGAAGAGGTCGTGGTCGTGGTCCACATCGGTACCAATGACATAGGTAGAAAGAGGGATGAGGTCCTGCAGGCAGAGTTTAGGGAGCTAGGAGAGAGATTAAAAAGCAGGACCTCAAAAGGTATATTTCCATTCTTACCAATCTCCGGATTACTCCCAGTGCCATGAGCTAGTGAGTACAGAAATAGGAGGAGAGAGCAGGTGAATACGTGGCTGGAGAGATGGTGCAGGCAGGAGGGCTTTAGTTTTCTGGGGCATTGGGACTGCTTCTGCGGGCGGTGGGACCTGTACAAGCCGGACGGGTTGCACCTCAACAGAGCCGGGACCAATATCCTCACGGGGGGGGGGGTTTGCTAGTGCTGTTGGGGAGGGTTTAAACTAGCTTGGCAGGGGAATGGGAACCTGAAAATAGATTCAGTAGGGAGGGGAGTAAAGCTGGAATTAGAAAGCAAAAATAAAGAAAGTGAGTTTGAAGGAGAGAGGAAACAAGCAGGAAAAAAGGGTAAAAAAATAAACTTAAAGGCACTTTGTCTAAATGCACTTAGCATTTGTAACAAAATAGATGAGTTGACGGCACAAATTGAAACAGATGGGTATGATCTGATAGTTATTACAAAGACGTGGTTGCAAGGTGACCAGGATTGGGAATTAAATATTCAGGGGTACTTGACAATCCAGAAGGACAGACAGAAAGGAAAAGGAGGTGGGGTAGCTCTGTTGATAAAGGATGGAATCACTGCAATAGTAAGAAACGATATTGGCTCAAAAGTTAAGGGTGTTGAAACAGTTTGGGTGGAGATAAGGAACAATAAGGGGAAAAAGTCACAGGTGGGTGTAGTCTATAGGTCCCCTAACAGTAGCAACTCTTCAGGAAACTATAGACCAGTTAGCCTAACATCTGTGGTTGGGAAATATTGGAGTCATTATTAAAGAAGCAGTCGCAGGACATTTGGAAAAGCAAAATTCGGTCAGGCAGAGTCAGCATGCAATTATGAAGGGGAAGTCATGTTTGACAAATTTGCTGGAGTTCTTTGAAGATGTAACGAACAGGGTGGATAAAGGGGAACCAGTGGATGTGGTGTATTTGGACTTCCAGAAGGCATTTGGCAAGGTGCCACATAAAAGGTTACTGCACAAGATAAAAGTTCACAGGGTTGGGGGTAAGATATTAGCATGGATAGAGGATTGGCTAACTACCAGAGAACAGAGAGTCGGGATAAATAGTTCATTCTCGGGTTGGCAACCAGTGGGGTGCCACAGGGATCAGTGCTGGGACCCCAACTATTTACAATCTATATTAATGACTTGGAAGAAGGGACTGAGTGTAACGTAGCCAAGTTTGCTGACGATACAAATATGGGAGGAAAAGCAATGTGTGAGGAGGAAACAAAAAATATGTAAAATGACATAGACAGGCTAAGTGAGTGGGCAAAAATTTGGCAGATGCAGTATAATGTTGGAAAGTGTGAGGTATGCACTTTGTCAGAAAAAAAATCAAAGAGCAAGTTATTATTTAAATGGAGAACGATTGCAAAGTGCCGCAGTACAGCGGGACCTGGGGGTACTTGTGCATGAAACACAAAAGGTTAGTATGCACATACAGCAAGTGATCAGGAAGGCCAATGGTATCTTGGCCTTTATTGCAAAGGCAATGGAGTATAAAAGCAGGGAAGTCTTGCTACAGCTATATAAAGATCTTGGTGAGGCCACACCTGGAATACTGCGTGCAGTTTTGGTTTCCATATTTACGAAAGGATATACTTGCTTTGGAGGCAGCTCAGAGAAGATTCACTAGGTTGATTCCGGGGATAAGGGGGTTGACTTATGAGGAAAGGTTGAGTAGGTTGGGCCTCTACTCATTGGAATTCAGAATAATAAGAGGTGATCTTATCGAAACGTGCAAGATTATGAGGGGGCTTGACAAGGTGGATGCAGAGAGGATGTTTCCACTAGTTGGGGAGACTAGAACTAGAGGGCATGATCTTAGAATAAGGGGCCATCCATTTAAAACAGAGATGAGGAGAAATTTCTTCGCTGAGAGTTGTAAATCTGTGGAATTCGCTGCCTCAGAGAGCTGTGGAAACTGGGACATTGAATAAATTTAAGACAGAAATATACAGTTTCTTAAATGATAAGGGGTTATGGGGAGCGGGCAGGGAAGTGAAGCTGAGTCCATGATCAGATCAGCCATGATCTTATTGAATGGCGGAGCAGGCTCGAGGGGCCGTATTGCCTACTCCTGTTCCTATTTCTTATGTTCTTATGTAAATTGCGGCCTGCCTGGGTGAGTATAATGTGTGCACGCACCGGAAGAGGCGTCGCAAATGCCACTTCTCGGTGCATGCGCCGAGAACTAATATTTTCAATCTGTCAAAAGTGTCTTATGACAGATCGCATGCATCCCCATGAGAAGGACATTCGTGGGCAGAGATTGGGCTATTTGCCCAACTCCTGCCCAGCAAATGTCCTTCAAACTCTTGCACCTGGTAAAACCAGCCAAAGAGTTTTAAAACATAAAACATTAAATTTTATCACAATTCTGTCCATTAAGGTAATTTTATTTTTTAACCCTAGTAAAACATATTTAAAAAGATTTTTTTTTCTAAAACATCTAATTAAATTTAAGTTCAATTAAGTTTAAATACTTGTTTTTTTTTTTAACTTATTGCATTGTATTTGTGTTTTTGGGAGTATTCTCATTGATAGTAATGGCAGCACGTACAAACGGAGCTCCCATTAATATCAATGAGAATAATCCATGTTCATTGGTGGAGCCCAGGTTGTGCTTACGTTCCTGGGATATGTGAGCCCATACGCTGGGCTGCACATCTAGGTCTCGGATCGTAAGTCTACGTGTCTTCGGGACCACCAGGTACTTTCGGAAACATTTTTACAGTCAGAGGCGTCGGCCTGCAGGAAGCCTCCGATCACAATTTTCGGGCCATTACCTCACATTTGTTTTATTAACCTACATCTGCCACTTACCTTCTCTTCTTCTTGGGCAGTCCCTCGGAGTCAAGGATGACTTGCTAAAATGAGTTCTAAGGTGACTGATGAGACCAATGTGGGACCTACAGTCTCTGTCACAGGTGGGGCAGACGGTGGTTGGAGGGATGGGTGGATGGGGTGTTTGATTTGTCGTACACTCCTCCTTCCGCTGTTTGTACTTGGCTTCCGCCTGCTCCCGGTGAAAAGACTCAAAGTGTTCGGTGCCTTCCCGGATGCTTTTCCTCCGCTTTGAGCGGTTTTGGGCGAGGGATTCCCAAGAGTCTGTGGGGATGTTACATTTTTTCAAGGAGGCTTCGAGTGTGTCCTTGAAGGGTTTTCTCTGCCCTCCTGGGGCTCGCCTGCAGTGACGTAGCTCGGAGTCGAGTGCTTGCTTCGGGAGTCTTGTACTGGGCATGCAGACAATATGGCCCACCCACCCGAGCTGATCGAGTGTGGTCAATGCTTCAATAATGGGGATGTTGGCCTGAGAGAAAACATTGAGGTTGGTGTACCTGTGCTGCAAATGAATTTGCAGGATTTTGCAGAGGCAGTGTTGGTGGTACTTCTCCAGTGCTTTGAGGTGCCTACTGTACAGTGTCCACGTCTCTGAAGCATATAGGAGGGCGGGTATAACTACTACTCTGTGATCCATGAGCTTGGTGCCGGGTTTGAGATCCTGATCTTCGAACACTTTTCCCTCAGACGGCCGAAGGCTGCACTGGCACACTGAAGGCGGTGTTGGACTTCATCATCTGTCTGTCCTTGTTGACAGTAGGTTCCCAATGTATGGGACGTGGTCCACATTGTCCAAGATCTCGTCAACGATCTTGATAGTCGGGGAGCAGTGCTGTGTGGCGGGGGAGAACCTTTGTCTTATGGATGTTTAATGTAAGGCCCAGACTCTCGATGCTTCAGTGAAGGTGCCACTGACCTACTCATTTGCTAGCCTGTTTATGTCCATCTGTACCATCCTGCATTCTTCCTGGCAGTTTGCAACACTTCCCAATTTGGTATCAGCAGCAACTCTTCATTATCTGCCTTTCAGCCATTCCGCTCCATACCACCCCTTTCCCTTTGGATCCAAACTTTCTCAACCAAATTCCAATTCGGCATTTTATCAAATGTTTTCTAGAAGTGCATAAAACACTATCTACTGCATACCCTAATCTACTCTTTCGATTGTGCTCTCAAAAAATCTATTAGGTTAGTCAACATGACGTACCTGTCACAAATCCATATTGATGGTATCTCACCAATCCAGCCCCTTCGAAGTATCCATTTATTTTATTAATTATGGCCTCTAATCATTTTCCTACAATACCACAAGTCTAACCAGTCAATAGTTGCTTGGTTTGTCCCTTTCTCTCTTTTTGAACAGATGAGAGACATTTTCCACTCTATTGTCCTTGGGCACAGCTGCCATCTCGAATGTATTTTGAAAGTTAATGGCTAGTTCTTCCACTACATCACTAACCTCTTTCAGTTATCCGAGCTCATTACCGTCTAGTCCTGGACATTGAATATTTAGCAATCTGAGCCCATTAACAACTGTTTACTTATTAATACATATATCTACTGATTGACCTTTTACCCTTCATCCACAAGCCCTTCCTCAATAAGTGAAGACTTCCTTCACTCTCCTCCGTAATACTGAGGCAAAGTATTCGTTAAGCAACTCTGCCATTTTCGCATCGACCATAATAATCTCACCATGCTCATTTTGAAGTGTGGTTACACCAACTCCTTAGTGATTCTCATTTTCCTAATGTCTTTATAAAAACCTTTCCTTCACATTGGAATGGGCTGGAAAAAATGCAGCTGTAGAACTATCTTTTTTCCTCATTGAAATTTTCCTAGACTGTGCTGCACCAATCTCAGTTAAATGTTTCCCACTGTTGCTTCACCTCTTTACAAGTTACTTTTAACTTCCAACTTATCAAAGCTAAATCCTCTTGCATCCCTCTGAATTTTTTTTCCAATCAACTTTGATTCTGCTTTTGCCTTCTCCATTTCAAATTAAAGCAAATTATATTACGATTGCTCATCCCTAACTTTTCTCCTGCTCCTAATGTTGCGTACCTACTCCGATTCATTCCCTAGAACTAGTAATGTATCTTTTCTCGTTATGTTATGACTCAGAATACAGTCCCTCCCCTTTTAATCTGCTTCAGATTTGTACACTCAATCTATCTCTGGATAAAACTACCCGATATTACTGCTCAATAAAACTACCCGATATTACTGCTCAATAAAACCACCCGATATTACTGCTCAATAAAACCACCCGATATTACTGCTCAATAAAACCACCCGATATTACTGCTCAATAAAACCACCCGATATTACTGCTCAATAAAACCACCCGATATTACTGCTCAATAAAACCACCCGATATTACTGCCCAATAAAACCACCCGATATTACTGCCCAATAAAACCACCCGATATTACTGCCCAATAAAACCACCCGATATTACTGCCCAATAAAACCACCCGATATTACTGCCCAATAAAACCACCCGATATTACTGCCCGATAAAACATAAGAACATAAGAAATAGGAGCATGAGTAGGCCATATGGCCTCTTGAGCCTGCTCCGCCATTTAATATGATCATGGCTGATCTGATGATGGACTCAGGTCCATTTCCCTGCCCGCTCCCCATAACCCCCTTCTAGTTTTAAAAACTGTCTATTTCTGTCTTAAAATTTATTCAATGTCCCAGTTTCCACAGCTCTCTGAGGCAGCAAATTCCACAGATTTACAATCCTCCGAGAAGAAATTTCTCCTCATCTCAGTTTTAAATGGGCGGCCCCTTATTCTAAGATTATGCCCCCTAGTTCTAGTCTCCCCCATCAGTGGAAACATCCTCTCTGCATCCACCTTGTCAAGCCCCCTCATAATCTTATACGTTTTGATAAGATCACCTCTCATTCTTCTGAATTCCAATGAGTAGAGGGCCAACCTACTCAACCTTTCCTCATGTCAACTCCCTCATCTCCGGAATCAACCTAGTGAACCTTCTCTGAACCGTCTCCAAAGCAAGTATATCCTTTCATAAATATGGAAACCAAAACTGCACGCAGTATTCCAGGTGTGGCCTCACCAATACCCTGTATAACTGGAGCAAGACTTCCCTGCTTTTATACTCCATCCCCTGTGCAATAAAGGCCAAGATTCCATTGGCCTTCCTGATCACTTGCTGTACCTGCATACTATCCTTTTGTGTTTCATACACAAGTAACCCCAGGTCCCGCTGTACTGTAGCACTTTGCAATCTTTCTCCATTTAAATAATAACTTGCTCTTTGATTTTTTTTCCAGACATGAGACTCCCAAAGCAAGTGCTCTACTTGGAGCTCCTTCACAGCAAACGAGCCAAAGGTGGGCAGCGGAAACGCTACAAGGACATCCTCAAAGCCTCCCTGATAAAGTGTGACATCCCCACTGACACCTGGGAGTCCCTGGCCCAAGACTGCCCTAAGTGGAGGAAGTGCATCCGAGAGGGCGCTGAGCACCTAGAGTCTCAACGTCGAGAGCATGCAGAAATCAAGTGCAGACAGCAGAAAGAGCGTGCGGCAAACCAGTCCCACCCATCCCTTCCCTCAACAACTATCTGTCCCACCTGTGACAGAGTCTGTGGCTCTCGAATTGGACTGTTCAGCCACCTAAGGGCTTACTTCTGGAGTGGAAGCAACTCTACCTCAATTCCGAGGGACTGCCTATGATGATGATGAAGCCACTTCCAAAGGTGCACACAAATCTGTCCAAGAAGGTAAAGTGTTGAAAATAAAGATTTCAATGTTTGACAACCCATTAAGAGAAACTTTACATGAACATTGGGGATAAGACACCCAAGTGCCTACCCTTGTGTGTTGTTAGTTGGTATGATTGGACTAGAATGAAGGCAAGTGTGAGGGGTGGCTAGTGAAATGGGGATTTGATAATGTAGATAGAGAGGGATGAGTGGAGGTGCAAGGTAAGTTGGTGTGAGTAAGGATGTGTAGGAGTAGGGTAGCGAAGGCAGAGTGATGGGGATGTGATGAATGGCACAGCAGGATGAGGTTTTGCAGTAACGTTTCGTGATCTACTGAGATCATTGAAAGGTTGGCACCACTGCAGTCAGGTCCTCCTGATGACATCCCTGCTTATGCCCTCCTGTGCAATGTGCAACCAAGCTGCGTTGGTCTCCTTGGGAGGTCACTTCTGTCTCTGTTGGTCTCCTGGGGGGGGGGGGGGGGTCTCTTCCGCCCATTGGAAGGGAAGAGAACTTCCTTGCGTACTGTGACTCTCTTCATAAGCATATGGAGGGAATTATGGGAGAGCCTGAGTGTAGTTGGTCACCTTTTGTGCAGTGCTGGTCAGTGTTTGCAGCACCTCAATGCTGTAGAACACAGAGAGCACAACTGTCAAAATGAATGTGGGCATGGTCCCTTTAAGGAAACTGGCTGATTGGGCATCGCTGGGGAGAAGGGGGATGTTGTGGGCTGAGGGATGTCTGTGATTGCTCAAGGGGGATTTGTTCATCGTGCGGCGGGGGGTTTGGTGATCATTGGGGGAGTGGACCGATCGTTTGGGGGGGGGTGGGGGGGGAAGGGGGTTGAGTGAGGCAGGGAAGCAGTTTAGCTTGGAGGGCCGGGGGTGGGGGACAGGAGTGCTGGAAAAGCACTTACCCTCTTCCACAAACAGCAGTTCTTGCCTCCCTTTAGCCAAGGCCCAGGAAACCCGGCCACCTAGTGTTAAAGCTGAAAGGGAGGCACAAAGCCCTCATTAAAACAGCTGGTCATGGTCTACATTCTCTTTCTCAGTTCCACAGCTTCTAGCTACCATTAGTATTTCACCCATTCTTTACGCGGGAGGCTAGACCGAAATATCAACAGTCTTTTTCACTACGGAAGACATCACAGCTGAGTACATTCCTGTCTTCCCCCAATGAGCACCTTTAAGTAAACAATCCTCATTCGCCCTGTGGCACTGAGGTTAATTATAGCAACCAATTTAACCCTGGCTAAATGCTAAACCCAGTATCATAGTATCCGTATCACTCATTTACTCACTGGTGGTGGGGTACGTTGAAGAGGAGAGAGCTGGCAAGTTCCTTTTGATGGGGAATACAACATTGACAGGATATAGTAAAATAGTACAGTATGTCAAAGGAAAAACTATAATGTACAATTTACTAATGAAGTCCCCTGGTCTCCTGACATCATCTCGTAGTATCGCCCTTTCTTCCCATCACGTAATGTAGATTATTGAGATATCTTGCACACTTACCGTTAGCTCTAGCAGTCTTAAATTCTAAAGGATGAATCAAAAATGAGAACATTCACCTGCAATCCTCGAGGTTCATGAGCTACATGTTTAGTAGCCTATCCAAGTCTCTTGGGTGTGCCACAGCCATGCAATGGTGCCAGCCAGCTTTTGTTCTTCATGAAACACAGAAGCACTACAGGTGTAACCCACTCATCTCCACAGTTGATTTCTTACATTACACTTCCCTGAACTAAACAATTCTCTTTTTCTTCACTTTCCAGGGAAATGATGATGTCCAACACAAATTTATAACCTTCCACAGACCATGGGCAATTTGTCCCATCGTGGATCTTACCCAATTTGTTTACAATCTGCTGAGATAAAGTTTTGTGAAATCTCGAAATGACTTCTAAAGATAATCAAGTAAGACTGTAGAATACATGTCTAACCTACACTATTCAACGTTATGGTTGCAGGCTAATGAAATACTAGATTTTATGGCAAGAGGTATAGAATATAAAGGCAAGATGTAAAGGAGAATCTATACAAAACGTTAGTAAGCCCACAATGGTGTGCACAGTTCTGGGCTCCACACTACGGGAAGGGAATTGAGTCAACAAAGAGAGTGCAATGCAGATTCACAAGGATGCTGCCTGGTATGAGGAAATACAAATAGAAAGAAAGACTTGCATGCATACACACGGGAGTGTAGTGGGCACAAGAGATTAGTACGACTACTCATGTGGAGGATAAACATCAATGCAGACTGATTGGGCCAAACAGCCTGCTTCCATATTGTAATTTCTATAGAACAAAAGCCATTCTTACCTGTAACATATTGAGGAGCAAGCTTCGGAATTTAGTTCCTTCCACCATGAAGAGAGACATTTTATCACACAATTTGGCAGCCGTTGAAGCAAAACTCCTGTCCGTTACGGCCTTGTGATAAATAGTTTTAACTATCTCGCTTAGCATCTCCTCTGAGTTGGTAGAGTTCTGTGCCTCCTCCATGAAAGTGGTGAGATTGGAGTCCACATCACTACTGTTGTTCCTCATGCTGTTGAGGATTTCTGTCAATTTGTCCATTTTGGTTTTCTGGGGGTTTGTCGTGTCCACGGAAATTTCATCCTGTAGCATTCAAAAATATTCAACCCAATTTAAATGGTATTTTAATCTTCCATTCTTTAAGATTCAGTTAATGATTCCTCAAGTCAAATGGATCTAAATTGAACTGAACTGAAGAATGTAGGATGCAACTAATATAGAAGACAGAGAAATTCTAGTCTGGAAACATCATATAATCACTAGAAAGCTCTTGCCAGGATTAATTTGGTCTCACCCCATTGAAACGGGGTGTCTGGAGAACGTTAGAGAGATGGGGAAAGGCAAAGTTATGAAGGGAATTAAACGAGAATTTTAAATTGAAGGCATTGGGGCACCATTTATGGATGGTGATGAAGTTCCCTTATTTCCTCCCTCCACCCCCAAATAAGGAGCATACACCATTAATATTTCTTTGTGCAAAGATACTGGAGGGACACTTACCATCCTGCGTCTATTTTTTGCAGAAACCTTGGATACAAAATATATATTGTGCTTATAAAGGCAACACTGGAGCTATGATGGCTTCTTTCGTCAGATGTGGCCATCTAATTTTGACTCTAAATGCTCTGCTATAAACACTTTCTGTGGGAGGAACGGTTTTCTGCATGCATCTCATAGTTCTGGTTGGTTACTATACTTAAAATATTACAAATAAATTCCATTAATATTTAAAATTATTCATGTACATTGGCAATACTGACTCCTTTAAATAAAATGTCTAATTTACAGGTAATGCCCCAATATCCTTCTCCCTCTGCACTGTGCCTCACCCAACTCGACCCCACCTGGATGTAAAGGTTCATTCATTAGCATGGCTCTGACACGCCCCCTGACAGGGCCATACAACCAGAATAAGGGGTGCAAAGTCGGTAGTAACAGCTGCTGGCTCGAATGCCTTCTGGCTGCTAAAAGGAGCAGCCAGCAGGTCTCTAGCCCTTCGGGTCCAATGGGTCCCTGTTGGCTTTGCTGCCTGTCCCTCTTTGACCTTCTGATCTGTGGAGGCCCTGGTGCAAGGGTTGCTGACAGCTTCAAAATGGGTGGCTAATTGCCTTCCCAGAGGAAAATTAGACGAGAGGCACGGTTACTCCCCTCCGCCACATATTCTCAGAAATTATAATGCCTGACTCGGTTTTAACTATCTTGGCAGTCTAAGGTGCTCAATGGTCCCCGACCATTTTTCCTCTTGTAGGTGGCTAGCAACTGAGCGTTCCCTGAACGTATAGGAGAGGAATATTGGAGCCAAGACATCTGCTCGTTTTCAATCAGGGTTTCCATAGGTTTGTGGAAGTCTTGCGTGTTCCCATCGTTAATTGCAACAAACTCCAGTACTGACAATTTAGACTCATTACACCGGTTACAAAACAGTGAGTGAAGCAGCAGAATTGTTCCAATTTCACACTGCTAATGCTGGGGGTGGGGGAAATGTCAGTGACCTCGCCAATATTTCCTTCAAGAAAATCCTCGTTACTTTGCTCCCCATTGAGAATTCCAAAATACATGAGAAATGTAAAGCCTTTGGGGTGCCCTGAGTTACCTGAGGTAACAGAAATACAGATTAACTGCAGGATGATGCAAACCCTGTAAAAAGTCAGAATAAAATGTTTCCATGAGATTTAATCCAGGTAGTCTTACACCATGATCATTCAAAATTGGAGCTCTATTTGCCACAATAAATATATTCCGTAAGTTTTGAACCCCAGCATAAAAATACTCCCTTAAAATCACACATCAGCGGTGAACTTGTCTGGATTAAAGGACAAAATTCATGTATTCAAACCAAAGGCTCTCAGAGTATGATTATTCAATTAAGGACTGCCAATCTCTGACCCCACTGTCTAATTTAAAGCAACATCAAGCTCCTTCTGCTATTTTCCCTGAAAGAAATAAAGACTGCTATTAATATTTTGCAACAGCCACCCCACGTTAAAAGAATCCATGCACAGACATCGCCACTCTTCAGGACCGAGAATGTCAGGTCCCACATTGAAACACCTGTGAACTCATCCCTTTTTGGTGTGGAAACAGGTCATCCTCGATACGAGGGACTGCTTAATACGAATAACCCTCAATCCTATGCTCAACAGATATCAATCTAGCCCCATTTAAAGATGCTAATTAACCCCAAATTAATTACTTTCTTAGTGTATATTCTGCAGGCCAATATTTTTTTTTTGGGAGGTTGCTCCCCCCCCCCCCCCCCGCCCCCAATCTCTAACTTTGCTCGAGGCTTGTGAATTTTATATGTGTCTTCTTTCACTATGCTCAATTTTCAATTTAAGTAGTTTGTTTATTTCAACTTCATCTGTACCATTAGTTATTTTAAAGACCTGTATCATGTCTCCCCTCAGTGCTCTCTTCTCTGGTAAAAAATCAATTTAGTCACTTGCGCCTTTCTTAATAAACCCAATCTCTTAAGGCCTGGAATCATCTTTCTATGTATTTATATCCTTTTTGAGGTAGGGTGGCTAAAGCTGCACTTCATACTCCAGATTTGCATTAATCCATAACATGTCAGTATAACTTGTTATGACTTGTTGCCCAAACCTCTCCAGTTACAACCCTGTACCTGCCTCATTAATAACTGCTCCAGTGACTAGTTGCTGTCAGTGTATGACCAATAATCACTCCCAAATTATTTTCCTTTTTAGCTTCCACAATATTTTCATCTTACACACATTTACTGATACTGGCTCATGTATGCATGAACATTCGCCTGCCATAACACAGCCAATTTACATAATTGGTCCAAGTTCCCTGAACATATTGGCCCCGAAATTCCGATGTTTCTACGGACCCGGGAAAGCATTGGAAAAGCCGGGTTTCAACGCGCAATGCACATAGAAACATAGAAAATAGGTGCCGGAATAGGCCATTCGGCCCTTCGAGCCTGCACCACCATTCAATAAGATCATGACTGATCATTCATCTCAGTACCCCTTTCCTGCTTTCTCTCCATACCTCTTGATCCCTTTAGCCGTAAAGGCCATATCTAACGCCCTCTTGAATATATCCAATGAACTGGCATCAACAACTCTCTGCGGTAGGGAATTCCACAGGTTAACAACTCTCTGAGTGAAGAAGTTTCTCCTCGTCTCAGTTCTAAATGGCTTACCCCTTATCCTTAAGACTGTGTCCCCTGGTTCTGGACTTCTCCAACATCGGGAAGATTCTTCCTACATCGAACCTGTCCAGTCCCGTTAGAATTTTATATGTTTCTGTGAGATCCCCTCTCATCCTTCTAAACGCCAGTGAATACAGGCCCAGTCGATCCAGTCTCTCCTCATATGTCAGTCCTGCCATCCCGGGAATCAGTCTGGTGAACCTTCGCTGCACTCCCTCAATAGCAAGAACGTCCTTCCTCAGATTAGGTGACCAAAACTGAACACAATATTCCAGGTGAGGCCTTACTAAGGCCCTGCACAACTGCAGTAAGGCCTCCCTGCTCCTATACTCAAATCCCCTAGCGATGAAAGACAACATACCATTTGCCTTCTTCACCGTCTGCTGTATCTGCATGCCAACTTTCAATGATTGACGTACCATGACACCCAGGTCTCGTTGCACCTCCCCTTTTCCTAATCTGCCACCATTCAGATAATATTCTGCCTTCGTGTTTTTGCCACCAAAGTGGATAACTTCACATTTATCCACATTATACTGCATCTGTAATGCTTTTGCCCACTCACCTAACCTGTCCAAGTCACCCTGCAGCCTCTTAGCGTCCTCCTCACAGCTCACACCGCTACCCAGCTTAGTGTCATCTGCAAACTTGCAGATATTACACTCAATTCCTTCATCTAAATCATTAATGTATATTGTAAATAGCTGGGGTCCCCACTAATCACTGCCTGCCATTCTGAAAAGGACCCGTTTATCCTGACTCTCTGCTTCCTGTCTGCTTCAGTTCTCTATCCACGTCAGTACATTACCCCCAATACCATGTGCTTTAATTTTGCACACCAATCTCCTGTGTGGGACCTTGTCAAAAGCCTTTTGAAAGTCCAAATACACCACATCCACTGGTTCTCCCTTGTCCACTCTACCAGTTACATCCTCAAAAAATTCTAGACGATTTGTTAAGCATGATTTCCCTTTCATAAATCCATGCTGACTTGGACCGATCCTGTCACTGCTTTCCAAATGCACTGCTATTTCATCTTTAATAATTGATTTCAACATTTTCCCCACTACTGATGTCAAGCTAACGGGTCAAAAATTACCCGTTTTCTCTCTCCCTCCCTTCTTAAAAAGTGGTGTTACATTAGCTACCCTCCAGTCCATAGGAACTGATTCAGAGTCGATAGACTGTTGGAAAATGATCACCAATGCATCCACTATTTCTAGGGCCACTTTCTTAAGTACTCTGGGATGCAGACTATCAGGGCCCAGGGATTTATCGGCCTTCAATACCATCAATTTCCCAAACCCAATTTCCCACCTATTAAGGATTTCCTTCAGTTCCTCCTTCTCACTAGACCCTCGGTCCCCTAGTATTTCCGGAAGGTTATTTGTGTCTTCCTTCATGAAGACAGAACCAAAGTATTTGTTCAACTAGTCCGCCATTTCTTTGTTCCCCATTATAAATTTACCTGAATCTGACTGCAAGGGGCCTACGTTTGTCTTCACTAATCTTTTTCTCTTCACATATCTATAGAAGCTTATGCAGTCAGTTTTTATGTTCCCAGCAAGTTTCCTCTCATACTCTATTTTCCCCCTCCTAATTAAACGCTTTGTCGTCCTCTGCTGAATTATAAAATTCTCCCAGTCCTCAGGTTTGCTGCTTTTTCTGGCCAATTTATATGTCTCTTTCTTGGATTTAACACTATCCTTAATTTCCCTTGTTAGCCATGGTTGAGCAACCTTCCCCGTTTTATTTTTACTCCAGACAGGGATGTACAATTGTTAAAGTTCATCCATGTGATCTTTAAATGTTTGCCATTGCCTATGTACCGTCAACCCTTTAAGTATCATTCGCCTGTCTATTCTAGCCAATTCACGTCTCATACCATCGAAGTTACCTTTCCTTAAGATCAGGACCCTAGTTTCCAAATTAACTGTGTCACTCTCCATCTTAATAAAGAATTCTACCATATTATGGTCACTCTTCCCCAAGGGGCCTCGCACAACAAGATTGCTACTTAGTCCTTTCTCATCACACATCACCCAGTCTAGGATGGCCAGCCCTGTAGTTAGTTCCTCGACATATTGGTCTAGAAAACCATCCCTAATACACTCCAGGAAATTCTACTCCACTGCATTGCTACCAGTTTGGTTAGCCCAATCAATATGTAGATTAAAGTCGCCCATTATAACTGCTTTACTTTTATTGCACGCATCCCTAATTTCTTGTTTGATGCTGTCCCCAACCTCTCTACTACTGTTTGGTAGTCTGTACACAACTCCCACTAGCGTTTTCTGCCCTTTGGTATTCCGTAGCTCCACCCATACCAATTCCACATCATCAAGCTAATGTCCTTCCTTACTATTGCGTTAATTTCCTCTTTAACCAGCAACGCCACCCCACCTCCTTTTCCTTTCGGTCTATCCTTCCTGAATGTTGAATTCCCAGCCTTGATCACCCTGGAGCCATGTCTCTGTGATGCCAATTGCATCATATCCGTTAACAGCTATCTGCGCAGTTAATTCGTCCACCTTATTACGAATACTCCTCGTATTGAGGCACAGAGCCTTCAGGCTTGTCTTTTTAACACACTTTGCCCCTTTAGGATTTTGCTGTAATGTGGCCCTTTTTGCTTTTTGCCTTGGGTTTCTCTGCCCTCCACTTTTACTTTTCCTCTTTCTGGCCCCAAGTTTCCACACGCGGCAAAACAGGCGCCCCTCCGAGCTGGGCTCCCGTTTTTCGCGCCGAAAACTGCGCCTGAAAAAAAAAAAAACGCGCTATTCTCGAGCGCTTTGCAGCTCGATGTGTGCTTGGTGCGGCGCCCAGGGGGCGGAGCCTACCACTCGCGCCGATTTTGTAAGTAGGAGGGGGCGGGTACCATTTAAATGAGTTTTTTTCGTGCCGGCAACCCTGCGCGTGCGCGTTGGAGCGTTCGCGCACGCGCAGTGTGATGGAAACATTGGCACTCGGCCATTTTTGTAGTTCTTTGTAGCTGTTCAATTTTTAACATTTTTTAATAAAACCACATTGCCATCAGCACATCAGCACTGAGGCTTCTTGCAGCAGTGAGAAGGCTGCAGGAAGCCTCAGAAGTTGAGGCAGCCGTTACTCGACGGGCCTGACCGACGGCAGGGGGGAGCCCCCCCTGCCGTCGGGAATGGCTGCCTCAACTTCTGAGGCTTCCTGCAGCCTTCTCACTGCCTCCCCCCCGCTGCCGTCGGTCGGGCCCTCACTGCCTCCCCCCCGCTGCCGTCGGTCAGGCCCTTACTGCCTCCCCCCCCTGCCGTCGGGAACGGCTGCTGCCGTCGGTCAGGCCCTTACTGCCTCCCCCCCCTGCCGTCGGGAACGGCTGCTGCCGTCGGTCAGGCCTTCACTGCCTCCCCCCCCTGCCGTCGGGAACGGCTGCTGCCGTCGGTCAGGCCTTCACTGCCTCCCCCCCCTGCCGTCGGGAACGGCTGCTGCCGTCGGTCGGGCCCTCACTGCCTCCCCCCCCACCCCCTGCCGTCGGGAACGGCTGCTGCCGTCGGTTGGGCCTTCACTGCCTCCCCCCCCACCCCCTGCCGTCGGGAACGGCTGCCTCAACTTGTGAGGCTTCCTGCAGCCTTCTCCCTGCCTGAAAGGCCTGCCTGAAGCACTTTCATACAGGTAGGAACATGGTTTATTTAATCTTTTCTTTGCTTATAAATTTTTATTCAGGTTGGAATTATTTGTATAATATTTGTATAAGTATAACTAAGGATTTATTATAGAATTTAATGACTTCCCTTCCCCCCCTCCCCCCCACCTCGTTCCGGACACCTAATTTGTAACCTGCGCCTGATTTTTTAATGTGTAGACACGGTTTTTTCAGGCCTACAAAAATCTTCACTTGCTCCATTCTAAGTTAGTTTGGAGTAAGTTTTCACTGTGGAAACTTTCAAATCTGGCAACAGTGGCCAGACACGCCCCCTTTTTAAAAAAAAAAAAATTCTGTTCCAAAGTGAAACTGTTCTACCTGACTAGAACTGCTGAAAACTTAAATGTGGAGAATTGCGATTTCTAAGATACTCCGTTCTCCACCAGTTGCTCCTAAAAATCAGGAGCAAATCATGTGGAAACTTGGGGCCTAAATCTTTTGCTTCTGCCCCCATTCTACTTTCCTCTGTCTCCCTGCATAGGTTCCCATCCCCCTGCCATATTAGTTTAACCACTCCCCAACAGTACTAGCAAATACTCCCTCTAGGACATTGGTTCCGGTCTTGCCCAGATGCAGACCGTCCGGTTTGTACTGGTCCCACCTCCCCCAGAACTGTTCCAATGTCCCAGAAATTTGAATCCCTCCCTTCTGCACCACTCCTCAAGCCACGTATTCATCTGAGCTATCCTGCGATTCCTACTCTGACTAGCACATGGCACTGGTAGCAATCCTGAGATTACTAACTTTGAAGTCCTACTTTTTAATTTAGCTCCTAGCTCCCTAAATTCGTCTTGTAGGACCTCATCCCGTTTTTTACCAATATCGTTGGTATAGCGCTGTAAACCGGCTTTTCCGATCTGTCAAGTTTCTGGCTTGACAGATCTCCGCATATCGGGAGCGAGGACACTTGCAGGGCAAGATTTCTGATATTTACGAATATCTTGCCTTGCAAGTTTTCTTTTAAAATCTTGCGCCTGAAAAAGCAAGTGTTTAAAAATAGACAGAAGCATTTTAAAATAAAGTTATAAAAACACATTTTATTTTTAAAAACCCTCCCCACTACGTTAAATTTATTTTAAGGCTTAATTAAAAAAACTTAATATATTTTCCCAACTTTTTTTTTTTTAAAAAAGAACTTTAATTTAAATGAATGTTAAATATGTAGTTTATTTTCTATTTTTTATTGTGTTTTGGGGGGGGGGTTCTCATTAATAGTAATAGGAGTTCGGGACTTACGGAACTCCTATTACCATGAATGAGAATCTGTTCTACACCTGATTGACTGCTGTCTCCAGGTCCCGGCCTGCGCATGTCCCCACGTGCACGAGCTGCGATGCGCAGTCACCAGAGGCCGCAGGCTCGGAAGTTCACACGGGCACAGCACAGGTAATTGCGCATCTTTTTTTCCTATTTCACTCGTTTGCCCTCGGGAAGTCCTCAATCGGAATTTCAGGCCCAATCAATCTCCTTTCTACTTGTTACCTGTCACCATCACTTAGTGTTATCAGTAAATGTATTATTAAGATATTAGAATCAGCACAGAAGGAGGCCATTCAGCCTGCTGTGCCCGTGCTGGCTCTTTGAAAGAGCAGTCGTGCTTAGTCCCTCCGCTCCACCCCCCCCACACACTTTTTGTCCGCAACCCTGTCAGATCCTTACCCTCAAGAATCTTTTATATTGATTTATGGAATCACCATCCACCATCTTTTCAGGTAGAGTGTTCCAGATCCCGACAAGTCTGAAAAATTTCTGATCATCTCCACTCTTGGATACTACTACAGGCACCTTGTTGCACACCATTAATAAATATTGTGAAAACAGTGGAACAGAATTGAATCTTACCGCACATCACTGGTTACTTCTCCCTAGTCAGTGCATACCTAAGAACAGGAGTAGGCCATTCAGCCAGTCGAGCCTGTTCCGCCATTCAATTAGATCACGGCTGATCTGTATCTATCTTCTGTTGCTGCCAATTCTCAATCCATCTAGGCAATTTGCCATCTATTCCACCAGTCTTAACCTTCCCTACTAGAATCCAAGTACATCTACTTGAGTAATCTCATTGATGATGGCTACAAAATGAAGCTCACTTTAAGAACAAAAAAAAATGTTATTTCAGTCCCTACTTATGAAAGGACACGACAGGTATTTCATTTCACTGTAGCTCATTTTAAACAGACATTCAGATTTGTTTTGGCCTCAAGCCAGAGGAAGATTGAATCAAGAAGTTGAAATCTCATTTACAGATCCACATGATTTTATGGAGGATTTAACTTCTGATTAAGTGAAAGATATTTTAAATAAATAAAAAAGCAAAACAGAGGTCCCCATGCATGTTTTTTTTGAGGGATGCGAGAGTTGAGGTAAAGATGAAAAAGTACCTTTTCCTTCAGCCTTCTTTTCAGTCTATCTTTGGAAGACTCCAATAGATTAACTTTAGGTTGATCCACCGGCCGATCAGAAATGCTGTCTTTCCGTTTTATTTCAGAGTTGTGGAGGTTCTGCTGAGTCGGACTGCTGGGCAGATCTGTGGACTTATGCAGCTCCCCTGCCATCTGGGCAGGGTTGTGCGAGGGATCCTCGCTTTGAACATTATTGCTGTCTTTGGCATTCCTGTTCAACTCCTTGTCGTTGGGAGAGTGTCTCTGGTTGTGCTGCCATCGGCGCTGCTGGCTGTAGCCGTGGTTCGGGGGACCCTGCTTTGCGGCAGCATGTGGTGCTGGAGGCTGGTACTGTCTCGAGTGATCCCGGTTATGCTTGGTGCTAGGCTGATGCTCTCCGTGTTGTTGCTGCACTTTGTTTCCTCCTGGAGTCCTCTGCTGTCTCCTACAAACAAGCACAATACCTCATAACCGGGATGCATTCACAGGATAGAACTGACCTGTAACCCTCTGCGGCTCACCCAGGCTAAGCACACCTTTCTATGCAAGCGCACTGCACAATATCCTCCTCAAAGAGAAAGAGCATCCTAAAATAGACTTGGTTAAATACAGTAATCCTATAGAGCTAACTTTTATTAATTAGAACATTTATTTTTATATAAGAAATAGAGCAGGAGTAGGCCATTTGGCCCCTTGAGCCTGCTCCGTCATTCAATAAGATCATGGCTGATCCGATCCTCGTCCCCACTTCCTGTAACCCTTGACTCCCTTATCATTTAAAAATCTGTATCTCCACCTTAAATATATTCAATGACCCAGCCTCCACAGCTCTCTGGGGTAGAGAATTTCAAAGATTCATAATCCTCACAGAAGAAATTCCTCTACATCTCAGATTTAAATATGCCCTTATTCTGAAACTATGCCCCTAGTTCTAGATTCCCCCACGAGGGCAAACATCCTCTCTGCATCTACCCTATCGAGAGTCCTCATTATCTTATACGTCGGGGGAGGAGAGAGTCAGGGAGCGTCGTCGTAGAGGCCTATAAAGGCCCAGTGGCAGCGTCGAGAGGCAGTCGGGGGAGAAGGGAGTCGGGGACGTCTTACGAGAGGCCTAAAGGGCAGCCGGTGTAGCTACAAGGGCAGAAGGTAAACAAAGAAGTAGAAAGAAATCGAAAGGTGACGTCACAGTCAAGGGGGTAAGTGATTGGTGAGTAGTTTTTCTTTTTCTTTATCAGTAAGTAACCTTTAGCATTATTGTTGCCAAATTAAGTTAATCTAAGGGTTATGTCATGGCAGGAGAGCTCAGACACTTATTATGCCCGTCCTGTGCTATGTGGGAAGTCAGGGACGCTTTCAGTGTCCCTGATAACTACATGTGTGGGAAGTGCACCCGTCTGCAGCACCTGACAGACCGCATTGCGGCACTGGAGCTGCGGGTGGATTTACTCTGGAGCATCCGCGATGCTGAGGATGATGTGAGTAGCACGTTTAGTGAGTTGGACTTACCGCAGGTAAAGGGTACACAGCCAGATAGGGGATGGGTGACCAACAGGAAGAGCAGTGGAACGAAGGTAGTGCAGGGGTCCCCTACGGTCATCCCCCTGCAAAACAGATACACCGCTTTGGGTACTGTTGAGGGGGATTTCTCATCAGGGGAGGGCAGCAGCACCGTGGCACCGTGGCTGGCTCTGCTGCACAGGAGGGCAGGAAAAAGAGTGGGAGAGCGATAGTGATAGGGGATTCTATTGTAAGGGGAATAGACAGACGTTTCTGCGCCAGAACCGAGACTCCAGGATGGTATGTTGCCTCCCTGGTGCAAGGGTCAAGGATGTCTCGGAGCGGGTGCCGGACATTTTGAAGGGGGAGGGTAAACAGCCAGTTGTCGTGGTGCATTTAGGTACCAACGATATAGGTAAAAAACAGGATGAGGTCCTACAAGACGAATTTAGGGAGCAAGGAGCTAAATTAAAAAGTAGGACCTCAAAAGTAGTAATCTCGGGATTACTACCAGTGCCACGTGCAGTCAGAGTAGGAATTGCAGGATAGCTCAGATGAATACATGGCTTGAGCAGTGGTGCAGCAGGGAGGGATTCAAATTCCTGGGACATTGGAACCGGTTCTGGGGGAGGTGGGACCAGTACAAACCGGACGGTCTGCACCTGGGCAGCACCGGAACCAATGTCCTAGGGAGAGTGTTTGCTAGTGCTGTTGGGGAGGAGTTAAACTAATATGGCAGGCAGGTGGGAACCTATGCAGGGAGACAGAGGGAAGCAGAATGGGAGCAGAAGCAAAAGATAGAAAGAGGAAAAGTAAAAGTGGAAGGCAGAGAAACTCAAGGCAAAAAGCAAAAAGGGCCACATTACAGCAAAATTCTAAAAGGGCAAAGGGTGTTAAAAAGACAAGCCTGAAGCTATGTATCTCAATGCGAGGAGCATTCGCAATAAGGTGGCCAAATTAACTGCACAGGTAGCAGTTAATGGATATGATGTAATTGACATCACGGAGACATGGCTCCAGGGTGACAAAGACTGGGAACTCAACATCCAGGGGTAGTCAACATTTAGGAAGGATAGACAGAAAGGAAAAGGAGGTGGGGTGGCGTTGCTGGTTAAAGAGGAAATTAATGCAATCGTAAGGAAGGACATTAGCTTGGATGATGTGGAATCTGTATGGGTGGAGCTACGGGATACCAAAGGGCAGAAAACGCTAGTGGGAGTTGTGTACAGACCTCCACACAGTAGTAGTGAGGTTGGGGACAGCATCAAACAAGAAATAAGGGATGTGTGCAATAAAGGTACAACAGTTATAATGGGTGACTTTAATCTACATATAGATTGGGCCAACCAAACTGGTAGCAATACGGTGGAGGAGGATTTCCTGGAGTGTATTAGGGATGGTTTTCTAGACCAATATGTCGAGGAACCAACTAGAGGGCTGGCCATCCTGGACTGGGTGATGTGTAATGAGAAAGGACTAAGTAGCAATCTTGTTGTGCGAGGCCCCTTGGGTAAGAGTGACCATAATATGGTAGAATTCTTTATTAAGATGGAGAATGACAGTGTGAATTCAGAGACTAGAGTCCTGAACTTAAGGAAAGGTAACTTCGATGGTATGAGACGTGAATTGGCTAGAATAGACTGGCGAATGATACTTAAAGGGTTGACGGCGGATAGGCAATGGCAAATATTTAAAGATCACATGGATGAACTTCAACAATTGTACAGCCCTGTCTGGAGTAAAAATAAAACGGGGAAGGTGGCTCAACCGTGACTAACAAGGGAAATTAAGGCTAGTGTTAAATCCAATAAATTGGCCAGAAAAAGCAGCAAACCTGAGGACTGGGAGAAATTTAGAATTCAGCAGAGGAGGACAAGGGTTTAAATTAGGAGGGGGAAAATAGAATAAAAGAGGAAGCTTGCTGGGAACATAAAAACTGACTGCAAAAGCTTCTATAGATATGTGAAGAGAAAAAGATTAGTGAAGAGAAACGCAGCTCCCTTACAGTCAGATTCAGGTAAATTTATAATGGGGAACAAAGAAATGGCGGACCAGTTAAACAAATACTTTGGTTCTGTCTTCACGACGGAAGACACAAATAACCTTCCGGAAATACTAAGGGACCGATGGTCTAGTGAGAAGGAGGAACTGAAGGAAATCCTTATTAGGCGGGAAATTGTGTTGGAGAAATTGATGGGATTGAAGGCTGATACTAAGGGCCTGATAGTCTGCATCCAGAGTATTTAAGCAAGTAGCACTAGAAATAGTGGATGCATTGGTGATCATTTTTCAACAGTCTATCGACTCTGGAACGGTTCCTATGGACTGGAGGGTAGCTAATGTAACACCACTTTTTAAGAAGGGAGGGAGAGAGAAGGCGAGTAATTAGAGACCGGTTAGCCTGACATCGGTAGTGGGGAAAATGTTGGAATCAATTATTAAAGATGAAATAGCAGCACTTTGAAAAACAGTGACGAGATTGGTCCAAGTCAGCATGGATTTATGAAAGAGAAATCCTGCTCGATAAATCTTGTAGAATTTTTTGAAGATGCAACTGGTAGAGTGGACAAGGGAGAACCGGTGGATGTGGTGTATTTAGACATTCAAAAGGCTTTTTGACAAGGTCCCACACAATAGATTGGTGTGCAAAATTAAAGCACATGGTATTGGGGGTAATGTACTGACGTGGATAGAGAACTAGTTGGCAGACAGGAAGCAGAGAGTCAGGATAAATGGGTCCTTTTCAGAATGGCAGGCAGTGACTAGTGGGGTGCTGCAGGACTCAGTGCTGGGACCCCAGCTATTTACAATATACATTAATGATTTGGATGAAGGAATTGAGTATAATATCTCCAAGTTTGCAGATGACACTAAGCTGGGTGGCGGTGTGAGCTGTGAGGAGGACGTTAAAAGGCTGCAGGGTGACTTGGACAGGTTAGGTGAGTGGGCAAACAAGTGGCAGATGAAATATAATGTGGACAAATGTGAGGTTATCCACTTTCGTGGCAAAAAGACGAAGGCAGAATATCTGAATGGCGGCAGATTAGGAAAAGGGGAGGTGCAACGAGACCTGGGTGTCATGGTACATCAATCATTGAAGGTTGGCATGCAGGTACAGCAGGCGGTGAAGGCGGCAAATGGCATGTTGGCCTTTATAGCGAGAGGATTTGAATATAGGAGCAGGGAGGTCTTACTGCAGTTGTACAGTGCCTTAGTGAGGCCTCACCTGGAATATTGTGTTCAGTTTTGGTCTCCTAATCTGAGGAAGGACGTTCTTGCTGTTGAGGGAGTGCCGTGAAGGTTCATCAGACTGATTCCTGGGATGGCAGGACTGACATATGAGGACATACTGGATCGACTGGGCTTGTATTCACTGGAGTTTAGAAGGTTGAAAGGGGATCTCATAGAAATATATAAAATTCTGACGGGACTGGACAGGTTAGATGAAGGAAGAATGTTTCCGATGTTGGGGAAATCCAGAACCGGGGACATAGTCTGAGGATAAGGGGTAAGCCATTTAGGACTGAGATGAGGAGAAACTTCTTCACTCAGAGAGTTGTTAACCTGTGGAATTCCCTACCACAGATGCCAGTTCGTTGGATATATTCAAGAGGGAGTTAGATATGGCCCTTACGGCTAAAGGGATCAAAGGGTATGGCGAGAAAGCACGAATGGTGAATGATCAGCCATGATCTTATAGAATGGTGGTGCAGGCTCAAAGGGCTGAATGGCCTGCTCCCACACCTAGTTTCTATGTTAAGATCACCTCTCATTCGTCTAAACTCCAATGAGTATAGGCCCAAGCTGCTGAATCTTTCTTTGTAAGACAATCCCTTTCTCTCAGGAATGGACCTTCTCTGAACTGCCTCCAATTCAAGTCATATCCCTCTTTAAATTGAGACCAAAACTGTATGCAGTACTCTAGGTGTGGTCTCACCAACGCCCTGTACAGTTGTTGCAAGACTTCCTACTTTTATTCTCCATACATCTTGCAATAAAGGGCAACATTCCATTTGCCTTGCTCATTACTTGCTGTACCTGCATGCTAACTTCTTGTGTTTCATGCACAAGGACCCCCAGATCCCTCTGTACCATAGCATTTTGTAGTCTCTCTCCATTTAAATAATAATTTGCGTTTTAATTCTTCCTACCGAAGTGGATAACCTCACATTTTCCCATATTATACGCCATTTGCCAAATATTTGCCCACCCACTTAACCTATCTATATCCCTTTGCAGATTATTTGCGTCGGTCTTCACAACTTGCTTTCCCACCTATCTTTGCATCATCAGCAAATTTGGCTACATTACACTCCGTCCCGTCTTTCAGGTCATTAATATAGGTTGTAAATAGTTGAGGCCCCAGCACTGATCCTTGTGGTTTGTTTGCCAACCTGAAAATGACCCATTTATCCCGACTTTGTTTCTGTTAGTTAGCCAATCCTCTATGCATGCTAATATATTACCCAAGCCCGTGAGCTCTTATCTTGTACAGTAACCTTTTATGTGGCACCTTATCGAATGCCTTCTGAAATCCAAATACACCACATCGACTGGTTTCCCTTTATCCACCCTACTCGTTACATCCTCAAAGAACTCTAAAAATTCGTCAAACACGATTTCACTTTCATAAAACTATGTTGACTCTGCTTGATTGTATTATAGAAACATAGAAAATAGGTGCAGGAGCAGGCCATTCAGCCCTTCTAGCCTGCACCGCCATTCAATGAGTTCATGGCTGAACATGAAACTTCAGTACCCCCTTCCTGCTTTCTCGCCATACCCCTTGATCCCCCGAGTAGTAAGGACTTCATCTAACTCCCTTTTGAATATATTTAGTGAATTGGCCTCAACAACTTTCTGTGGTAGAGAATTCCACAGGTTCACCACTCTCTGGGTGAAGAAGTTTCTCCTCATCTCGGTCCTAAATGGCTTACTCCTTATCCTCAGACTGTGACCCCTGGTTCTGGACTTCCCCAACATTGGGAACATTCTTCCTGCATCTAACCTGTCTAAACCCGTCAGAATTTTAAACGTTTCCATGAGGTCCCCTCTCATTCTTCTGAACTCCAGTGAATACAAGCCCAGTTGATCCAGTCTTTCTTGATAGGTCAGTCCTGCCATCCCGGGAATCAGTCTGGTGAATCTTCGCTGCACTCCCTCAATAGCAAGAATGTCCTTCCTCAAGTTAGGAGACCAAAACTGTACAGAATACGCCAGGTGTGGCCTCACCAAGGCCCTGTACAACTGTAGCAACACCTCCCTGCCCCTGTATTCAAATCCCCTCGCTATGAAGGCCAACATGCCATTTGCTTTCTTAACCGCCTGCTGTACCTGCATGCTAACCTTCAATGACTGATGTACCATGACACCCAGGTCTCGTTGCACCTTCCCTTTTCCTAATCTGTCACCATTCAGATAATAGTCTGTCTCTCTGTTTTTACCACCAAAGTGGATAACCTCACATTTATCCACATTATACTTCATCTGCCATGCATTTTCCCACTCATCTAACCTATCCAAGTCACTCTGCAGCCTAATAGCATCCTCCTCGCAGCTCACACTGCCACCCAACTTAGTGTCATCCGCAAATTTGGAGATACTGCATTTAATCCCCTCGTTTAAATCATTAATGTACAATGTAAACAGCTGGGGCCCCAGCACAGAACCTTGCGGCACCCCACTAGTCACTGCCTGCCATTCTGAAAAGTACCTGTTTACTCCTACTCTTTGCTTCCTGTCTGACAACCAGTTCTCAATCCACGTCAGCACACTACCCCCAATCCCATGTGCTTTAACTTTGCACATTAATCTCTTGTGTGGGACCTTGTCGAAAGCCTTCTGAAAGTCCAAATATACCACATGAACTGGTTCTCCTTTGTCCACTTTACTGGAAACATCCTCAAAAAATTCCAGAAGATTTGTCAAGCATGATTTCCCTTTCACAAATCCATGCTGACTTGGACCTATCATGTCACCATTTTCCAGATGCACTGCTATGACATCCTTAATAATTGATTCCATCATTTTACCCACTACTGAGGTCAGGCTGACCGGTCTATAATTCCCTGTTTTCTCTCTCCCTCCTTTTTTAAAAAGTGGGGTTACATTGGCTACCCTCCACTCCATAGGAACTGATCCAGAGTCAATGGAATGTTGGAAAATGACTGTCAATGCATCCGCTATTTCCAAGGCCAACTCCTTAAGTACTCTGGGATGCAGTCCATCAGGCCCTGGGGATTTATCGGCCTTCAATCCCATCAATTTCCCCAACACAATTTCCCGACTAATAAAGATTTCCCTCAGTTCCCCCTCCTTACTAGACCCTCTAACCCCTTTTATATCCGGAAGGTTGTTTGTATCCTCCTTAGTGAATACCGAACCAAAGTACTTGTTCAATTGGTCTGCCATTTCTTTGTTCCCCGTTATGACTTCCCCTGATTCTGAGTGCAGGGGACCTACGTTTGTCTTTACTAACCTTTTTCTCTTTACATACCTATAGAAACTTTTGCAATCCGCCTTAATGTTCCCTGCAAGCTTCTTCTCGTACTCCATTTTCCCTGCCCTAATCAAACCCTTTGTCCTCCTCTGCTGAGTTCTAAATTTCTCCCAGTCCCCAGGTTCGCTGTTATTTCTGGCCAATTTGTATGCCACTTCCTTGGCTTTAATACTATCCCTGATTTCCCTAGAAAGCCACAGTTGAGCCACCTTCCCTTTTTTATTTTTACGCCAGACAGGAATGTACAATTGTTGTAATTCATCCATGCGGTCTCTAAATGTCTGCCATTGCCCATCCACAGTCAACCCCCTAAGTATCATTCGCCAATCTATCCTAGCCAATTCACGCCTCATACCTTCAAAGTTACCCTTCTTTAAGTTCTGGACCATGGTCTCTGAATTTACTGTTTCATTCTCCATCCTAATGCAGAATTCCACCATATTATGGTCACTTTTCCCCAAGGGGCCTCGCACAATAAGATTGCTAATTAATCCTCTCTCATTACACAACACCCAGTCTAAGATGGCCTCCCCCCTAGTTGGTTCCTCGACATATTGGTCTAGAAAACCATCCCTTATGCACTCCAGGAAATCCTCCTCCACCGTATTGCTTCCAGTTTGGCTAGCCCAATCTATGTGCATATTAAAGTCACCCATTATAACTGCTACACCTTTATTGCATGCACCCCTAATTTCCTGTTTGATGCCCTCCCCAACATCCCTATTACTGTTTGGAGGTCTGTACACAACTCCCACTAACGTTTTTTGCCCTTTGGTGTTCTGCAGCTCTACCCATATAGATTCCACATCATCCAAGCTAATGTCTTTCCTAACTATTGCATTAATCTCCTCTTTAACCAGCAATGCTACCCCACCTCCTTTTCCTTTTATTCTATCCTTCCTGAATGTTGAATACCCCTGAATGTTGAGTTCCCAGCCCTGATCATCCTGGAGCCACGACTCCGTAATCCCAATCACATCATATTTGTTAACATCTATTTGCACAATTAATTCATCCACCTTATTGCGGATACTCCTTGCATTAAGACACAAAGCCTTCAGGCTTGTTTTTTTAACACCCTTTGTCCTTTTAGAATTTTGCTGTACAGTGGCCCTTTTTGTTCTTTGCCTTGGGTTTCTCTGCCCTCCACTTTTCCTCATCTCCTTTCTGTCTTTTGCTTTTGCCTCCTTTTTGTTTCCCTCTGTCTCCCTGCATTGGTTCCCATCCCCCTGCCATATTAGTTTAAATCCTCCCCAACAGCACTAGCAAACACTCCCCCTAGGACATTGGTTCCGGTCCTGCCCAGGTGCAGACCGTCCGGTTGATTTTCTAAATGTCCTGCTACTGCTTCCTTAATAATGGACTCCAGCATTTTCCCAACGACAGATGTTAGGCTAACTGGTGTACGGTTTCCTGCTTTCTGTCTCCCTCCTGTCTTGAATATGGGCTTTACATTTGCGGGTTTCCAATCCGCTGGGACCTCTCCAGAATCCAGGGAAATTTGGTAGATTACAACCAATATCTCTGCATCCACTTCTTTTAAGACCCTAGGATGCAGGCCATCAGATCCAGGGAATTTGTCCACCTTTAATCCCATTAGTTTGCCCAGTACTTTTTCTCTAGCGATAGTAATTATTTTAAGTTCCCCCCTCCCTGTAGCCCCTTGATTATCTATTATTATTGGGATGCTTTTAGTGTCTTCTACTGTGAAGACCAATACAAAACATTTGTTCAAAGTCTCTGCCATTTCCCTGTTTCCCATTATTAATTCCCCAGTCTCATCCTCTAAAGGACCAACATTTACTTTAGCTACTCGCTTCCTTTTTATATACCTGTAGAAGCTCTTACTGTCTGTTTTTATATTTCTTGCTATTTCCTGGTCATTATCCAGAGACCTCTGCTGGAAAGTTCCTGTATGTGAATGTCAGTCTCCTGTGAAGCACCTCAGGATATTTTACTACGCTAAAGGTGCTGTACAAATGCAAGCTGTTGTTGTTGTCAGAAGACTCTGCTATGATGCACCCCATGGTCGAACAGCTTCTGGCATTCACTGCACACATTCATATATGGAACTTGCGGTCAATCCTGTTCTCACCCAAATCCAGTCAGATACACTTTCCTATAGAGGGATAATAATTCAGAGCAGAAGCTCCGGATGATCTTTCCCGTCCCTATTCTGGAAGACCTATTGTAGCACCCTTACTGCCATTGTGGTCGAGATCAGTGAACTCACCACAAATTAGGGATCAAAACTGGGACCTTCCTTGTCTGGGTGACTCAGTACCAAACTGCATGTTTACCGACTGAGTCACCAGGGGAGTTCTACACAGACAGAGCAATTTCTAAACAATGAGTCACACAAATTGTAATTTGTCTCTAATCAGGTCCGTTTAAATAGATTTTTATACAAACAATGATGTATTGTTTTAACATGATTCTGTGAGGTGGTTTGCATGAATATGTTGCTTCCCCTAGTAAAAATGTGTGTTTCTGCCCTCGAATTGCTAGTCAGCATACTCATCCTATGCTCCATATGGTTTTCTCTGCTTATTCACATGTTAAACAGTTGACTCTATAATCACTTTTAGCCCTAGAATCAGGACTCCTGCAGGTTACAGTGTAAATTTTGGAGAATAATTTTGAAAATCTTTGCTCATTCTCACTAAAATAAAGGAAAGGATTTTGTCTGAAATCTACTTGCCATTCCAGATACTTTTCCATATCCTATTGCTTTCTCAATATTGCAAGTAGTTCATTGGCATTCTTTTAAGACTTACTGGAGAACAAAATTTTTTTTCTCCTCGCAATTTCTTGCTTTCTCCCTTTTGAGGTTTCTCCCTATAGTACACATTATTCACTGACCCAGAGGGCAAGCGGGCAACTTGGTTTCTGGTCCTGCCGATCAGTAAGTGGCCACCTGGAGAATTCCATGAGTCAGTGGAAGAGAGGAACTGGCCCTTGATTTCCCTTGTCTACTTCCACACACTATCTATTCCACATGGAATGGCTAAGATTGGCAAATTATTGTGCTGGCAATCACATATTCTACACAAATGAGTATCATTTTCAGAATAAAACCAATATCCATGTATGCAGAAATTGACAGAATTGGAGGCAGAAGCAAAAGATAGAAAGGAGAATAGTAAAAGTGGAGGGCAGAGAAACCCAAGGCAAAAAACAAAAAGGGCCACATTGCAGCAAAATTCTAAAGGGGCAAAGTATGTTAAAAAGACAAGCCTGAAGGCTCTGTGCCTCAATGCGAGGAATATTCGGAATAAGGTGGACGAATTAACTGCGCAGACAGCAATTAATGGATATGATGTAATTGGCATCATGGAGACATGGCTCCAGGGGGACCAAGGCTGGGAACTCAACATCCAGGGGTATTCAACATTTAGGAAGGATAGGCAGAGAGGAAAAGGAGGCGGGGTGGCGTTGCTGGTTAAAGAGGAAATTAATGCAATAGTAAGGAGGGACATTAGCCTGGATGGTGTGGAATCAATATGGGTGGAGCTGTGGAATACCAAAGGGCAGAAAACTCGAGTGGGAGTTGTGTACAGACCACCAAACAGTAGTAGTGAGGTTGGGGACATCATCAAACAAAAAATAAGGGATGTGTGCAATAAAGGTACAGCAGTTATCATGGGTGACTTTAATCTACATATAGATTGGGCTAACCAAACTGGTAGCAATGCGGAGGAGGAGGATTTCCTGGAGTGTATTAGAGATGGTTTTCTAAACCAATATTTCGTGGAACCCATTAGAGAGCTGGCCATCCTAGAGTGTGTGATGTGTTAAAACCTAGGAAGAAGCATATAAATTGGCTAGAAAAAGCTACAAACCTGAGGACTGGGAGAAATTTAGAATTCAACAGAGGAGGACTAAGGGTTTAATTAAGAGGGGGGAAATAGAGTACGAGAGAAAGCTTGCAGGGAACATAAAAACTGACTGCAAAAGCTTCTATAAATATGTGAATTTATAATAGGGAACAAAGTGGCGGACCAGTTAAGCAAATACTTTGGTTCTGTTTTCACGAAGGAAGACACAAATAACCTTCCGAATGTACTAGGGGACAGTGGGTCTAGTGACAAGGAGGAACTGAAGGATATCCTTATTAGGCGGGAAATTGTGTTAGGGAAATTGATGGGATTGAAAGCCGATAAATCCCTGGGGCCTGATAGTCTGCATCCCAGAGTACTTAAGGAAGTGGCCCTAGAAATAGTAGATGCATTGGTGATCATTTTCCAGCTGTCTATCGACTCTGGAGCAGTTCCTATGGACTGGAGGGTAGCTAATGTAACACCACTTTTTAAAAAAGGAGGGAGAGAGAAAACGCGTAATTATAGACCGGTTAGCCTGACATCAGTAGTGGGGAAAATGTTGGAATCAATTATTAAGGATGAAATAGCAGCGCATTTGGAAAGCAGTGACAGGATCAGTCCAAGTCAGCATGGATTTATGAAGGGGAAATCATGCTTGACGAATCTTCTGGAATTTTTTGAGGATGTAACTAGCAGAGTGGACAAGGGAGAACCAGTGGATGTGGTGTATTTGTATTTGTATTTGTATTTGAAAAGGCTTTTGACAAGGTCCCGCACAAGAAATTGGTGTGCAAAATCAAAGTGCATGGTATTGGGGGTAATGTACTGACATGGATAGAGAACTGGTTGGCAGACAGGAAGCAGAGAGTTGGGATAAACGGGTCCTTTTCAGAATGGCAGGCAGTGACTAGTGGAGTGCCGCAGGGCTCAGTGCTGGGACCTCAGCTCTTTACAATATACATTAACGCTTTAGATGAAGGAATAGAATGTAATATCTCCAAGTTTGCAGATGACACCAAAACTGGGTGGCGATGTGAGCTGTGAGGAGGACACTAAGAGAGTGACTGGGACAGGTTAGGTGAGTGGGCAAATGCATGGCAGATGCAGTATAATGTGGCTAAATGTGAGGTTATCCATTTTGGGGGCAAAAACACAAAGGCAGAATATTATCTGAATGGCGGCAGATTAGGAAAAGGGGAGATGCAACGAGACCCGAGTGTCATGGTTCATCAGTCATTGAAGGTTGGCATGCAGGTACAGCAAGCGCTGAAGGCGGCAAATGATATGTTGGCCTTCATAGCCAGGGGATTTGAGTATAGGAGCAGGGAGGTCTTACGGCAGTTGTACAGGGCATGGTGAGGCCTCACCTGGAATAGTGTGTTCAGTTTTGGTCTCCTAATCTGAGGAAGGACGTTCTTCCTATTGAGGGAGTGCAGCGAAGGCTCACCAGACTGATTCCAGGGATGGCTGGACTGTCATATGAGGAGAGACTGGATCAACTGGGCCTTTATTCACTGGAGTTTAGAAGGATGAGAGGGAATCTCATAGAAACGTATAAGATTCTGACGGGACTGGACAGGTTAGGTGCAGGAAGATGTTGGGGGAAGTCCAGAACCAGGGAACATAGTCTTAGGATAAGGGATAGGCCATTTAGGACTGAGATGAAGAGAAACTTCTTCACTCAGAGAGTTAACTGTGGAATTCCCTGCCGCAGAGAGTTGTTGATGCCAGTTCATTGGATATATTCAAGAGGGAGTTAGATATGGCCCTTACGGCTAAGTGGATCAAGGGTTATGGAGAGAAAGCAGGAAAGGGGTACTGAGGGAGTGATCAGCCATGATCTTATTGAATGGTGGTGCAGGCTCGAAGGGCCGAATGGCCCACTCCTGCACCTATTTTCTATGTTTCTATGACAGAACCTGGAGCTTTATTGATCTGTACTTGGGTAGAAGTGGAACACAACATAAAAATAGAGTATAGTAAATGTGTGCGGAGGACTATAAGTGATTTGAGGAGGATGTAGTCAAGTTAGTGCATTGTGAAGAAAGTATTGAGATGAAATTTAGTGATACAACTTCTGAGGAAGGATAAAGAGAAGATATACACTAAACAGTGAAACTTTAAAAGGGCAGGAGCAGAGGTTCAAATACACAAATTCTAAAAAAAATGGTAAAACAAGTTAATAAAGCTGTATAAAAAACATAAATGATCTGAGGTTTTTATAAATAAAGACATTGTTTATAAAAACAGAGGAAATATTAAAGCTATACAAATCACTGGCTAAGCTGGAGTTAGAATATTATGTTCTGACTCACGCATCCTACTTTAGGAAGGATGGCAAGGTCATATAGCGGGTGCAGAATTGATCCATTGCTATGACAGCATGGATGAGAGGCTTTAGTTTTGAGAGACTGGAGACAATGGGGGCTTTTTCATTAAAACAAAGAATATCAAGAGAAGATCCTACTGGTCAATTAACCAGTAACTAATTTAATGTTCAACGGCAATAAAAATGGAGAGATTAGGCGATTTATTTTTTATGCAGCGGGTTGTCAGGACATGGATTGACTACTGAAAACAGTGGAAGTAGAATCCACAACAGATTTCAACAGGGAAGTGGTTATATATTTGAAAAAGAAAAATGTAAAAAGACACAAGGAGAGGCGAGAAGAATGGGATTAAATGGACAGCTGCTTCAAAGCGATGGAAAAGGGACAGCCTCCTTCTGTGCTGTAAAAACCTATTATTATTCGGGCGGTCTGACGAGTGCATCGAGTAAAGTGGCTTGTCCACAGGGATAGGAAGAATCTGGGGCAGAACCTGGATCTGCCGGGTTATTAGATGGTTTAAGAGTAGGCAAGTTTACAGCCATCCAATGTCCAAAAACTGTTTTGGGGGCAGGTCTGGGAGAGGTTTCTGAGCTACTCCAGGAATTGTGCCCGTCACACACCCTCCATAGACCCAACAGAACTTATGCCAGATGCTCCATTGTGAGCCTAGTAAAGGCCTCAAAACTGGCTGATGCTCCTGTATAGGTGGGGCAACCCACCTCGATTATGGAAATGACTATCTCTGTGACTTGGCCTCATGCTGTAGGTGGCCAGCAGTCTGGCTCCGCTGCACATCTGTAAGTGGAGCACGGAACCTAGAATATTGGAGCCTAGGAGTTTATCTTATGAATAAATCCTGCAAATATGAAAGTAAAGGGACTTAGTTTTGAAAACACAAAACTGTCACCAGAAACAAAATCCACAGCAGAAAATTTCAATCTAAAACACACAGTAGGATTGAAAAGTTAACACAAACCACCTCAAATATAGCAAACAGAAACAGCAAGAAAAAATACTTCTGTAGTCACCAGTTTTTAGTTTAGGTTCCAATATCCTTTTATCTTAATATCTTGCAGCAGCTCATACTGGAATGTATAAATAAAAGCAACACTGTTTTCATATTATAAAACCGCACTTGATTGATATGGTGAGTCCTTTTTGTGTTTCATTTATAAAACAAACATATGATGCAGTAACGTGCATCTCACGGAAACATAATGTTCTGTCACTTGGGAATCTTGCTGTGAAGTGCTTCACAGCTCTTCTCCCTCTTAAAACAAAATTGGTTTACCAAACATTTATATATTTAAAAAAAAAATTAATTTCTTCAAGAAAGTTATCGCTGTAATAAGAAACTTGTGGGTCGGGTTTGCTTTTGAATCAGTGCGGGGGCTTAATTGGCCAACTTTGATTGTGTCAAACTGTTGTAAGAAGCTACAGCTTTAAACAGGCATTACCTTCATCAGTCAGGTGGAGAATAAAAATGCCATTTTTGGTGCAACTACTCTTTCGTTACAATTTACAGCATCATGACACGTCAGCCAAATGTCAAATCTTTTTCGAAGACCTTTGAGTGAAGACAATGCCTCCTTTAACCGCCAGAGTAAAGTGTTGTTCACAATTAGAACAAGACAGAAATCTTATACCTACCTTAACAGACTGATTTATCTGCACCACCTTTTTGTTATCAAGCAGGTTAAGCCATGTATTTACCATGAAATTATGCCGAGAAATGCTCAGATGTGATCCCAATACCAGAGAAAATTAATTTCACTTCCCCAGTCACGGGGAACACAGGGTAATCCATAGAAGAAAATGAGACAACACGAGGTTTTTGGCAGGTATTCAACAAGTTTGTACATTGGAATATCCCAATGTCATTAACAGCTGGAAAGATTGGTCATGCCGATGGAATCTCAGAGACTGGTTTGGTGTTATGGCTCGTAGTACTGGTTTTACCAAATATCAGTGGCAGTCCTCAAACTACGCGGCCAATCTCGCTCACAATTGTTTTGAATTGATTTGGATTTATTTTCTATTCATAAACAATGAGTCTGAATGCTCAATTCAGGAAATGTCTGTTTCTTCAACTTGGCCCATATTTGTTCCAAAAATTATGTGGAAAACAGCTCTTGCTCAGCACAGATTGACTAGACAGAAAGATGTTGGCTTGAGCTCAGACCGATTCCTTATTTTACCATAATGGGTGCTGTGGAATTTTTAAATAGCTGATTGGTGCATATCATCAAACCACTTGTTATGCAAGTGGCTCCAATCTATTAATCTCCTTCTGAAAAAAGTATGTGGATTACAAAATCGACATTTCATTTTGTTTGTTTTGAGAATTTTCCCTTTTTCTTCAATCAAAATGACCAGCTTCTTGTGGAGACACAAAGAACCAAAGTGTTGCTTGCCCCCTCATTTCCTGACACTGGTGACTTGTGGATAGGGGTGGTGGGGGGAGACAGGGAGAGCAGGGTACAGTGCAACAGGCACAGGAAGCCCTCAAGTACTGTACTCCAGTGGCAATGCTTTGTATGAGAGCCTACTCAGTGAGCATCAGCATGTTATTCAACCAATCACAATGTGGTTTTCAGCAGGGGTCACTGGATAGTGATCAGGAGACTGCCGGCTGATTTCCACCCCCTCCCCCACCAACTCACTCCCCAATCCAGGGGCACTGATGCCAACTGCTACCCTAACAGACTGTATGGGTTAGTAGCAATGTGCTTTGTATCTGCTAAGCCATCGTGAAACTAAACAATATTATTTCTAATGCACTTCCTCTAATAATATCTTAAGAATACTAATGTAATCATACCATCTGGCGAGTTACATCTGTTGTCCACAGGAGTTTTGTTTTTAAAATGCAATCAAGAATTTTGAGCAGAGAGTTACTGAGAGACACAATGCCAACACCAGTCTTTCCCCAGGGTACAACTAACCTTTCACCACACCATCTCTCATTGGCTGGAAGGACCACCGTTAACTTCTCTTGGTTGATGTAAACATATCTATAAGTGCGATAGTGCAAGGTACTTGAGGATAATGGGTAGTGATATGGCAATAGCAGGGAAGAGGGAAGGAACTACAACTCAAAAGACAAAACATCGACAGGATGAAAAACTAAAGTTAACCAATTATCCATCGAAAACTCAGTGGCACCATCTCATTTGATAAAATTGCATTGTGGGAAGATGCTGTATCTGCCATTAAATCTGAAAAGTAAACTGCTTGCCACCATGCACCATGGTTATTTAACCAGCATGGTGGCATCACTGGTAATGCTTCAAACTGAAGACTGCTCACCATTTCCCACAGAATACACAATTACATGCATCTTGGATTTTGCACAAGACTCCAATTTAAAACCACAAATCCTCCAATGATTATATGGTGGACTTTAATAACAGAGGTGGAGCCAAATAATAACTAAACAGACTGAGCGCAGAGCTGACGTCATGTGTAAATCACACTGCTGTGGGCTGAGTGCTGATACTGGAATGCACCAACATTGAAATTAGGACTGTACCCATCCCAAAACAACTCAATAACTAAGATCTAGTGAGCCTGTACAATGTATTTTGCAACAAGCAAAGAAAATCAAGGTGCAATTATCCAAAGGACTATTTCTCCTATTATCTTTCAAGCTCTTGGCACCCCTTTGACTAGCCCAGTCCAGTTTACAGGGAGATTAAAAATAAATTAAAAAGATTAACTTGCAAGGGAAAACTGATCATCGAATCATTTCCAAAATAGTGTCTCTATAGTTTAACAAGTATGCGCATTTATATACACACACACACACACACTCTTTTACTATCTAACAATTAAACTGGCAGTTGAGAATCTTTCTTTCCCTACCAGTGTCAGCTGTGGCTCAGTGGGTAACACACTCGCCTCGGAGTCAAAAGGTTGTGGATTTAAGTCCCACTCTAGGAACTTGAGCACATAAATCTAGGCATACACTCCAGCGCGGCACTGAGGGAGTGCTGCACTGTCTGAGGCGCCGTCTTTCGAATGAGACATTAAACCGAGGCCTCTCAGGTGGACATAAATGATCCCATGGCACTATTTCAAAGAAGAGCAGGGGAGTTATCCCCGGTGTCTTGCACAATATTTATCCCTCAAATCAACATAACAAAAACAGATTAACTGGTCATTATCACATTGCTGTTTGTGGGAGCTTGCTGTGTACAATCTGGCTGCCTCGTTTCCCACATTATAGCAGTGACTACACTGCAAAAGTACTTCATTGGCTGCAAAGTACTTCGGGAAGTCCGATGGTCGTGAAAGGCGGTGTATAAAGTTTTTTTTTCAAATTCAAATTGGATTTGCAAATCTTGTTATTTGAATGAATGGTTTAGATTTGCATATCAGATGAACAATATTTATTCTATTGGACAGGAAAATCATAATCTAATGTGCAAGGAAGCAGAAACCTGTCAACCATGAAATCCAAACCAAGGTGATTGGAATAAATTAAAACATGGCATGCGATTACATATAGGTAATACACATATTGCATTAGTTGTGTTATAATGCAGCTTTCCCAAATGGTGAAGGGGGGGGGGGGGGGGCGGGGAACGAGAGGAAGAGGGCATGAGGACATGAGGACCACGCACTTTGCTACTAGGAAGGGAAAGAATATTTACCTCATCGAGGTCAAATCAAGAACAAGCATGAGGGACTTCAGTTATGTCGAGGGACTAGAGAAGCTGGGTTTGTTCTCCTTAGAGCAGAGAAGGCTAAGGGGAGATATAAGAGGTATTCAAAATTATGAAGGTTTTTGATAGTGTAAATAAGGAGAAACTGTTTCTACTGACAGGAGAGTCAGTAAACAGAGGACACAGATTCACGATAATAAAGAGCCAGGGCGAGATCATTTTTCTTTTATTTTTTGCACAATGGGTTGTTATTATCTGGAAATGAGGAGAAATTTATTTTAGAATGTGGAACTCGCTAACACAGGAAATGGTTGAGACAGATAGCTTAGATGTGTTCAAAAAGGAAACTAGACGAGTACGAGAGAAAAGGGAACAGAAAGACATACAGAAAGGCTGAGATGAAACACGTGGAATGGGAGGAGACTCATGTGGGCTATAAAAACCAGCACAGACTAGTTGGGCCGAATGGCCTGTTTCTGTGCCGTATATTCAATGTAATTCTATGTAATGCACTGTCTCAAAGGGTGATGGAATCAGATTCATTAGTAACTTTCAAAAGGGAATTGGATATATACTTGAAAAGTAAACTTTTGCAGGGCTATGATAAAAGAGCAGTGAAAGTGCGACTAATTGGATAGCTCTTTCAAAGAGCTGGCACAGGCACGATGGACCGAATGGCTTCCGTCTGTGTTGAATGATTCTATGATTCGAAGAGCAGTATTGCTAGAAATTCTGGATGCTATTAGATTGCCCTCTCTCCCATTTAGGAAGCTGTCTAGAAACATAGAAACATAGAAAATAGGCGCAGGAGTAGGCCATTCGGCCCTTCGAGCCTGTACCACCATTCAATAAGATCATGGCTGATCATTCACCTCAGTACCCCTTTCCTGTTTTCTCTCCATACCCTTTGATCCCTTTAGCCGTAAGGGCCATATCTAACTCCCTCTTGAATATATCCAATGAACTGGCATCAACAACTTGTGGAATGCCACAGGTTAACAACTCTCTGAATGAAGAAGTTTCTCCTCATCTCAGTACTAAATGGCCTACCCCTTATCCCAAGACTGTGTCCCCTGGTTCTGGACTTCCCCAACATCGGGAACATTCTTCCCGCATCTAACCTGTCCAGTCCCGTCAGAATCTTATACGTTTCTATGAGATCCCCTCTCATTCTTCTAAACTCCAGTGTATAAAGGCCCAGTTGATCTAGTCTCTCCTCGTATGTCAGCTCAGCCATCCCGGGAATCAGTCTGGTGAACCTTCGCTACACACCCTCAACAGCAAGAACGTCCTTCCTCAGTTAAGGAGACCAAAACTGAACACAATATTCCAGGTGAGGCCTCACTAAGGCCCTGTACAACTGCAGTAAGAGCTCCCTGCTCCTATACTCAAATCCCCTAGCTATGAAGGCCAACATGCCATTTGCCTTCTTTACCGCCTGCTGTACCTGCATGCCAACTTTCAATGACTGATGAACCATGACACCCAGGTCCCGTTACACCTCCCCTTTTCCTAATCTGTCACCATTCAGATAATATTCTGCCTTTGTGTTTTTGCCACCAAAGTGGATAACCTCACATTTATCCACATTATACTGCATCTGCCATGCATTTGCCCACTCACCTAACCTGTCCAAATCACCCTGCAGCCTCTTAGCATCCTCCTCACAGCTCACACCGCCACCCAGTCTGCAAACTTGAAGATATTACACTCAATTCCTTCATCCAAATCATTGATGTATATTGTAAATAGCTGGGGTCCCAGCACTGAGCCTGCAGCACTCCACTAGTCACTGGTTCCCATTCCGAAAAGGACCCATTTATCCCGACTCTCTGCTTCCTGTCTGCCAACCAGTTCTCTATCCACGTCAGTACATTACCCCCAATACCATGTGCTTTGATTTTGCACACCAATCTCTTATGTGGGACCTTGTCAAAAGCCTTTTGAAAGTCCAAATACACCACATCCACTGGTTCTCCCTTGTCCACTCTACTAGTTACATCCTCAAAAAATTCTAGAAGATTTGTCAAGCATGGTTTCCCTTTCATAAATCCATGCTGACTTGGACCGATCCTGTCACTGCTTTCCAAATGCGCTGTTATTTCATCCTTAATAACTGATTCAAAAATTTTCCCCACTACTGATGTCAGGCTAACCAGTCTATAATTACCCTAGCTTCCTATGTAGGAGGGGAGGGGCAAAGAAAATGAACAAATGTTGCCTAGTATCGAAACCGTAAATAGTTCCTGGAAACTCGAGCTGGATGTTGAGAACTTACTTTTGTATAGCACTTTAATGTAATGTACTGTCCCCAAGTGCGTAACAAAGGGGGTAGATCAGACACCAGGCAGAAAGTGGGTGAAGCTGAGGGAAGTGAGCAAAGGTGTAATTGAAGCAGTAGGCTTTTAGAAAGTTTTTGAAGGTGGAGAACGATGCAATGTGATGGTAGGGATGGAAGTTGAGTACACGACAGCTAAGGGTCTAACCACAATGGTGGAATGGAGCCGAGGAGGGGGCTGCAATCAGCGGAAGATGTAGCAAGAACCAGAAGAGATGGTTCCTCGAATTGCAGCCCCCTCCTCAGCTACTTGCTCAGGCTGAACCCAGCAAACCATATCCCTCTGTGTCCTGCTTAGTCGGGAGTAGAGCTTCAATATATTTAGCTGGAAGAAGTTCTGCCTCATTGTCGAATGGAGAGTGGTGACGATGAAGTAAAGCGGAGGGCCTTTGGCATAAATATGAAAGTTGGCGATATGCTTAGAAATAATGTCACCAGCAGGGACCACATAATGGGCCCAAGTTTCCACAAGAAAAAAAACGGGCGCCCCTCCGAGCTGGGCGCCCGTTTTTCGCGCCTAAAACGGCGCCTAAAAAAATCCTCGGTATTCTCCACCTACCTGCTGGTCCTCGGCGCAGCCAGCACGAGCTGTGGGGGGGGGGGGGCGGAGCCAGGTCCCGGCGCTGAAAACAGTGCCGGGACCTCTGAACATGCGCGCTACAGTGGGCACGCAAGTGCAGTAGCTCCAGGCGCCGAACTGTGTGGGAGGGGCCCGAAGCACGCAGCCCCTAGCCCTGGCTGAATGGCCTCACTGGGGCTGCGTGAATAGGGCTCCTCCCACGGCCAGCTCCTGCTTCCCCCTGCCCCTCCGGACCCGACACCCGCTCCCCGCCACCCCCCCCCCCCCCTCCGGCGACCAGACTCCCTCTCTCCCTCCCTCCCTCCCTCCCTCTCAGCGGCACGAACGGCTGCAGAATTCTCCCTGGCTGAAGCACTTTCACACAAGTAGGAAGATGGTTTATTTAATCTTTTCTTGGCTTATAAATGTTTATTCAGGTTGGATTTATTTGTATAATATTTGTAGAAGTATAAATAAGGATTTATTGTAGAATTTAATGACTTCCCTTCCCCCCCCCACCCCCACCTCGTTCTGGACGCCTAATTTGTAACCTGCGCCTGATTTTTTAATGTGTAGAACAGGGTTTTTTCAGTTCTACAAAAATCTTCACTGGCTCCATTCTACTTTAGTTTGGAGTACGTTTTCACTGTGGAAACTTTCAAATCAGGCGTCAGTGGCCGGACACGCCCCCTTTTGAAGAAAAAAAAATGTGGAGAATTGCGATTTCTAAGATAGTCCGTTCTCCACCAGTTGCTCCTAAAAATCAGGCGCAAATCATGTGGAAACTTGGGCCCAATAAGAAGAATAGTAAGGGCAAGGATAGAACCTTTGGACACACCAAAGATTACTGGGGGTGCCGGAGAAGGTATTGCAGGAGACGTGCTGCTGCGTTGGGAAAGGTAGGAATGCAATCACAAGAGTGCTGTGACACAGAGGAAAGGTGTTGGAGGAAGATGGAATGGTCAACTATATTGGAGGCTACAGAGAGGTTAAGCAGGAGAAGGAGCGATAATACACAGTCACACAGGATATGAATTGGTGACTTCCATTAGGATGGTTTTCAATGTATGTCAAAGTGAAGAAATGTAAACAAGGAGAGGTGAGTATGGGGATTCAGTGGTGAAGCAGTCAGGACGATTATGAGGATGGGGCGATCAGAAATGGGCAGTTGTTGAAGAGAACAGAATATTGACAATGGCATTTTGAGAGCGATGATGGCTGTTTTTAATTTAGAGAATGGATTTATATGCACATACATCATCTGGACTCAGGAATTGAAGGGATAATATTAACAGGTTCTAATCATACCAAACTGGGGGGTGGGTTATGGCAAAATGTGACAAAGATTATGAAAGACTGCAGGAAGACATAGAGCGAACAGGATAAGCAAAGTGGTGGAATTCATTGTAGAAAAATACATTTTGGATGCAAGAATAGGGAAATGAAGTACATCATAAATTGTAAGATTTTAAATCGAGTAGAGCAGCGGCAATTAAATATGGTAATGTTAGTAGGTAAGGCCATAAAAAAGGCAAACAGAATCTTTGGCTTTATATCTAGAGGCATTGAATATAAAAGCAAAGAGTTAATGTTAGACTTGTTAGGCCGCAGGTGGAGTATGGTTTGGGGCAATCCAATACAAGAAGGATATAAAATAATGGAAAAGATGCAGAGTAAATTCACTAAGCTGTTAGCAACAGTGAGGCAGTAACAGTGAGAGGTTAGGGTCTTTTCAGATGAACGGAGAAGGCCAATGGCTGATCTGATCACGGTCTTTAAGGTTCTGCGGGGTTATGATAAGGTAAACAATGATGAATTGTATCCACTGGTCAGCGACAGTTATGGGAGGACATAAATTTAAGATGGTTACAAAATAAGTGAAAATTGAAAAAAATTCTTTACACAGGAGTTGGTGAAGTTGAGTCCATGCATTGTGTTTTTAAATCGGTGCTATAAAAAGCATTAAAGGGTATGGGGAGTGGACAGGATTAGAGTGTCGCATCTGGAGAAAAACAGCAGCCTTGATGGACTTATTGGTCTGTTTCTGAGATGTAACATTTAATGAAAAGGCAGAAGTTGATGATGCCCACAAGCACTTGGCCAGAGCAGCTGGTTGAGTGTCGGGAGCTGTGTTGGGAAGGGGTTAAGGAAGCAGACAGTGGGTCTCATTGAGTCGATATGTCTGACGTGGGTTGGGAAGTGAAAAGTAGGGAAGAATTTGCAGAGTAATTTGGGGTGAGGGCTGAGACAGGCAAAAGCTTGGGTGGATTGGGAATAGGGCAGCTGCAGGCGGATGCAGTGGAATAGATGCAAGACATAGAAATCTGGAGTGATTCACAACTTGCTTTACATCAGTTCTATTCATTTGAGAGATTGCTGCTGTGTATTCCCCAGCCAACCCATGATTCACTGGGGGAGGAGCAATATGGAAACCACTTAATCCTTGGTCGACAAGAATGGGACAGAGGAGCAAAGAAATGAGAGAATGTAAAACATTAAATCGCTAAAAGTAGCAACACAAATTGATATGACCATAAAAGTGCAAACAAAGTACTAGTGTTCATTTCTAGGGGAACAGGATATAAAAGCAGGGAGGTAATGTTAAATCTATATAGAACCTTTATTGGACCACGCTTCAGAACTCCGTGCAGTTTAGGTTTCCATACTACAAGAAGCACTGGAGAAAGTACAGAAAAGATTTACAAGGTTGCTAGCAGAATTGAGAGGTTGCAACTATCAGGAAAGATTGTGCAGGCTGGGACTCTCGAGAAAAAGGGAGATTGATAGAGGTTGTTAAAATTATGAAGAGGGTGGATCTGGAGATATTGTTTCCACTTGTGGGTGAGGCCAGAAAAAGGGGCATACAAATACGATGGCCACTAACAGATCAAATAGATAAAGAATTTAAGGGAAATTTCTTTACCGAGAGTAGTAAAAATATTGTACTTGCTGCCACATGGAGTGGTTGAAGCAGACAGTTTGATGCATTTATGATGGAACAGGGCATTGAGCGATATGGGGCAGATGGGAAGAGATAATTAGAGTAGGAAGAGGCTCGAGTGGAGCATAAACATTGGCATGGACCGGTTGGGCAGAATGACCGGTCCCTATGCTGTACATGTTATGTAATTCTATGCAACGTATATCACAGTCACCAGGATCTTTCTCTTAGGCAGTCTCCCGGAGTCGAGGATGACTTGCTTCCACACTAAAATGAGTTTGAAGGTGACTGATGAGACCAATGCGGGACCTACAGTCTCTGTCACAGGTGGGGCAGGCGGTGGTTGAAGGGACGGGAGGGTGGGGTGCTTGGTTTGTGGTACGCTCCTTCCGCTGTGCACGCTTGGCTTCCACGTGCTCCCAGCGAAGAGACTCGAAGTGTTCGGTGCCTTCCCAGATGGTACTCCTCCACTTTGAGCGGTCTTGGACCAGGCATGAGCAAGTAGGATGAGGAGAGAATTGAGATCCTTGAATTATTGGGACAGAGGAAGCAAAGTGAAGAGGATATTTAAAATAATTTTTTTTAAATGAAGGCTTTTGATAGAGTGGATTGGGAAGAACTATATCCTTTGGTTGGGAAGTGATTGACATGGAGTCATGGGTTGACTAGGCCTGTATTCATGAGAGTTTAGAAGAATGAGAGGGGATCTCATTGAAACGTATAAAATTCTGATGGGGTTGGATAGACTGGATGCGGGGAGGATGTGTCCCCTGGTTGGGAGGTCTAGAACAAGGGGTCACAATCTCAGGATATGGGGAAGGAAATTTAGGACCGGGACGAGGAGAAATGTTTTCACTCAGAGGGTGGAATTCAGTACCACAGAAGGCTGTGGAAGCCAAGTCATTGAATATATTTAAGAAGGAGATATAGATTTCTAGACACAAAAGGCATCAAGGGGTATGGGGAAAAAGCATATGGTGTTGAGATAGAGGATCGGCCATGATCATATTGAATGGCGGTGCAGGTTCGAAGGGCCGAATGGCCTACTACTGCTCCTATTTTCTATGTTTCTATATTTCTATGGGGTAATCTATTTATAATTGGCACTAAGAGAATGAGGAGAAAGCTTAAGAGAAATATCTTTACTCAGAGAGCTGCTGGAGAATGGCAATGCTTTATCACAGTGACCACTGTACGTATTAAGAGAAAATTGGACACATATTTGAAGCAGAAGACGACACAGGGCTATGAGGAGACAGCAGGGCTGGAGGCTTAGCTTAGGATTGATCTGGCAAAGCACCAACAGAGATACAATGGCCTCCTTCTGTGCTGTAGATATTTGTGGTTCCTATTTGGGCACAGAAAGGAATTTGCTAAACACCAACCTCTCATGCAATTTCACATGCAGGATCTAACAGACAATTTAGTTGTAAAGAGAACCTAGACCATCACTTTCGACCTGGTCGGAGAGTGTCACCCCGGGTTACATATGTTCGGACCCAGGAAAATTTAAGGGCTCCTCAGTTTTTGAACTGTTTTTTAAAATCTTGCACTTCTTTCTCTCTCAATGTTGTCAAGAACACATCATTCTCTGGGGGGGGAAAAAAACACGCAAAGGCCGTGTTCGCAGGGCTTTACCAACTCTAACTAGCTGCTGTAGGGGTTGTGACAGAAATCCAAATTATTGTCAACCTGTCCGATTTTCCTTCCGGAAGAGAAGTGCTCTTGCTCCTCACCCCAAAAACAGACCTTCTGAAATTGTGTAAAATCATGGGCCATGTGATACACGGTCCAGTATACCCACTGGGCTGCTTACAGGCAAATGCTGTCTCACTTGACATCAGCTCAGCTCTCCTCAGAATATTTACTGAATGAGATGATGCTTTAGGTTCTCTTGCAGTGTGGTTCTGCAGTCCTCCAAATAAAAAAAATAAAAGGTAATCAATAACAAATCATATGCAAACATTAACTGCTGTACAAGGAAAACATCAAGGTGAAATACCAAGTACAATGCGGTTTTTAAAACAAGCTAATAAAATGTAGCAGTAAATGACATGCAGATCATAGTAATCAAGCAATGTTGTTTTCAAGCAATATAGCAATAGATTTGAGAAGAAATGAGTAGAATAAAGAAAACGGTCAATAATAAAAAGTCATGAGGTCCAAAAAAAAGAGACTCTATTCTCCCCAGTGCCTTCTTGGTCATCCTCGGCCACAAACTTATTCCCAGGGCTATGTCAATGGTGCTCAGAGCAGGCTGCAGTACATCAATACCTCGGATTGACCATCCCTTTCTCTATGGGATAAATCCCTAGAACACTGCAGCTGCGATCTGGATTTGGGTGACGTAAAGGACTGGACTCGCACCCCTCCACATTCTCGCAGTGTGCATCAGTGCCCCAATGTATTGCACTACCATGCTGTAATCTTCCTATATTTTGAGTCCTTTTTGCGCAGATGGAGCAGCATTTTAACAGTTTTATAGTGGCATTGGGATAGACAGCATTACTTGGCAGAATTCTCCCACTCTTGATTTACAGGAATTACTTATTAGTGGACATCCCAACATTTTTTTAGTTTGAAAGAATTCCAAAATCGCTGCTTAATGAAGTTATAAGAGCCAGAGTTTTAAAATATTGACTCCACGTTTTCAGTTCAGTTATCAAATGTATGTTTCCCACGTCATTCAAACACAACTTACCTAAAATCATTCACCGTGCCACAACTCCAATATCTGAATTCTTATCAGTGTAATATTTTTCAATTTCTCATGTTTCTCTGAGCAAGACTGCCAATGGAAACTGGTTTGACACCCATTTCAAATAGAACCCTTACAGCCAGTACAAAAAGGAGGTTTTCATCCTGGATTTAAGCCAGGTGCAAGAAATGAAAGGCCAGCATCTAATCCAACGCACTACACTATTCATTCTTAACCCGTTGTCTTCACTGCAGAGCACTTTTATAGAACCAGCAGCTCTGAAACTATTGAAGTTCACACACCATCTCTACCTCCATCTGTATTTACTCCTAGAATCCTCAATTCGGTTCCAAACCAACAGCAACAAAATCTTTTATATAGTGCCTTTAACATAGTTAAACGTTCCAAGGCACTTAACCAGACCAGATATTAACGCAGCTCCTCCAAGTATTAATTGTCAGTTAACTGCTTTAACCAAGAATGTATTCCACATTTCTATAACTTCCAGGGAAAAATCCATCTAACTTCAAGCCTTGCTTGAAGCCGTTTTATAATCTTTTCCTCTACTTCTGTGCTTATGGCTCAAGTTTAATTATTTAGTTGCAGCTATGTTATACATTCTATGCATTTAAAAGAAATTCTCACCAATTAAAACAATGCATCAAAATTTTATTCAAGCTTTCGTATCCAAAACTGTACACACGACAACAAATGCAAAAGCAAAATACAGCGGATGCTGGAGATCTGAACAATTCTACAACAAATGCAATTTGTTTGAAATTATAGTTGAATGCCCTGGCGATGCATCCAGCACACGTGGAGGCAGGCCACTTCAGGGAGCAGTGCGAGCTGGTGCAGGAGGGCGACGGCAGCCAAGAGTGATGTCATCAAGGTCCAGGCAGGTGATTAGAGCGTGGGCAGGTACAGCAGGAGCGGCGAGAGACTGTGGAGGGACGTGATCGGGGCGCAGGAGAGGCGTGAGTTCGGGGCCAAGGGCATGAAGGCAGCACGGGCCAGGCCACACTGCGATGTGTGTGTGCACTAGGTCTGTGCAGCAGAGCAGGTCTCCAGTCGTCTTGGGTAATCCTTGCCACTGGATCAAGAGCTAGCTCTGTCAAGCCTGTGTGGTGGCTTGTGTGCAATGGCCACCCCACGTTAAAAACATCCACACACAGGCATCTTCCACCCCTCAGGATATGATTCAGGATCTGGAATATTCCAGAGCTCCAGAGCTTGTGCCTAGGAACCTGAAGGCAGGACCCTAAGCTCTGAAACTCCCTCCCTAAACCTCTCCGCCTCTTTACCTCTCCTCCTTTAAGACGCTCCTTAAAACCTACCTCTTTCTGCCGTAATATCTCATGTGGCTTGGTGTCAAATTTTGTTTGATTACGCACTTGTGAAGCACCTTGGGATGTTTTATTCCGTTAAAGGCGCTATATAAATAGAATCATAGAAAAATTACGACACGGAAGGAGGCCATTCGGCCCATCTTGTCTGTGCCGGTCGAAAAAGAGAACCCAGCCTAAACCCACCTTCCAGCTCTAGGTCCGTAACCCTGTAGGTTACGGCTCTTTAAGTGCACATCCAAGTACCTTTCAAATGCAATGAGGGTTTCTGCCATAGGCAGTGAGTCCCAGACTCCCACCACTCTCTGGGTGAAGAAATGTCTCCTCATCTCTCCTCTAATCCTTCTACCAACTACGTTAAATCTATGCCTCCTGGTTATTGACCCCACTGCTAAGGGAAATAAGTCCTTCCTATCTAGTCCCCTCATAATTCTCTGTTCCAAGGAAAACAACCCCAGCCTATCCAATCTTTCCTCATAGCTAAAGTTTTCCAGTCCTGGCAACATCCTCATAAATCTCCTCTGCACCCTTTCTAGTGCAATCAGATCCTTCCTGTAATGTAGTCACCAGAACTGCACGCAGTACTCCAGCTGTGGCCTAACCAGTGTTTTATACATTTCAAGCATAACATCCTTGCTATTGTATTCTGTGTCTCGGCTAATAAAAGAAAGCATTCCGTTTGCCTTTTTAACTACCTTATCGACCTGTCCTGCTACCTTTAAGGATCTGTGGACATAGACTCCAAGGTCCCTCTGTTCCTCCACACCTCTCAGTATCTTCCCATTTATTGTGTATTCCCTTGCCTTGTTGCTCCAATACAAGTTGGTGTTGAGGCTCAAGTGATTTTAACTCCCTGGCATCATCTGCATGCTGCCTGTCAGCTGCTGCCTGCTCAAAATGCTACTTTTATTGGTAGGACTATGATCACTGATTCTCCAAACATTTTTCTCTTGTTCCTCCTAAACTCCAAATATGATATAGTACATGATCTCCCTCTACACCCTCCCTAGCTTGCGAGGTCCTTAAAACAGTGGAACTCCTTAGCTCTTCAATCTTCACTTCCTACAATCTACTGGCTTTTTAAAAATCCAATCTTATAATCGAGCTATATTTTCTTGCGTCTTTGCTGCAACTTTTTTCAATCTTGGTGCTGTCAGCCCTTCAGAATTTCTCAGTCTCTGGGTTAGTGAGCTGGAATGGCTTGTAGCCACTCATAGTTATTGCGGAGAGCATCTCTTGCTGATCACATCAACAAACTTCGGCTGTCAGTTCAGCTCTAGCACGTGCTGCCTAATAATGACAAATAGAGAAATCTGACTATTTACACAAGGTCACCAGACCGCAATGAATTTATAAAACCCACATTATTAGCCACTGTTACAGGGGTCATAAATAGCATGGTACATATGCCAAATCAGCTAAGTGCCAGCATATCTTGGGTATTTTGTTACACTTGAGTTCACTTTGGCTTCAGGGGGAAGTACTGAGACAAATGCTGGATGGCAGTGCCCAAACCCATATCCCTCGGGCTAAATTTTCGCCACCATTCTGTGCTGTTTTTTTGGCCTGCGCTGGTTTTTTTTTGGAGTGGACTAAAAATCTGCAAGTTTCGCCAAAGTTTCTGCGCCATCCTAAAGTACTTGCATCCGATTTTTTAATTCCCGATTTTTTGAAGTCACTAGGGCCGAACCTGCCCAGTACGCAGTTTCTGGCCATTTAACTGAGTTTGGCCGAGTATGATTTTTTAAAAAAACAGCGCACTGCACCCTTCTGAAAAACCTTCCCTACACAAGGAAATCGGCGCAGAGAAGACGCCATTGTTTTAGCCGAACTGAAGTCACGGCACCAGGGGTCCTTTCGGCCCGGGATTACAGTGGTACCGGCACTGTAGAGGTGGGAAAAAAAATCTCTCAATGCGAAAAAGGAATAAAGGAATTTCATTTTGTTTCATATATTGAGATTTCAGTGTTGTCCCAAATCTCTCAGTGATCTATTTTACAAAAGGGAAATGCCTTTATTTGTGCCTCAACCCTTCAGTGTCTCCCTTGTTACCCTGGCAACCTCAGTTTTTCGGCACAGACCTTAAGCTCCACCCACAGTGCTGAAGGACAATCTGCACTGCTCCAAAATGAAAGGTTATGCCGGCAAAACGTGGAACATTTTTTTCGGCGCAGTCGGGCCACTAAAAAAAAAAAATCAGATGTACCTCTACAATTGCGCCAGAAAAAGGCCATGTGGAATTTTGGACCCCTAGTCTCCATTTCCAAATTGGACCAGTCACAGGAAGGTCATCAACAAGACCATCACATATTCAACCGAGCATGCCAATTGACACACATCATGGAACAAAATATTGTACAGAGCACCAGACTCAAGGTACATAAAGTGATCCCCATAATGCTCAAGGAAGTGTTCTGCATGTTCATGCAGCCATTAGTGTAAACATCAAGTCTACATGACTATCATATCAGAATTTGAAACCTCTAACTTTTCCAGTTTTCTTCAAAATGTTGCACAGGTTCCTGAAAAGAATGGATACAACTGATGTTTCAAGAAGTTAGTAGGTTACCCAGCCATAAGACATTAAAAGGATTTGTTAAAAAAAAAGTTATGCCAATAGTATAGAGTTTGGAAAGCACAGATTTCTGGAGCAGAGGAGAAATATTTGTTTCTTTGCACAGCCTGGCCTATAGTACAGGTGGCAGCCGTGCTCGTCATGAAATAATGCAGTTTGTGCTGCGGTGCCTAGGCCTAGCCCTCACCTCCCCACCAAATACAGAAGTTGTGGTGCCACTAACTGCAATAATCCAAAGATAGTGCATGGAAGATAAAGGACCTACTTCAAACTCCATGAAACACAAGATCAGCTAAGCACATGAAATTCCTTTGCTCCTTTATCCGTTTACTTAGATACAAGATGATTTTTTAGGAACAGGAGAAGTCAATCCTCTTTGTTGATAGTCTTGATGCGCTCACCTTTGACATATCCCACAATGCCTACTCTCTCCAGAAGCGTATCTAATTGCCACGTGAATTTACCGAGAATGACTTTCCCTGGTAACTTATTCCACAACTCCATCATCCTTCGGATAAAAAAAACTTTTTCAGGACTTCACTTCTCATTCTTACCTTCCTAATTGTTAACTTGTTCTCCTTATATTTGAACCCTTCACCATAGTCAATGATTTGCAATTCCCTTCATAACCTTGAATCTTCAGTTGTAACCCAAAGTCTCCCTTCCAATGAAAACAAGGCCAATTTTCTTAATCTTTCCAAAAACTTAAAAATGCTGATAGTCTGAATTATCTTCATTGCTCATCTCTACTTTCTCAAGGGTAATGATATCTTTAATTACCAATAAAATAGGTACTGTCTATGGCTTGTTTATCAGCACAGAATCGTATACACATTGACCTTTATGGTCTTTGACAGGAGAGCATGTGATTAATTCTCCTGATTCCAAGGCAGAATCTTTAGCATCAAATGGCATTTAAAAAAAATATAAGCAAGCAGACAAAGTACATGCAAAGATAACTCACCAGGAATAATGAGTACTAGTGTTAATGGCCTATAGCTTGAAGAAATTACACAAGTCTTTAAGTGAATGAACAAAGATTGTACTTGCTGCTTTCCCCGTCAATTGTCCCTTTTAGCATTTTTGATAATTCAGTTATATTTGTCCAGAAAGTGCCAATGGGCGACCTCATGGTTTGACTTAAAACCTTAACAGGTAATGTTTTCTCTTACCAAAACCCAGGTGGAATACACACAAAGAACACTAACATCTAATCGGGTGTAGAACAAACAAAAAGAGAGTAATAAATGGGCAACCGCATTCGGCACAAAGATTACAGGAAGATACTATGGGAAAGTGCTTTCAACATTAACTATTTATTCCTTTCCACCAACCACAATATCTCCCAACAGTTTTTGGATCTGCCTGCCTGTCTTTCTCCTTTCCTCATTAAAAAAAAATTGCTGTGAAAAAGAATCCTGTTCTAAGTGGCTACTCCAGTCAATGGTAGATTGCCATATTGTGAGAGCTGGTGTGCTGTGTTGAAGTCACTGCTGGACCTCATCTAAGTCCAGGAACAGAGCTCAGTATCTTTTTCTTGGTTCACCCATAAGCCCCAGTTGCACATTGCAAAACTTCTGACAGGAGCAAAGACAAGGCCACAATAATTTTCTAAGTAAATTGCAGCTATAGATTGGTGCATACAAACAAAAATAACTGAATCTTACTCCTTGCAGTGAAATACCCATCAACTAATCCAGCGGCACAGATTACACCCAGCCAACAAAATAAAACGCACTAGGCCACGATAGTTAATCCGAGCACTAGATGTCCTCAAGTACTATAATATTAAGTATACAGATTATGAAACATTTAAACTTGGGTTAGTTAATGTGACAAAGGGGAAGCTGATGTGTGATGAAGGAGAGGGAAAGGCAACAGGTGACATTTAACAGCTCCAAGCTAGAGAGGTGATGCAAAGCAATTTTTTCTGAAAGTTGTACCTGTTAGTGTCTCAGCGTGTTGGAGAGATCCAAATATTCTGCATCATCACCTCTTGCAAGTTTGACAGTTAAACAGATCAATGAAGGGATCGAACTGCGGCTGGATCTCAGATCAGATCATCGGGGAAATGGGAGCATAGAGGAAGGGGGGGGGGGGGAACATTTCCCGCTGCGTGCAAGGCTCTTTTTCAAGAATCTGTTTTTGCTGAGGTGCACAACATACCATGGAACGGTAATATGGAGGCTCATTCACCTCTGGTGACATGTGATCTCAACTATGCCACTGTGGGGAGGCACAACACAGAGACCGGGGACCCTCCCTACAGAGGAATGGAGGCGGAGGAACACATCAGAGGAAGTCACCCAGAGAACCCCCTCACTCACCTTCCAGCAGCTGGTTTCAGACCAGTATTGGAAGAGGCGTAGGAACAGGTGCACAGACTACCCTCTCCACCAGTGATGGTGCATTGCTGCAAGATTACTGGAGGGGAAAGAACATAATTAAGTAAGTTACAAAATAAAAGCTATGTCTTGTGCAAGGACCAGATGTGGGAATGACTAGGAGGTGGCGATTGCTGCCATTTCCATTTCTTCCTCCTCTCCAGCTACCGCTGCATCATGGGCCTCCTCAAACTTCCGCATGGATCCGACGTGAATTGGGTTCAGACAGTCTTAACCCGCTTCTTTGGAACATCATTGGGGCATTTGACTTACTAGGTGCGCAGAATGGATGGTGCTCCGTTCCCCTACACTAAATTCCTTCACATTGTTGAGCACAAAACAAAAATCACCAAGAAAATGTTCTAAAATAAAAACATTTTAAAAAGCTATTAGTGGAGAAAAACAAACTCGCTGCAAGATATTTTATACACCAAACATGTTTGATAAAAAGACTAACATTCTTTTTAGTTTAACTGAGGATAATATACATGACATTGCTTTGGATTTTGTTCCACGTAAGGTTTTTTTTTCTTTATTGAAGGCCGATAAATTACGTATAAGATTCTGACGGGACGGGACAGGTTAGATGCGGAAAGAATGTTCCCGATGTTGAGGAAGTCCAGAACCAGGGGACACAGTCTTAGGATAAGGGGTAGGCCATTTAGGACTGAGATGAGGAGAAACTTCTTCACTCAGAGAGTTGTTAACCTGTGGAATTCCCTGCCGCAGAGAGTTGTTGATGCCAGTTCATTGGATATATTCAAGAGGGAGTTAGATATGGCCCTTACGGCTAGGGGGATCAAGGGGTATGGAGAGAAAGCAGGAAAGGGGTACTGAGGTGAATGATCAGCCATGATCTTACTGAATGGTGGTGCAGGCTCGAAGGGCCGAATGGCCTACTCCTGCACCTATTTTCTATGTTTCTAAACTAAAACTGTCAAACCTACAAGGTGAGTGAGATTGTAACCCATCACAGGATACCATGACAACCAGCAGCTTAAGACTCACCTCCGGTCATTCCGTCGCCTCCGGAATAACTTCTTAGTCTGTGCGATTTCAGCTTCATTAGACAACGGCTGATACACCTGGAAGAAATCAAACAGGCTGCTTGTTAAAGGGCTGTGCATGAGAGTAAATATAGATTGTAACTGGCTGAAAGCTAGCTTCTCCTGACCTAAAAATGTTCTAATCTTTATTCTTTCCTGAAGTTGCTGACTCATACTGAGGTAGGGTGAAAGGCAACTGGCAAACCTCCAGAACCAAACCAAAATACCAATCCTTCATGTTTAGAATGATTTTTCCCCCCTCACTCTAGCTGAGATCAGGTAAGTCAGCACAGACCAAGATTTATCAAGCTGAAACACCAGTGCTGGGAAAGAGAACCCATCCATTGAGTGCTCATATGTCAGGTACAGCACAGGTGCTGAGCAAAGCTCCCTTTACTGTGACCAATCAATACTCCCAGGTCAGGTATTATAAAGTTCATTTTACACTGTCCCATTGAGTACCTCTCCCCAGGACATGTACAGCACAAGCTTTCTTTACATCACCACATTAATTGTTCTGAAGCGTTGGACAGTACGGTTGGCTGCAGAGTCAAGCTCCATCTACACTGTTCCAATGATACTTCCAGGTTCATAGAATGATACAGCACAGGAGGCCGCCATTCGGCCCATTATGCCTATTCTGGTTAGCATACAGTATGGGTTAGATACAGGGTAATTCCCTCCACACTGCCCCATTGATACTCCCAGGTACTGTATGGATTATATTCAGGGTAAAGCTTCCTCTAAAACACATGATACGATGTTGTTCAGGGAAAACAAAAACATGTACACCTCTGAATAACAAAAAGATTAAATGGAGACAGCAAGGTTGAGCTTAAATATTTAAACACTGCTATAAGAAATACACTTCTGTGCTCAGATGCATATGCAGCCTCTATTACTGGCAAATACTGACATCACTCTGGCCTGAACCTTAACCTCAAATGAACACTGCATTAGATCAGTGTCACGTTAAGCTACAGCGAGACGTGTGTGTGTGTGTGTGTGTGTGTGTGTGTGTGTGTGTGTGAGAGAGAGAGAAGCGTTTGGTTTAGTTTCAAATTCTAGGCAGTTATGTGCTGTGGACTCTCACCCATTAAGTCAGTGCGGCCTCAAATGTCAAAATTAGCAGGTAAGCATGGACTTCCCGTTGAAGCTGCTGTTTCAGGAAGCAAGGAAGAGTCTTCTGTTGTCCAGCCTGCGAGTGAGCCCGTACGCATTGGCAAAGAAAGCGCCATCAAAACAGACGTCCTGATTGTTTGGAAGCAAGGTCACGAGTCCAAAACTTCTTCAGGCTTGTGTTCTGCAGCCGAGATCACATTAATATCAAGAGAAAACCCTACGGTGACAATTCACATGCTGCGGAACAACGCTGAACAATTAGAGGAAGTATGTCTGCAAAATATTTCCTTCCGAACACCACCAAGTTAATAATTTCACCTTGTTCTCTGCATTATGAGCTTTCTTGGAAGGTTCCTTTAAAGCTTGCAGTGCGCTCCTGTGTTACGATGTAGTAGCACTTTCGGACTAGGTCACAACTTTGTATTCAGGATGAGCTTCCATAGGATTTACAGCACAACAGGTCAACAGGTCTATAGCGGTATTTATGCTTTCCAGGAGCTTCCTCCCACCCTACTTCATCTAACTGTATCAGCATATCCTTCTACTCCTTTCTCACACATGTATTTATCTAGCTTTCCCTTAAATACTTTGGGGCAGAAATTGCCTTTTGCCCCAAACTGGGTGAATAATTGGAATTAAATGAATATTCTCCGCCCGAATCCATGGCAGGGAGAATAGAGGGAAATTGCTGCGGTTGACGCTTAGCAACATCACTCCCTTTCAGTTAAAGGGGAGGGCCGCTGCGAACTCTGCAGCCACATTAGTGGCGCCCATTGGGCCACCAGGGAGGGTTTTGGCCGGCCCAGCGGTCTGGCACAAGAGGGGGTGTCGGGCTGCCTGGCCGAACCCGTGGCCACCATTATCGTGTCGACTTCAGAGTTGGCCGTCGATTAAAATAAAATGGCGGCTGCGGCGGTGCGCCCTCCCCTTTAAGGGTAGACGCGCTACCCAGCCGCTGGCAGCTTCCCGGTGGGGAAAGCTGTCGGGGGCACCGAGTGCCAGCAGCTCCACTCCTGCACAGGCCGGAACGGGGTTGCCGCCGGGCGGTAAGTGGTTGGCGCGTGTTCGATGGGTTTCCGCTGCCTCCGGCCCAGGAGCAATTTCGGGTGGGTTGGACCATCCATGGCCCCCAGTCGGAAAGGCCTCTTAAGAGGCAGTAATGGACCTTAATAAGGGAGACGGGGCAATTTTAACCCCTTCGGGTCATAGAATCATTACGGCACAGAAGGAGGCCATTTTGCCCATTGAGTTCATGCTGGCTCTCTGTAGAGCAATCTAGTCAGTCCCATTCCCCCGCTCTATCCCCGTAGCCGTGAAACTTTATTTCCCTCAAGTATCTATCCAATTTCCTTTTGAAATTATTGATCGTCTCTGCTTCCACCATCCTCGTCAGCAGCGAGTTCCAGGTCATTACCTCTCACTGCGTAAAGAAGTTCTTCCTCACATCCCCACTGTATCTCTTGCTCAAAACCTTAAATCTGTGTCCCCTCGTCCTTGTACCATAAAGCTAATGGGAACAGCCTTTCTAGGTCTACCTTATACAAACCCGTCATAATCTTGTACACCTCTATCAAATCTCCCCTCAACCTCCTTTGCTCCAAGGAGAATAGCCCCAGCTTCTCCAACCTAACCTTGTAGCTAAAATCCCTCATCCCTGGAACCATTCTGGTAAATCTCCTCTGCACCCTCTCAAGTCCTGAAGTGAGGTGACCAGAACTGGACGCAACACTCTAGTTGTGGCCTAACCACAATTTTTTAAACAAATTTTTCAAGGGATCATTTGCATCATAACAGTCCATATTATATATTTCTCACTCATTTTCTCACTCAGGGTTCGAATATCTTAATTTTCTCCCATACTACACACCAATGCAGCTGAAAGGGTGCATTGATGGGCAGGTTGCTCAGGCTGAGGTTAAAGCCACTATAATTTAACCAGTTGGGGTTACACGAACATTGCCGAGGGAGGGGAAGGGGAAAATGCAACCCAACTCCAATATAATCTTACCAATTATACACATGTAGGTATTGTTAAAAACACAAGCATCAACTCCCTAATGACTCAATAGATACATTAATCAGAGTGAGACAGTGCTACACAGACCATGTAGGTCCAGTGTAAATCTCTGATCTGTGCTGAGTTATCTGATTTCAACCAGGCTGGTGGTGGACAGCTAAAGTTGGCCTCGAATGTCCTGGGCTAGGAAGGAGGAAAGCAGCAACTGTTCCCGATTACAGTAATAGAGTGGTGCTCACTGGAAGAGGCACGTATATGGACGTAAGGTGAGCACAGGATTAGGCTCAGCCGTGATGTTCCTGTAAAGTCGAATATCCCGCCAACACTCACCGTCTTGGCTCACAGATCAAGAATAGCCACTTGGGTGAGAAATTGGACGAGTCAGCGGCTTGGAGGGAAACAGCCAGTCGCATAACCCGAGCCCAGCAGCTTGTGGCTCATGCTTTGCTATAACGTTGGAGCCCAGTGATTTTCGCAGCCAAGCAACTTCCTACCATCTATTCCTGTTTATACAATGTTCGCTTCTAGATAAACAGACATTGCTGCACACTTGGACACACAGTCTACATATCAGCGTACGACATTGCCCGAGTATCCGGGGTTTAACATTCAGCTCAGTCCAATTCACCAGCCTCCACAGCAGCAGCTTATGGAGATAATGTTTTCCACATACATCGTCCTACATGTTCTTCTTCCTGCCTACATTCTCACCATGTTGAACCTAACTGCACTCTTAAATCTGTCTATTTCCAGGATCTCAAAACTGCAGAACTGCTCACCTCCCTCAAGTCTTCCCTTCCTGCGACAATCTTTCAAAACAAAAACTTATCCTCACCCATTCACCACTTCTCGATTCATCCAATCCGATGAAGGAGGCAAGCTTGCAGTGGAAAGTGTAGCAATGGCCGAGATACTAAATAAAGTGCCTCAGTTTTCATGGAGCAGGTGGATATTGGGATTGTAGAATCACCAGAGGTGGCTTCAGAAAAGTTAGTGGATTTACGATTCAAAAATAAATTGACTAAATAATTTAGTCAAACTTTTGACAAGTCACTGGGACCTGGTGGTTTATATCCAAGGATCCCAAGGAGAGAGAGAGAGATATAATTACATGGCAAGGGAAACCGAGCACTTGGTCCAACCAGTCCATTTTGATAATTATCCTCCACGAGTGGTTGCACTAATCCTATATGTGCACTCTTACTATATTCCCCTTTCTTTCAACCGTCTCTCTAACCTAGAGGTCCCTGCTCCAGTCACTAACTCATTACACAACCACACAATTAATAAAAGTTTCACTAGCTCTCAAATCCTAAATCGCCTCAATTTAACTTTATATCCAAGTCCCCTCAACCATTAGAAGATAAAAAGCAAGATATAACGGTGAATCTGTATAAATTATTCAAAGGAGCACCGTTGAAGTATTGTGTACAGTTTTGGGCCCTACACTATACAAGAAGAATGTTGAGTCAATAGAAACGGTGAAAGACAGATTCACCTAGGATTCTGCCTAGGATTCAATCGGTTTCTATCCACCCCTTTATAATTTTTTAAACAGCTCTATCAAATCACCACTGTTGTAACAAATACAGCTCCAAATTTTAAGTCTTTCTTCGTTTTTGTATTTCCTCGTACCAGGCAGAATCCAATTGAATAATTTATACAGATTCACCGTTATATCTTGCTTTTTATCTTCTATACTTCTTGCCATAAATACAATATTCTATTAACTATTTATGACCTTATCCCCTTGAAGTGCTACTTTTAATCTCGTGAACCTGAACCCCAAATCCCTCTGCTTAAGAACGCAAGAACAAAAGCATCAGGAGCAGGAGTAGGCCATACAGCCCTTCGAGCCTGCTCCGCCATTCAATATCATAGCTGATCTTTGACCTCAACTCCACTTTCCTGTCTGATCCCCATATCCCTTGATTCCCCTAGTCATACCAAACATCCAAGTATCTCAGCTTTGAATATACTCAGCGACTGAGCATCCACAGCTAGGGCAGAGAATTCTACAGATTCACAACCGTCTGAGTAAAGAAATTCCTCCTCATCTCAGTCTTAAAAGGCCGACCCCTTATCCTTAGACTGTGCCCTCTAGTTCTAGACTCTCCAGCCAGGACTCTCTCAGCATCTACCCTGTCAATCCCCTTCAGAATCTTGTATGTTTCAATGAGATCCCCTCTCGTTCTTCTAAACTCGAGAGAGCACAGGGCCAATCTACTCAATCTCTCCTCAAAGGACAACTCTCATCCCAGGAATCAATCTAGTGAACCTTTGTTGCACCACCTCCAAGGCAAGTATATCCTTCCTTCGAGAAGACGACAAAAACTGTGCACAGTACTCCTGGTGTGGTCTCACCAAAGCCCTGTACAATTGGAGCAAGACTTCCTTATTCATGCACTCCAACCTTTAGAAATAAAGGCCAACATGCCATTTGTCTTCCTAATTGCTTGCTGTACCTGCATGCTAGCTTTGTGTTTTGTGTACTAGGACACCCAAATCTCTCTGAACACCAACATTTAATCATTTCTCACCATTTAAAAATATTCTGTTTCTCTATTCTTCCTACCAAAGTGAATAACCTCACTTTTCCCTACATTACATTCCATCTGCCACCTTATTGCCCAATCACTTAACCTGTCTATCACTTTGCAGGCTTCTTGCGCCTTCCTCACAGCTTACTGTCCCACCTAGCTTTGTATCGTCAGCAAACTTGGATACATTATACTCGGTCCCTTTATTCAAGTCATTAATCTGGAGTGTAAATAGCTGAGGCCCAAGCATTGATCCTTGTGGCACCCAACTAGTCACAGTCTGCCAATTTGAAATATTGCCATGGGATCTTTTACATCCACCTGAAAGGGCAGACGGGATCTTGGTTTAACATCTCATTCGAAAGACGGCACCTCCGACAGTGCCGCACTCCCTCAGTACTGCACTGGAGTGTCAGCCTAGATTTATGTACTCAAGTGTTATGTATTTACGCTTGGGGTCACCAGACAGCAGATGGCGCCAATGCTGGAGGTCATCGGGCTGTATGCGCGGCCACTGGTATATAAGCGCGGGTACTTTGGGCGCGAATAAAGTTGGATCAGGTTCACATCTGAGGCAGTTTACAGTAACAAGACTCTAAAGTTACCTCGTCGCTAAATGTAATGACTCAAGAACCTTCGCATGAACAATGGGCACTATTGGAATTCTGGAGAGATTTGTGGATGGCGAGGATTGGGCGAATTTTATCGACCGCCTGGATCAGTATTTTGTGGCCAACAAAATGGAGGGAGAGGCTGACAGTTCGGCGCAGGGCGGTTTTCCTCAGCGTTTGTAGTCCGAAAATTTATGGCCTCATGAAGAACCTTCTCTCGCCTTTACGTCCAATGGACAAAGAGTAGGGGGATTTGTGAGCTTGTGTGTGACCATCTTAAGCCAAAAGAGGGGATCATAATCTCACGCTAATTGCTTCTATACACATGTTCGTGCTGAGGGCCAGGATGTGTCGCGATTCGTCGCCGACCTGCGACGTCTTGCTGAGCCGTGTAAGTTCGGGAACATGTTGCGAGATTTCTTCATGATAGGCATCAACCATGATGTGATTCTCTGGACGTTATTGGCCGAAGAGAAGCTGGATTTGAGTAAAGGCCATCGCGACTGCCCAAACATGCATGACGACTTATGATAATTTGAGACAGATATCATCGAAGAGTCGGAGCTCCACGGCAGATACTGTAAACAAGATTGTGTCGTCTTCTGGCAGAGCTGCTTATGGCAGGGTCTACTCGACTGCTTATGTAAAACCTGTAGCTGCTCAGAGTCCGCCAACTGGTACGAATCTGATTTCACCCTGTTGGCGTTGTGGGAGCAATTATCAGCCTCATCAGTGTCGGTTTAAAATAACTCCTGTAATGGCTGTTCGAAAGTGGAGCATCGTCAGAGAATGTGCCCACAACTGAGCAAGCGTGCTGCTGCTCATTACATTGTTGATGATGACCAGTCTAGTGCTGGCCCGGATACACAACCCGAGGAGGAAGTGTATGGTCTATATTCGTTCTTGGCAAAGAGCTAGCTGTAAATTGTTAATGTGAAGCTGAATGGCTTGCCTGTATCAATGGGGTCAAGTTTCGGCCGGCCGCTAGAATGGTGCACATCGGAGAGGCCCGCCTAATTTATAGAACAAAAATTGCGCCGAATACTTACCTCGCGATTCTCCAATAGCTGTAGGCCCAATTCCACCAAGGCACGACGCAGCAGGAGCTGCTGGGGGCGGAGCTACAGCCCTGCGGTGAAAACAGTGCCAGCAGCTGCGCGCATGCTAAGTGGAGGTTGCGCGCGTGCACAGTAGCTTCCGGCGTCCTGTCTCCGGGGCGACGACCCTATCCCAGGCTGAAGGAATGTCGCCCCTATCCCCGGCCGAGTGGCCTGCGCATCTTACCTCGGCGGCAGGCCCCGCCTGGCCGGCCTCTCGCTGGGGTGGGCCATACCCGAAGAATCGGCAGCCTGGCATCGGCTGCGTGCGGGCCCCGACCGAAGTCCTCGGCGGGGCCCGGCTTCTTTGTCGGCGGCAGGGCCCGCCCGCCCTGCGTCTCGCTGGGGCGGGCCCCGCCCGAAGAGTCGGTGGCAGCAGCCCGGCATCATCATCATCTCTCCACCCCCCCCCCCATCTTCTTCTCTTCTCTCCCCCCTCCCCATCTTCTCTCTCTCTTCCCCCCCCCCCATCTTCTTCTCTCCTTCCCCCCCCCATCATCTTCTCTTCCCCTCTTTTCCCTGGTGCTGCAGGTGAGTAGAAATAATTTTTTATTGAGTGATTTTAAATTTTTTTTTTTTACATTTGTTTGGATTGATTTATTGGTTTATTTATGATTTATTATTGATGTTGGTTCTTTATTTGTAAAAGTGAAGTGTTTAGTGTTTGTTAACCCCCCCCCCCCCCCCATTCCCTATGCCTGATTTGTAACCTACGCCTGATTTTCTAAGTGTAGGCAAGGTTTTTCTGAGCGTACAAAAACTTTCAAAATAGGCATAAGTGTCCGGACACGCCCCCTTTTGAAAAAAAAATCTGTTCCAAACTGAAACTGTTCTAACTGACTAGAACTGGAGCAAACTAAATGCCAAGAATTGAAATTTCTAAGATACTCCATTCTAAACCAGTTGCTCCAAAAAAATAGGAGCAATTCAGGCCGAAACTTGACCCCAATGGAGCTGGACACGGGTGCAAGTCAGTCGATAATAAGCCAAAGGACATTCGACAAGCTGTGGGGCACGGAGGCTGTGAAGCCTAAGCTGAGTCCAGTCAATGCCAAGTTGGGTACTTACACTAAGGAACTCATACCGGCGATTGGCAGTGCAGTAGTCAAGGTGTCATATGATGGTATGGTTCAAGATCTACCATTATGGATCGTCCCAGGTAATGGTCCAATGTTGTTCGACAGGAATTGGCTCGAGAAAATCAAGTGGAACTGGAATATCATCAAAGCGTTGTCCTCGGTGCTTAAGTGTTGAAGAAGTTTCCTTCTTTGTTTGAACCGGGTATTGGTAATTTTATTGGAGCCAAGGTGCAGATTCACCTGGATTCTGATGCAAGGCCTGTCTATCAAAGCTCGATCTATTCCTTACATGATGAGGGAGAAATGAGCTTGACGGAATTCAACGTGAAGGGGTCATATCACCGGTCGAGTTTAACGAGTGGGCCAGTCCTAGTGTTACTGTGTTGAAGAGTGATGGTACTGTCAGGATTTGTGGAGACTACAAGGTTACAATGAACCAATTTTCAAAACAAAATCAGTATCTGTTACCGAAGGCTGATGACCTGTTCGCCATGCTAGCTGGTGGAAAGTCGTTCACTAAACTAGATCGAAGGTCGGCATACATGACACAGGAGCTTGTCGGCACTTCGAAGAATCTCACCTGCATCAACACCCATAAAAGACTATTTGCCTATAACAGGTGTCCTTTTGGAATTCGTTTGGCTGCAGCCATATTTCAGAGGAATATGGAGAGTCTACTGAAATCCATTCCTAGAACGGTCATGTTTTAAGATGACATTTTGGTCACAGGTCGTGACATTGCTGAACATCTGAACAATCTTGAAGAAGTCCTACATCATCTGGACAAAGTGGGACTCAGGCTGCAGTGTCTCTTCATGGCACCTGAAGTTGAATTCCTGGGGAGGAAGATTGCTACTGATGACATCAGGCCTACTGATTCAAAAACCAAGGCCATCAAAAATGCACTGAGGCCTCAGAATGTGACAGAGCTGCGTTCATTCCTTGGGCTACTCAATTACTTCGGTAATTTCTTACCCAGACTGAGCATTTTATCAGAGTCGCTGCACATGCTACTCAGAAAAGGCAACAACTGGGTCTGAGGTGTATCTCAAGATAGAACCTTTGAGAAAGTCAAGAATCTGCTCTGTTCAAACAAGTTGCTTGTTCATTATGATCCGTGTAAGAGTCTTGTATTGGCTTGTGATGTTTCCTCATATGGGGTTGGCTGTGTACTCCAACAAGCAAATGAGTCGGGTAAGCTACAACCCGTTTCGTATGCTACGAGAAGTTTGTCGAAAGCGGAAAGAGCTTACAGCATGGTAGAAAAAGAAGCGTTGGTCTGTGTGTATGGGGTCAAAAAGATGCATCAGTACCTGTTTGGTCTTCGTTTTGAACTCGAAATGATCACAAGCCACTCATTTCATTGTTTTCAGAAAATATAGGTATTAATACCAATGCATCGTCCCGTGTTCAGAGGTGGCCGTTGACATTGTCTGCCTATGATTATGTTATTCGTCATAGACCTGGTACTGAGAATTGTGCCAATGCACTGAGTCGTCTGCCTTTGCCCACACCTGATATGGAGACGCCTCAACCTGCAGATCTACTGTTAGTAATGGAGGCGTTTGAGAGTGAAGGTACCCCCGTCACTGCTCAACAAGTTAGGATCTGGGCCAGCCATGACCCTATTTTATTGGTTGTGAAACTTTGCGTCCTCAGTGGTGATTGGTCTGCAATACCTATAGAGATGTGTGATGAGACCAAACCATACAACCGTCGCAAAGATGAGTTGTCCGTTCAGTCAGATTGTTTACTGTGGGGTAATCGTGTTGTTATGCCTAAGAAAGGTAGAGAAAAATTTGTACGTGAACTACATAGCACTCATCCCGGTATTGTCATGATGAAAGCCATTGCTAGGTCTCATGTATGGTGGCCTGGAATTGACTCTGATCTGGAATCATGTGTGCATCAGTGCAATACTTGCATGCGGCTAAGTAAAGTACCAACGAAATCTCCGCTGAGTTTTTAAATCGTGGCCATCTAAACCATGGTCGAGGATTCACATCGATTTTGTGGGCCCTCTCCTGGGAAAGATGTTTTTTGTTGTGGTGGATGCATATTCAAAGTGGATAGAGTGCATTATTATGTCATCCAATACATCCACAGCTACCATTGAGAGCCTGTGTGTCATGTTTGCTACTCATGATTTGCCTGACATTGTTGTGAGCGACAATGGATCTTGCTTCACAAGTCTTGAGTTTCAGGAGTTCATGAAACTCAATGGTATTAGACATGTGAAGTCAGCTCCAGTCAAACCTGCTTCTAATGGTCAAGCAGAGCATGCTGTTCAAACGATCAAGCAAAAGTGTGAAACGTGTAACACAGTGTTCACTGCAGATTCGTTTGTCATGTATATTGCTCAGTTACAGGACAAGATCTCATACGCTGACTGGGGTTTACCCTGCTGAACTGCTGATGACGAGAAATCTCAAGACCAAGCTTTGTCTTGTTCATCCTGATTTGAATGATCACGTTGAAAACAGACATCATAGTCCGCAATGGTATCATGATCATGCTGCTGTGTCACGTGACATCTCTGTTAATGATCCGGTTTATGTACTGAACTATGGTCAAGGTCCAAAGTGGATCGCCGCCACTGTTACAGCCAAGGAGGGTAACAGAGTGTTTATTGTCGTGCTCAAGAATGGGCAAACATGCAAGTAACACCTTGACCAGGTTAAACTGCGGCACACAGGTGAACTGGAACTGTTTGAGGAAGATGCAGTCAGTGACCAACCAACCAATGTTCATTCATCAGAGGACTCTGCTGTCATTATTAAACCTGGACCTTCAGTCTCTGAGGTGGTCATTACCACTTCCATCAGATCGGTTACTCAGCCTTCAGTCACAACTGACTCAGAACGCTCGCCGAGAACTGAAGTTGAACTCGTGAGCGGAAAGACCCAGACCGTCAAGACCCAGACCGTCTTAATTTGTAAAGAGACTGATATTAAGATCTTGAAAGGGGGATTTGTTATGTATTGATGCTTGGGGTCACCAGACACCAGAGGGCGTCATTGTCGGAGGTCATCGGGCTGTATGTGTGTGTGCGCGGTCACTGGTATATAAGCATAGGTACTATGTCACACGGGTACTTTGGGCTTGAATAAAGTTGGATCAGGTTTACGCCCGAGGCAGTTTACAGTAACAAGACTCTTGAGTCATTACATCAAATTCAAGTGAAAAGGGGAGAGAGGGTGGAAGGGGGGGGGAAAAGAGAGAGAGAGCGAGGGTGAAGGGGAGGGGGGGGAAAGAGGGAAGGGAAAATAAGCAGGGGTATGATAGAACTAGACAGAAAAGCAAGAGTAAGATGTAGAGCTAGAGGGAACGAGTGACTAAATGAGAGAGCATGAGGAAAACCCCCCAGAATAGGCCATAAACAACCAGGAAAAAAAGTTAATTTCAATTCCAGAGATTCCGGACCCTTAGTCTTTGGACTAAGGCTCTAAAATTAGCTCCATTTCCTACACAGAGGATATTGCAGTAACGCACATACATTATTAAGGAAACACTATTGTCACTGAAGGAACTGCTTCAGCAAACAGCCTTCCTTTAACCCTTGTGGAAGGTGGGGGTGATTGCCAACGAGTTGTATTGAGTCCCAAAAACAAACACAAACAAGCTTACTCTCCTGCCCTTTTTCTTTGAAACATAGCGCAACCGATTTCCACAACACTGCACTCCTCAGGAATTTTCAGTGAGTGAAACTTTAGTTCGAATGTGGAGATGGTACCTAAATTGGGATGGGCGATTGTTGGTAATGTAACATGCTTCATGTGGTTGCCATTTCACTGAGTATAATGATCACTGAAATGAAAGATAACAGGCAGCTAATGATTGCAAGCCAGGTAAAACTCGATACCCAGGTATGCGCCCAATTTAACAGGTGTTAGTAGCTCAAGTTCCTCAGCTAATGACCAGGCTAGTCAGGAACAGTTATGAACTCATTTTGCCAAAGCATCACCATCCTGATAGAGGGTTAGATCAACAGAGTAATTTAATCTGAAGTATATAGGTTCTGACACCAGAAAAAAAAACTTATTGGTTTTATTAATATTGATAGAAAGTCATCATCATCATAGACGGTCCCTCGAATGAGGATGACTTGCTTCCACATGGGTTCACAGATGTTTCAATGAAGGACCCGATATTCCAGTCCTGTGCGTGGATTTTTTTTTAACGTGTGGTGACGGTTGCACATCAGCCACCACTCGGGCTTGACAGAGCTAGGCCTTTATCCAGTGGCAAGGGTTAACCAAGATGACTGGAGACCAGCTCTGCTGCACGGACCTAGTGCGCACACATATCGCAGTGTGGGCAGGCCCATGCTGCCCCTGGGTCCTCGGCTCTTCTGGGCCACGCACCCTCATTTGCCGCACCTCCGCCACAAAAACATTCGCTGCACCTCCGCCACGATCTCTCGCCGCTCCTCCGCCACAAAAACATTCGTTGCACCTCCGCCACAATCTCTCGCCGCTCCTCCGCCACAATCTCTCGCCGCTCCTCCGCCACGACCTTCCCGTTCCTCCGCTGTACCTGGGCTCCGCCGATGTTCCTGCCCATGCTCCAAATGGGTTTTGATGACATCACCCAGTCGCCCACTTGTAGCAGCTCGTGCTGGAAGCTGCAGTGGTATGCTCTTTTATCCTCCCGACCTGCGGTGGTGTCCTCTCACAGGTTGCGGTGGCCCACAATGTTCCAGGGGCCCGCGCTGCTCAAAGTACAAGTTATATGTCGATACACTTATTATAGTAGGATATAAAAACATAAGAAATAGGAGCAGAAGTAGGCTATACAGCCCCTTGAGCCTGCTCCGCCATTCAATAAGATCATGGCTGATCTGATCACGGACTCAGCTCCACTTCCCCGCCAGATCCCCATAACCCCTTATCGTTTAAAAAACTGTCTATTTCTATCTTAAATTTATTCAATGACCCAGCTTCCACAGCTCTGAGGCAGCGAATTCCACAGATTTACAACCCTCAGAAGAAATTTCTCCTCATCTCAGTTTTAAATGGGCGGCTCTTTATTCTAAGATCATGCCCTCTAGTTCTAGTCTCCCCCATCAGTGGAAACATCCTCTCTGCATCCACCTTATCACGCCCCCTCAATCTTATACGTTTCGATAAGATCACCTCTCATTCTTCTGAATTCCAATGAGTAGAGGCCCAACCTACTCAATCTTTTCTCAGAAGTCAACTCCCTCACCCCCAGAATCAACCTAGTGAACCTTCTCTGAACTGCCTCCAAAGCAAGTATAGCCTTTTGTAAATATGGAAACCAAACCTGCACGCAGTATTCCAGGTGTGGCCTCACCAATACCCTGTATAACTGTAGCAAGACTTCCCTACTTTTATACTCCATCCCTTTGCAATAAAGGCCAAGATTCCATTGGCCTTCCTGATCACTTGCTGTGCCTGCATACTATCCTTTTGTGTTTCATGCACAAGTACCCCCAGGTCCTGCTGTACTGCAGCACTTTGCAATCTTTGTCCTTTTAAATAATAACCTGCTCTTTGATTTTTTCTGACATCATACTCCATTTGCCAAATTTTTGTCCACTCACTTAGCCTATGTCCTTTTGCAGATTTTTTGTGTCCTCCTCACACATTGCTTTTCCTCCCATCTTTGTATCGTCAGCAAACTTGGCTATGTTACACTCAGTCCCTTCTTCCAAGTAGTTAATATAGATTGTAAATAGTTGGGGTCCCAGCACTGATCCCTGCGGCACCCCACTAGTTACTGGTTGCCAACCAGAGAATGAACTATTTATCCCGACTCTCTGTTTTCTGTTAGTTAGCCAATCCTCTATCCATGCTAATATAGTACTCCCAACCCCGTGAACTTTTATCTTGTGCCGTAACCTTTTATGTGGCACCTTGTCAAATGCCTTCTGGGAGTCCAAATACACCACATCCACTGGTTCCCCTTTATCCACCCTGTTCATTACATCCTCAAGGAACTCCAGCAAATTTGTCAAACATGACTTCCCCTTCATAAATCCATGCCGACTCTGCCTGATATCTATCAGTGTCTGCGAACTAACCAATCCAAGTGAGCCCTCAGCACAGAATACCAAGGAATTACTGAAAGTGGGCCTATCTATACACCTAGATGGACAATGTCAGATGACTTGCTCCAAACCTATCAATTCTAAGAAGATAATGTGATATTTGTGTTATGTACTACTAGAGGTAGCACCACACAGACCCACAGTCTCACTGCAATGTGTGTTTTCTTTATATAGAAGCTAACAGAATTTTGCATGATTATAGCCATCACACCTTCGCAGCTGAAAACTAGACATGGGCTGGATTTTTGGGTCGTTTGCGACCCGGTTTTCGCCGGGTTTTTGACCCTCCACGGCGATAAATGGGTCGGTGAACTCTTTTGCGTCCAGGCGCGATCCTGATTGGGTTTTCTGGCAGCGCTCCGGCTTTCCTTGTGACACTGGCAGAGGTTTCGACAAACACCCAACCCGTACGCCCCAAAACGCGCCCGCGATGACTGCCAAGGTAAACACAGCCCTGCCCGCTGCTGAGAGTTGGATAAACTGCAAAAAAGGCAAGTTCTAGTTTTTATTCTTTGATATTTTTTTTGCAGCGATTTGTGTTGTAAGGGTGCTGGCAATGTTTTTGAATGTTTGTGTGAAGTTTTTTTCCCCCTCCCAAGGCCTCTCTCTGAACATTCCCGGCCCTGCACTTTAGTTGGCGATTTTTGCGCCAGAAAGTCGTACACCGCCTCCCTTTGCGGCGCAAGGACCAAATGACAAAAGTTGCTCCACGCAGTGCAAACATTAATTGGGCGGTAAGTTTCCCGCCCCGGAAACGGCAAAGCTGAAAATCCAGCCCATTATGGATCCAAACTAGCAGTAATCCTTTACACCAACTCGTTGATGCTTGTTAAACTGGATTAACTGGACACCTCCTGCAAAATCCTAACGACCTAGTCTGAAGCATGTGCCATACAAAATACATCAGAATAGAAAGATATTAATACTGACTTCTGGTATTAAGTTATTCTTCTATTATACACTGTCTTAAAGTTATTCAATGTCCCAGCTTCCACAGCTCTCTGAGGCAGGGAATTCCACAGATCCACAACCCTCAGAGAAGAAATTGCTCCTCATCACAGTTTTAAATGGGTGGGCCCTTATTCTAAGATTATGCCCCCTAGTTCTAGTATCCCCTATCAGTGGAAACATCCTCTTTGCATCCACCTTGTCAACCCTCATAATCTTATACGTTTCGATAAGATCACCTCTCATTCTTCTGAATTCCAATGAGTAGAGGCCCAACCTACTCAACCTTTCCTCATAAGTCAACCCCCTCATCTCCGGAATCAACCTAGTGAACCTTCTCTGAACTGCCTCCAAAGTAAGTATATCCTTTCTTAAATATGGAAACCAAAACTGCACGTAGTATTCCAGGTGTGGTCTCACCAATACCTTATATAGCTGTAGCAAGCCTTCCCTGCTTTTATACTCCATCCCTTTTGCAATAAAGGCCAAAATTCCATTGGCCTTCCTGATCACTTGCTGTACCTGCATACTATCCTTTTGTGTTTCATGCACAAGTACCCCCAGGTCCCACTGTACTGCAGCACTTTGCAATCTTTCTCCATTTAAATAATAACTTGCTCTGATTTTTTTTCTGCCAAAGTGCATGACCTCGCACTTTCCAACATTATACTCCATCTGCCAAATTTTTGCACACTCACTTAGCCTGTCTATGTCCTTTTGCAGATTTTTTGTCCCTCCTCACACATTGCTTTTCCTCCCATCTTTGTATCGTCGGCAAACGTGGCTACGTTACACTCAGTCCCTTCTTCCAAGTCGTTAATATAGATTGGAAATAGTTGGGGTCCTAGCACTGATCCCTGCGGCACCCCACTAGTTACTGATTGCCAACCCGAGAATGGGCCATTTATCCCTACTCTCCGTTTTCTGTTAGTTAGCCAATCCTCTATCCATGCTAAATATATTACCCCCAACCCCGTGAACTTTTATCTTGTGCAGTAATCTTTTATGTGGTACCTTGTCAAATGCCTTCTGGAAGTCAAATACACCACATCCACTGGTTCCCCTTTATCCACCCTGTTCGTTACATCCTCAAAAGAATTCTAGCAAGTTTGTCAAACATGACTTCCCATTCATAAATCCATGCTGACTGTGCCTGACCGAATTTTGCTTTTCCAAATGTCCTGCTACTGCTTCTTTAATAATGGACTCCAACATTTTCCCAACCACAGATGTTAGGCTAACTTGTCTATAGCTTCCTGCTTTTTGTCTGCCTCCTTTTTTTTTTTTTAAATAGGGGCATTACATTTGCAGTTTTCCAAACTGCTGGGACCTCCCCAGAATCCAGGGAATTTTGGTAAATTACAACCAATGCATCCACAATCCCTGCCGCTACTTCTCTTAAGACCCTAGGATGCAAGCCATCAGATCCAGGGGATTTATCCACCTTTAGTTCCATTATCACACTGAGTACCACCTCCTTCGTGATTGTGTTTAGTTCCTCCCCCCTATAGCCCCTTGACTATCCACTGCTGGAATATTATTAGTGTCCTCGACCGTAAAGACTGATACAAAATATTTGTTCAGAGTTTCTGCCATCTCCATGTTCCCCATTACTAATTCCCCGGTCTCGTGCTCTAAGGGACCAACATTTATTTTGCCACTCTTTTCCTTTTTATATACCTAGAGAAACTCTTGCTATCTGTTTTTATATTTTGTGGTAGTTTACTTTCATAGTCTATCTTCCCTTTCTTAATCATTTTTTTAGTCATTCTTTGTTGGCTTTTAAACGATTCCCAATCTTCTGTCCTCCTACTAGTTTTGGCCACATTGTATGCCCTTGTTTTTAAATTGGATACCGTCCTTTATTTCTTTAGTGAGCAACGGATGGCTATCTTTTCTCTTACGCCCTTTCCTCCTCACTGGAATATATTTTTCTTGAGAAATATCTTGTGAAATATCTCCTTAAATGTACACCACTGTTCATCAACCGTCCCAAACATTGATCTATTTTCCCAGTCCACTTTACCCAACTCTGCCCTCATACCTTCATAGTCTCCTTTATTTAAGCTTAGTACTCAGGTTAGAGATCCAACTTTCTCACCCTCCATCTGAAATTGAAATTCAATCATGCTATGATCACTCATTCTGAGGGGATCCTTTACTAGGAGATTGTTTATTAATCCCAGGAGCACATAAAGAATAATTTTGATGAAAAATCAAAAGGAGAATATGATAACAGAAGAAAAACTGTTTAAGGGCAGCAATTAAGGAGGAAAACATTAAAAAAAAAAATATCAAAAGGAAAATCACCTTCACATGTAAGGGTAGGAGATGAAACACCTGTCCTTTTACCTCCTCTCTTCCCACTGTCCAGGGCCCCAAACACTCCTTCCAGGTGAAACAGCGATTTACTTGTACTTCTTGCAATTTAGTATACTGTATTCACTGCTCATGATGCGGTCTCTTCTACATTGGGGAGACCAATCGCAGATTGGGTGACCGTTCAGTCTCTAAGTGTGACCCTGAGCTTCCGGTCGCCTGTCACTTTAATTTTCCACTCAACTCCCACTCTGACCTCTTCGTCCTCTGCCTCTTACACTGTACCAACAAAGCTCAACACAAGCTCGAGGAACTGCACCTCATCTTTCATTTAGGCACTTTATAGCCTTCTGGACTCATTGAGTTCAACAATTTCAGACCTTAACCTTTACCCTTATTTTTTCACGATATGATTCTGCCATTCCCATTTACATCTCTTCTAGACTCATCTTTTGTTTCTCTTTGTTCCCATTACCATCTCTTTTTGCCTTGCACCATCATCCCTTTTGCCTTTTAATCTCGCCTGCCTTCTATCCTATCACAAACCTTTCCTTTTGTTCTTCCCTCCCCCCCCACCCCCCACCCCTCCACCCTTCACTTGCTTAAAACCTGTTACAGCTCTAACTTTTTCCAGTTCTGACGAAGGGTCATCGACCTGAAACGTTAACCCGGTTTCTCGCTCCATAGATGCTGCCTGACCTGCTGAGTATTTCCAGCATTTTCTGTTTTTATATCAAAAGGAACAGTAAGGTATTTTACAAGTATATCAGTAAAAATAAAATTGTTAAAAGCGAGGTAGCACCTGAGAGGAGTGGATCGTCAGTTTGTCAATGGATCAAAAATGGTGGAGTTAATTAAAAGAAATAAATAACTTGAATTTATATAGCACCTTTCACGATGTCAGGACGTCCCAAAGAGCTTTACAGCAAATGAAGTGCAGTCGCTGCTGTAATGCAGTGAAACGTGGCAGCCAATTTGCATAGAGCAAATGAGATAAGAATTACTTTGCATTAGTTTTTATTAAAGAAAGGAAATTAATGTTGAGACCAAGAACCGCAATATTAAAATGGATAAAAGGGAAATATTTTAGATAAGGTATCATCATCATCATAGACAGTCCCTCGAAATCGAGGAAGACTTGCTTCCACTCTAAAAGTGAGTTCTTAGGTGACTGTACAGTCCAATACGGGAATTACAGTCTTTGTCACAGGTGGGGCAGACAGTGGTTGAAGGAAAGGGTGGGTGGGGAGTCTGGTTTGCCGCACACTCCTTCCGCTGCCTGCGCTTGCTTTCTGCATGCTCTCGGCGACGAGACTCAAGGTGCTCACGCCCTCCCGGATGCCTTTCCTCCATTTAGGGTGGTCTTTGGCCAGGGACGCCCAGGTGTCGGTGGGGATATTGCATTTTATCAGGGAGGCTTTGAGGCTTGAAATGTTTCCTCTGCCCACCTGGGGCCCGCCTGCCGTGTAGGAGTTCCGAGTAGAGCACTTAAGATAAGGTAATTAGACGGAGGAAAGATGAAACGACAGGGCTTGATGCGTTGCATCCGAGGATCCTGACGGAGATGAGGGAGGAAAACGCCGAGTCCCTGTAAATTATATTTCAGGGTTCTACTGAGTACGGATATAAGAACATAAGAAATAGGAGCAGGAGTAGACCATTTGGCCTCTTGAGCCTGCTCCGCCATTCAATAAGATCATGGACTCAGTTCCACTTCCCTGCCCGCTCCCCATAACCCTCTATTCCCTTATGTGCAAGAGCACTGGACAGTGGCCAATGTCGGTCCCATTTTTAAAGAGACAGAGCTAACCTGGGTAATTACAGACCAGCTAGTTTTACATGTGTGGTAGGGGATTTAATCTTTAATTAAAAGATAAAATTGCCACTTATCTGGATAAATAGGAAAATGTTACAATTAGCCAGCATTCATTCCAAAAGGGACGATTGCGCTGGACAAACCTCACAGCATTCTTTGACGAGATAACAGACATGGTAGATGGGGGAAATGGAGTAGATGCAGCGCACGCGCATTGAGAAGAAGGTACAAGAGATTACTAGTGAAGATTAAGGGTATGGAGTTATCGGGAGGATAGCAAGCTGGATTGAAAGAATTGGTTAGAAGGAAGGAAAGAGAGAGGAGGTGGTAAAGGCAAGTAATGGTGTCCCACAAAGTTCAGTTCTGGTAACAATGATTTGGATATAGGCCTAGAGGTACTGGTGTCCAAAGTTGCATTCATTCTTTAGAAGACCAAAATAAATCACAAAGGGATATTGGTAAGATGGGGGAATGGGCCAAGACGTGTCAGATGGAATTCAATGTCAGTTAAGTGTGAAGTGATGCATTTTGGTAAAGAAAACAGCAGTAATTATATGTTCAGAATGGAAGTAAGTTTGGTATGGTGAGAGACAGAAGGATCAGGGGTTTCAGATAGGAAAGATATCCAAAGGTCTATGTGGATAAGACGGAGAAAAAAAAGCTAATGGAAAAGTAAAGAATATAAAAGCCAAGAGGTAATGATAAGCTTATATAATAGGCGTCAGTTCAGAGAACTACGTGCAGCATTGGGCTCGATACTGCAGGAAAGAAATCATGGCTTTAGACAAGGTACAATGTTGAGTCACTAGGATGCTACCTGGTATGAGGAAATACAAAGGAAGGCTTGAAAGATTGGGTGTTTTTTCTTTAAAACAAAGCAGATTATGGAGACATATGGTGGAGCTAAGTGAGCCCTTAACCATGGTCTGGGAACTAAGCCAGAGGCAACTGTAAAAGACTATGGCACAGGGAGGTTGAGTGTCTCACAAGGGCCAGCATTCCCCACCTTATAGTGCTGAGAAAATAATGACACTCAAATTTGAATCCAGAGTGCCTATTAAATAATGGCTTAAACGTTAGTAATTCAGAATGCAATGGCATCATGTCACACAGTTGCCCTTGCTGCCCCCAGGGAAAATTGGTTAGAGTCTTGATCATTTTCCAGAGACCCTGCTGGGAAGGAGCATATGTCGATATCAGGTGAGGACCAGACTGAGCTGTGATACCAACATCCTACTCTCCCGCCATGCTGGTACAGTCCTCCTATACATCTCCAACCATTCAGCCCACGTGGATAGTCGTTTTGCACGTCTTTAACTATCTGGCTCTGTGTAGGTATATTCTCACACAAACTGGAGCTTCAATGTGATATACATTCAAAATAAAATGACTGAAGTAAAACACATGTGGGAAGGTTGAACGTGGGTGATCGTTACACCCATTTAACCAAGATAACACACTTGGGCGGTACAACCTGCTGGATAAATGCCAACAAATGGACTCTTCAATAGTGAAAGGCTTCAGGGAGTTACTCTATGAGGAGTTAAACTAAAATGAATAGAATTCCACGACCAGCGTTATCTGAAACATCCGTCTCAGGATACTCAGCACATGGAACTCTCGCACTCCCCAACCACAAGTTCTCTGAAACCACCTCTTCAACAAAATGTATTAATTAGTTTGACAAATGTGAAGTCTATTTTTTTGTAATCTATTTTAAAAATATTCTGCATTTGTTCCGAAAAAAACGCACACACTTGACTGACAGGATACACAAAGCACGACTGAAACTTCATGAGCAATGCATTTTAAATATATATATATATATATTTATAAAACAAATATATAAATACAAATTGTACTCTCAAAGTTGTAGAGACCAGTTGTTAGTGGCTGGAGTAATTCTCGAGAGAATAGCTTTATCTGAAACAAAGCCCAAAACCGTCTCTGACTGGTGACCCCTGCGGACTTCACTAGAAATGCTGAGTGGAGCCTGAAGCCGTGACGCACCTCAGCCACACATCCCTTTCACAATGGAAGGAAGAGGGTGTGGGCGGGGAGCTGCAACGTGCTGACCCTTTATATTGTTGCTTGGCAAGAGAATAGTTCGCTCCCAGCCAACAACCATTTCATTAACAAGTTTTCCGACTCGCTCCAGTGACCGTGTCACGCTGCGTGCAGACAGAAAGTCAGGGCGATTGACTTGGTTTACAGGTACCTGTGGTGCAGCACGTAGCTGGTCACTGAGTCATGGTCCAACCCAAATCAGAGACTCTAAAACCCCAAAGATAAAACGGTCGATCAGTGAATTACAGAATTGCTATCTAACCTGGTCCGGGGGCGGGGGAGAGGAGAAGGAAGACTGAAGAGGGTTAATTGCACTGTCTGAACCCCTAGTTTGGAATATGTTCTTAGACTGATTGAGATATTTGGATTACAGAGCAAATGTATATATTAAAAATACACACATATGCTGCAAATTTGAAAGATCGACCTGAAATGTTAACAGTTTCTCTTGCCCAGATGCTGCCTGACCTACTGAGTGTTTCCCACAACAACTTGTATTTATATAGCGCCTTTAACATAGTGAAATATGTCAAGGTACTTCACAGGGGTATTATGAAATTTAAAAAAATGACACCGAGCCGCATAAGGAGAAATTAGGATAGGTAACCAAAAGCTTGGTCAAAGAGGTATGTTTTAAGGAGCGTCTTGAAGGAGGAAAGAGTGTTAGAGAGGCAGAGAGGTTTAGGGAGGGAATTCCAGAGCTTGCAGCGTAGGCAACAGAAGGCACAGCCACCAATGGTTGAGTGATCATAAATCGGGAATGCTCAAGAGAGCAGAATTAGAGGAGCACAGACATCTCGGGGGGTTTTGGGGCTAGGAAGAGATTACCAAGATAAAGAGGGCTGAAACCATGAAGGAATTTGAAAACAAGGATAAGAATTTTGAAATCGAGGCGTTGCTTTACAAAGAGTGAATGTAGGTCAGCGAGCACAGGGGTGATGGGTAGAAATTAGGACACGGGCCAAGTTTTGGATGACCCCAAGTTTACATAGGGTGGAACGTGGAAGGCCAGCCAGGAGTGCGTTGGAAGAGTCAAGTCTAGAGGTAACAAAGACATGGATGAGAGCTTCAGCAGTGGATGAGGTAAGGGCAGAGACAGGCGATGTTACGGAGATGGAAATAGTTATGCTGCGGATATGTGGTCGATAGCACATTTCAGGGTCAAATATGACACGAAGGTTGCGAACAGTGTGGTTCAACATCAGAGGATTTTGGGGTTTTCGGGGTTTGGGGGCGGCGAGAAATCTCGCCAGAGCTATTTGCCATTTTGAGGCCCAAACAAGTCATGGAGTCATGTTTCCACAATGCATTGATACTTTCTAATCTACCACCTGCCCTTAGAATGCAAAAAAAAAAATTCAATATCAGACAGCAGCTCCATTTTTCAGAAACGGTGATTAGCACGTGCTCGCTGTTTCCTTCTTTATGCTGTCACTTGGCAAAAAAACACGGAAACTTTATTTAACTTTATAATGAATTTTGATGGTAAATTATTTATATTGCACGCTGCATGTCAGATCTGCAAAAGATCGAGACATACTAGTCTCAGTACACTGTCCTCTTTCCTTTCCCCATGCAAAAATTACCTCCAGCTTCAGGCAAGCAATTGCTAATAGTTTATTATTGGGGAAAGCGACTGTAGATTTGCAGGATGACAGGATTGTGCAGTGTATTAAGCCCACAAACTGGGGGAGCTGGTGTGCATCGCATGTAAAAGTTAGCAGAAAATACATTACACAAAAACTGGAAGAATTAAATCCCACGCAGCTCCTGGACCAGATCAGTACATTTTGAGGAATTAAAAAGGAAAAAAATTAGCGATGCTTTGATATTTATCAGAGTTGCGTAAATACTGGAGGGTTGTGCAGTTCACCAGGCCAATGCTGCGACCTTTGCTGGGGAAGTTCTGCGATAGAGCAAATGGCAGCGGGGAAGAGTTGTGAGCTGTTGGGGTTCTGGAATATACCAGATACTTCTGTGGAGATGTTCTGGCTGTACATCAGACCAGCAGTGGGGAGAGCGGCTGGCTGAGTCAATCACTTGGGGGGGGGGGAGGGAGGGAGGGAGGGAGAAGGTGGGGGAAGTGAAAGAAAGAGACAGGGGAAAACCCCTGAATGAGTTGTCCCTCTCCAACCTGGGGATACTGAAGTCAATGATCGTGCTCCAAAACAATACTCCAGCTGAAATGACCCGATCAGAACAGACCGTGAATCAAACCTACAAACCTGCTGTTCTGCAGGTCAAGCCAATTTTTGTTTAAATAATCCAGATAAAGTATTATTCTTTTGCTAACTGCAACAGCTGGAATTCCCCACTAAACCCAGACAGTGCTGAGCTCAAGCTCCTGTCACTCACCCAGCCCTAGGGTTGAATATCGCGTTGACAGAACTTTGATTACTCCCTTTAAACAACCACAGCTAAAACCCACTAATATGGCATTAGTCTGGTAGCTCATGTTAGCAGATAAAGTTTAACCTTCGAGACGATCCTCTTAGTTTCTTAATGCCTTTTGTAACTGCACGCCTCATCTGCTGTACTTTCCAGTTCTGTTTGACCTGCTCTGGTCGACATGGGTTTTCAGTCACATTTCTTATTCCAATTGTAAGTCAGCCCTTGAGCTTTTTGTTACACTCTCGCTGCTGAGATGCCCAGGTTTTCAAGATCAAGCCTTTATCCAATTTTTTTAAATGTTTGTTCTCAGCATGTGGGTGACGTTGGCAAGGCCATATTTATTGCCCATCCCTAGTTGCCCTGTTAACATTTAATTGTGGGACTGGAATCACATGTAGGCTAGACCAGGAATGGGTGTTCAGGTCCCATCGCTGAAGGACATTAGTGACCCAGTTGGGTTTTTACACCCACCAGCTTTCATGGTTGTGTAATCTGGTGCCAGCCCACAAACCACCAGATTTAAATGAATGCAATTTCCCATGGTGGGATTTGCACTCTCAACCTCTGGATTATTAGTTCAGCACCATAACCACTAGGCTGCTGTACTGTAAATACAGTTTTCAAAAACATTCTTGGGATGTGGGCATTGCTGGCAAGGCCAGCATTCACTGCCCATTCCTAGTTTCCTTGAGAAGGTTACTGTGCAGACCAAGGTGGTGCCAAACTTGTTTCACCACCTTGGCTGAGTGAACTGGTCTCAGCCAGGCCTGCGACAGAGGATTGCGATTGGTCTCGGTGCGCTCTTGGCTGGGGAAAAGGGAAAAAAGTAATGAGTGTTCCTGCTCCTGAATGCTGTCCAGTGACATCTTCTGTCCATCAGGTGAGGACAGGATCAGGATTGGCTGTGTTCCTCCCTATCGTGGAATAGATTAGCAGCACTCACTGTCTCAACTCACATATGCAGAATGGATGAGGCACCAGACGGTGGCTGAAGCCTGTAAAAATGCACTAAGCAGGAGTCACCTTTGGTTGAGGGAGAGCAAATTGGAACTAAAAATAATTAATTATTCATGGGATCGTAGAACATTCACAGATTAAGAGTTCCAACTTGGCGTTCTACATATTATGAAGATGCAGGTTTGCACCCATAATCTTGAGTAATGCTTATTATTCCGTGATAGGGCCGGAGTGGTCCCAGTGGGGCCTGGTGGACTGCTGCAGATGCTGCCGTTTGGATGAGAAGTTAAACTAAGGCACTGTTTTCCTGCACCAGAAAGTTTAGGTGAATATTCAAGATCCCATGACAATGTTTGAAGGGGAGGAGGCAGTTCTTCCAATGCCCTGTCAACATTCCTCTCCTCAATCAACTCCTCTAAAAGAAACAATGATTGGTCATTCATCTCATTGCTGTTCGTGGATCTTCTGGTGTCTAAAATGTCCGTCACATAACAGTCACTCCACTTTAGAGTAATCCGTGGCACGGAAAAGCCTTGGAAATGTTTCCTTCTTTGGAATGAGGGTCCAGATCCATCACAAACAGACGACAAAAATCTCCCCTCTCCATGGTGTAGAAGTCCAGTTCCAGTTGGGCGTAAGCACACAGCACAAACCCTCTCATTTAGTCACGGCGGTGACAGTCTCACTCACTAGCAGTGCCATTACCATTGACCAATCTGTGCCAAGTTAAAATCAGGATGACTGGCTTGGCAAAGCGAGATGGTGCAGCAGGGTGGTGGTTAGGAATTAGGTGCACTGTCGGAGCAGAACAGCAAGGGTTTTACTCTGCACCTGCCGTCCTGTACTGGCGAGTATTGTGGACAAACTGGAGGCAAACATCCCATATCCTGATGCCGACATAAATCATATTAATCAACATAATCATCAAAAAAAAAGTTTTAAACGTGTGCATAAAAAAATTGTGGGACAGAAAATTCTTCACTCTTTGACGACAAATTCCTGGGGAGTAACTACTGTCTTGTGTTAAACAGGTTATTCAACAGAGACTGACTGCATCAAACCCACCAATTACCTGCAATAACTGTATAAAGGCTGTCAAGTGTAATCCCCACATTCGCCTCACACCATCCCCTCCCTAGTTTAAAGCCAGCAGCAGACAATAAAACCCAGCAAAAAAACAGGAGCGTCTCAGTTTATCATCAGGCTGTTTTTCTCACACAAGTGTGACTGCGCAATTTGCATACGCAGGGCAGATAGTGTTAAACTCACTTCACCAGACGTTGGTGGTTGATTACTTCTTGGTCTGAACCTGGCAAAAGCACATCTGACACCAAATGAAATGTTTGCAGCCCAGAGCCGCAGGGGAAATGGAATTCCACAGGTGTGAATTACAGCCAAGCACAATACATGCATCAAAGACTCAGCCAAGCAGCAAAACCAGCAAATGCTGCTGTAACCCCATCATTATCTGCTCCTGCAGGAGGAGGAAACCTTACATTTAATTATAATCCTGCTTTCGGCTTGTTTTGGTGTATGTGTGTGCGTTGCTCACTCTGCATCTCTAGAAGAGGATCTAACCCGTGTGCACGTGTGTGTTTGTTTACTTTCTGCATTGTAGAATTGCTTTTAATTGGTGTCGTTTGCTCCAGGATGCTGTCGAGCTGCCCCGGTTTCAGTGTGGGGCAGATTGCAGAGCACCAGTGGCAACAGAGAAACAACTGCAACTGTGCCATTTGGACACTGGAGCCCCCTGACCAGTTGCAGTGATCAGGATCCACATCCCTTTGAATCGTGGCAAGCCTGAGCCTGTTCCCTCCCTCCCTCCAACTGGTAGGATCCCATGACCCTGGAGGCAATCTGAAAATGGACAATTGTAACAATTGCAATAAGTGAAATATTGCAGCTTTTGTCTGCATTCACAACTCTAAACGGAGCAGCAGATTTATCTTTCAGAAGTAAATGTTAAAAGTCAGGAATTTGCCTGAATCGGTGTCTATGGTTTAAGACTAACACTGTTGTACTCAGCAAAACCCTGACCCTTCCAGTTGACCTGGACAGAACCAGTCTTATTTGCTGCTGTCAAGGACAAAGATGATGAGCCAGTAAAGTTAAAGGATTATGGTAAAGGTTGTCCTTCAATTCAAGGTCATATCATGCGAACACCAGTTTTTACTCTCGCTTTTTTTCTCTGACTTACCTCTGCACAATTCCCTGGTTAAGAGCAGAGCGGTTCCCCTCCCTTCCTCAACTCAACACTTCCCACTGGCAGCCAAAGTACTTACAGGGAGGGAACATTTGCATTTGCTTTCGACACCAGAAGCATGGTTAATGTCATGGGAACACCATCTCGTCCTAGTCTCACACCATGCTGACTTCAATCTATAGCACAATTTTTTCATTGTTAGTGGGTCAAATCCTGGAGTTCCCCAAGCGAACACCATTGTGGAAAACACCAACACAAAGACTTACGGTTCAAGGAGCAGACCCATCATCACCTGCTCAGGACAACTGCGATGAGTAATGAACGCAGTCTTCCCAGCATTGTCCACATCCCAAGAACAATGAAAAGAATTGCACCACTAGTGAGTGTAGCAATTGTAGAAGTGGGCATTCTATACATCCTATACTGGATTTATTTTCACGGGAGATAGGGGGACGACTTCCCCGTGAAAACTTTGATGCAATTTTCAGTACTTTACAATAAACTTTTAAATTGTAAATAAATATTTTTTATGATTATTTTCAGATTATGAACATCGATGGCTCAGCTGGCATTTATTACCCGTCCCAAGTATTTTTTCCGCTTTGAAAAGGTGGTGGTGAACCTTTTTCTTGAACTGCTGCAGTCCTTGTGGTGAAGGTACTCCCACAGTGCTGTTAAGGTGGGAGTTCCAGGTCTTTTGTCCCAGCAACGATGAAGGAATGGCGATATATTTCCAAGTCAGGATATTGTGTGACTTGGAGGCAATGGTGTTCCCATGTGCCTGCTGCCCTTGTTCTTCTCGGTGGTGGAGGTTGCAGGTTTGGGAGATATTGCTGAAGAAACCTGGGTGACTTGCTGCAGTGCCTCCTGCAGATAGTACACACTGGTATGTTACACCTGGAGGAGGGAGTGGATGGGTTATGAGAGAGATGATCTCATTGAAACATATAAAATTCGTACAGGGCTTGACAGGGTAGATGTAGGGAGGATGTTTCCTCTGGCTGAGTCGTCTAGAACCAGGGGTCACAGTCTCAGAATAAGGGGTCGGCCATTTAGGACTGAGACAAGGAGAAATTTCTTCACTCAGAGGGTAATGAATCTTTGGAAGTTTCTACCCCAAAGGGCTGTTGAGTATATTCAAGATAGAGATCGAAAGATTTTTGAATATTAAAGGGCAAAGTGGATCCAAAATTGGCTCAGAGGCAGGAAGCAAAGGGTAATGGTTAATGGGTGTTTTTGTGACTGAAAGGCTGTATCCAGGGGGGATCCACAGGGTTCAGTGCTGGGTCCCTTGCTTTTTGTGGTATACATCAATGACTTGGACTTGAATGTTGGGGGTATGATTAAGAAGTTTGCAGATTACACTAAAATAGGCTGTGTGATTGATAATGAAGAAGAAAGCTGCGGACTGCAAAAAGATATCAATGTACTGGTCAGGTGGGCGGAAAGTGGCAAATGGAATTCAATCCAGATAAGTGTGAGGTCATGCATTTGGGGAGGTCTAACAAGGCAAGGGAATACACATTAAATGGTACGACACTGAAAAGTGTAGATGAACAAAGGGACCTTGGAGTGCAGGTCTACAGATCCCTAAAGGTAGCAAGCCAGGTCGTCAAGATGATTAAGGCGGCATATGGAATACTTGTATTCCATGTCTCGACTAATAAGGCAAGAGCAAGGCGGTTATGCTTGAACTGTACAAAACACTGGTTAGGCCGCAGCTGGAATACTGCGTGCAGTTCTGGTCACCACATTACAGGAAAGATGTGATTGCATTGGAAAGGATCAGAGGAGATTTACAAGAATGTTGCCAGGACTGGGGAATTTTGGCTATGAGGAAAGATTGGAGACGCTGGGTCTTTTTTCTTTGGAACAGAGAAGGCTTAAGGGAGACCTGATTGAGGTGTATAAAATTATGAAGGGAATGGATAATGTCATGTATGTACATTCTGTTTGTAGCCACCATGCTGCTGCTCAGGTATAAAAGGCCACTTTGGACATAAATAAAGCAGAAGTAAGGTTGTACCTTGCTTAGTTAAACAGTTCTCAGTTTGAACCTTTATTGCATACATAACATTTGGCGACGAGAATACAAGAACCTTTGTTTGCAAATGAGCACGATTGGATTTTTAGAGCGATTCGTGGAGAGAGAAATTGGGCAGACTTTGTGAGCCGTTTGAACCAGTACTTCGGGGCCAACAAAATGAAGGGGGTCGACGATGCAGATCGGCGCCGGGCCGTGTTCCTCACTGTGTGCGGTTCAAAGATCTACGGTCTGATAAAGAATCTATTCATGCCTAATGATCCAACAGAGAAAACGTACGAGGAGTTGTGCACATTGGTACGGGAGCACCTCAAGCCAGACGACGGCATTATCATCTCGAGATACAAGTTTTATACACACGTTCGATCGGAGTGCGGCGGAATTCGTTGCTGACCTGAGACGTCTAACGGGACTGTGCAAGTTCGGGACGGTGTTGGCAGACATGCTGCAGGACTTCTTTGTTATCGGTATCAACCACGAGGTGATCCTGCACAAACTTCTGGTGGTGGGGGAGTTGGATTTAAAAAGGGCCATCCAGATCGCTCAATCATGTATGGCGATGGACAGGAGTCTAAAGCAAATATCGGTGAAGAACCGAACCGTGGCAAGTACTGTACATGCAATTGATTCGGCGTTCGGCAGAACAGCACATAGCAGGGCCTATCCGGCTGCGTTTGCGAAACCTGTGGCTGCCCAAAGTCCGCCAGCAGGAATGTATCAGACTTCTCCGTGCTGGCGTTGTGGGGAAAATCATCGGCACTAGCAGTGACAATTTAAGCAACATAGTTGCAAAGGTTGTCTCAGAGTAGGGTATCTCCAGCGCAAGTGTCCGCAGATGAGCAAACGAGCTGCGGCACACCACGTGGAGGATGAAAGTCAGACTAGCGCGGATCCGGATACGCAATCCGAGATGCCAGAGGAGGAAGTGTATGGACTGTACTCCTTCATAACCAAGAGTAAACCAATTTTGATGAATGTGACGTTTAACGTGATATCGGTATCGATGGAACTGGACACGGGGGCGAGTTAATCGATAATGAACGAGAGAGCATTTAATAAGCTGTGGGATAACTAAAACTGCGAGGCCCAGGCTGAGCCCTGTTAATGCCAAGCTGCGCACGTACACCAAAGAACTGATAAGGTGATTGGTAGTGCACAAATTAATGTGTCATATAACGGTGCAGTTCACGAGTTACCGCTGCGGATTGTTCCAGGCAATGGCCCAACGCTGCTCGGCAGGAGCTGGTTGGAGAAAATCAGATGCGACTGGAACGACAAAGGTGTCATCATCGGAGGAAGATACATGTGCCCAAGTATTTGTGCCCAAGTATTGAGCAAGTTCCCCTTGCTGTTCGAACCGGGTATCGGCAATTTCATGAGAGCCAAGGTGCGGATCCATGTGGTCTCAGATGCAAGACCCGTTCATCATAAAACTCAGGCAGTGCAGTATATGATGAGGGAGAAGGTCAAAATTGAACTGGACAAACTCCAGCGTGAAGGGATCATATCATCAGTCAAATTTAATGAATGGGCCAGCCTCATTGTTCCTGTGCTGAAAAGTGATGGCACAGTCAGAATCTGTGGAGACTACAAGGCTACGATCAACAGGGTTTTGAAACAAGATCAGTACCCGTTACCGAAGGCTGATGACTTGTTTGCGACGCTAGCCGGAGGGAAGTCGTTCACAAAACTGGACTTGATGTCGGCCTATAAGACACAGGAGTTGGTCGAGATGTTGGAGACTTATGTGCATTAACACACACAAAGGACTGTTTATTTACCACAGGTGCCCTTTCGGAATTTGCTCGGCTATAGCAATATGGAAAGTCTACTGAAGTCAGTTCCCAGAACCGTTGTGTTCCAAGATGACATCCTGATCACCGGTTGTGGCTCCAAGGAACATCTGAACAACCTGGAAGAGGTTCTACTGCGTTTGGATAGAGTGGGACTCAGACTGAAATGCTCGAAGTGTGTGTTCATGGCGCCGGAGGTCGAAGTCCTCGGGAGGAAAATCACCGTCGATGGCATCAGACCAACTGACGTGAAAACCAAGGCCAGCAAGAATGCACCCAAGCCGCAGAACGTGACAGAGCTGCGTTCGTTCCTGGGTCTACTCAACTACTTTGGTAACTTCCTACCTAAATTGAGCACCTTACTAGAACCACTGCACATGCTGGTGAGTAAAGGTGACAACTGGGTGTGGGGCGCATCGTAAGACAGAGCTTTCGAGAAAGCCACCAATCTGCTTTGCTCGAACAAGCTGCTGGTACATTCTGACCCATGTAAACGTTTAGTTTTGGCCTATGACGCATTGTCATATGGAAGTGGTTGCGTACTCCAACAAGCCAATGAGTCAGGGAAACTTCAACCTGTCGGATATGCATCCAAAAGTCTGTCTAAAGCAGAAAGAGCCTGCAGCATGGTAGAAAAAGAAGCTTTAGCGTGTGTGTACAGTGTTAAAAAGATGCATCAATACCTGTTCGGTCTAAGGTTCGAATTAGAGACTGATCACAAGCCGCTCATTTCATTGTTTTGCGAGAGAAAAGGTATCAATACCAACACTTCATCCAAAGGTGGGCGCTGACATTATCTGCCTATGATTATGTCATTCGCCACAGAGAATTGTGCCGATGCTTTGAGCCGGTTGCCGTTGCCCACACCGGAGGTGGAAATGCCACAACCGGCGGATCTAATGTTAATCATGGAGGCTTTTGGGAGTGAAGGAACCCCTGTCATGGCTCAACAAGTTAAGACCTGGATCAGCCAGGACCCGATTTTAATCGGTGGTAAAGGGTTGTATTCTCAAAGGGGATTGGTCTGCCACACCTAAGCAAATGTGCGAGGTCAAACCGTACATTTGTCACAAGGACGAACTGTCTATTCAAGCAGATTGCATATTGTGGGGCAATCGTATTGTAATGCCCAAGGGAGAGAAAAGTTCATGCGTGAGTTACACAGCACACATCCTGGTATAGTGATGATGAAGGCCATCACCAGATCCCATGTATGGTGGCCAGAATTGATTCTGAGCTGGAAGCATGCGTGCATCAGTGCAACACCTGCATACAGCTCAGCAAAGCACCAGCAGAATCGCCGCTGAGTCTGTGGTCATGGCCATCCAAACCTTGGTCCAGGATCCATGTAGATCCCTTCCTGGGCAAGATGTTTTTAGTGGTGGTGGACGCTTATTCGAAGTGGAGAGAATGCATAATCATGTCATCGAGCACGTCCATGGCAACCATAGTGAATCTCAATGTCACGTTCGCGACACATGGTCTGCCTGACATAGTGGTGAGCGACAATGAGTCGTGCTTCTCCAGTCAGGAGTATGTGAAACTTAGTGGCATAAAACATGTAAGGTCAGCACCATTCAAGCCTGCGTCCAACGGGCAAGCTGAACGTGCAGTGCAAATTATCGAGCAAAGCATGAGGAGAGTAACCCAAGTGTCACTGCAGACTCGTTTGTCCTGCATACTGCTGAGTTACAGGACAAGACCCCACATACTCACAGGGGTCTCGTCTGCTGAACATATGAAGAAAAGAGGTCTTAAGACAATGCTATCTCTTGTACACCCAGATTTAAGTAATCATGTTGAATACAGAAGACAAGGGTACCACGATCGAACAACTGTGTCACGTGAGATTTCTGTTAATGATCCTGTATATGTGTTGAACTATGGTCAGGGTCCCAAATGGATTGCTGGTACGGTCATGGCCAAGGAAAGCAACAGAGCATGTGTTATTAAGCTCAAGAATGGGCAAACTTGCAGGAAACACATGGATCAGACAAAGCTGAGGCACACAGACGAACCAGAGCAGTCGGATGAAGAAACCGTCGACGACCAACCAACCTACCAGCAGTCATCAGTGAACCCAGAATTTCCATCACGGACCTGTTCAATAAAAATGGACTTGCAATTCCTGACATGGCCACTGCCACCCCCAACAAGTCAGTCATCCAGCCATCAGCCACAACAGACCCCGCACATTCACCAAAGATTGAAATCGAACTGAGATGGTCAACCCGGGAGCATAAAGCACCGGACCGTCGCAACCTGTGAAAGACTGTGATAAGATCTGAGAGAGGGGTATTGTCATATATGTACATTCTGTTTGTAGCCACCAGATGGTGTCATTGTTGGAGGCCACTGAGCAACACGCACATGGTGCTGCTCAGGTATAAAACGTCAGCCATTTTGAAAGCCAGGCACTTTGGGCCTAAATAAAGCAGAGCCAAGGTTGTACCTTGCATTAAGTTAAACAGTACTCAGTTTAAACCTTTATTGCATACATAATAGATAAGAGTGGACGTGAAGGACCTGTTTCCCTTGGCAGAGCGGTCAACAACCAGGGGTCATAGATTTAAAGTAATTGGAGGGCGATTTAGAGGAGATATGAGGGAAAATGTCTTCATCCAGAGGGTAGTGGGTGTCTGGAATTCACTGCCTGAAAGGGTGGTAGAGGCAGAAACCACCCTCACCACATTTAAAAAATACTTGGCTGTAATGGGCCAAAATGGCCTCCTTCCATGCTGTAAATTTCTATGATTCTATGATCAAGGGAATCAAGGGATATGGGGATAGTGCAGGAAAATGGAGTTGAGGTGGAAGATTGGCCGCGATCTTACTGAATGGCGGTGCAGGCTCGAGCGCCCGAATGGCCTACTGCTGGTCCTATTTTTTATCGATCAGGTGGTCTGCTTTGTCATGGATGGTGTCGAGCTTCTTGCCACCCAAGGGAGGCCAGTAGAATGAAGGATGGGAGTGTCAGAAGTGGCTCAGGGGGTAGCTCTTTCATACCAGAGTCAGAAGGTTGTGGATTCAAGCCCCACTCCAGAGACATGAGCACAAAAATCTACGCTGCCACTCCAGTACAGTACTGAGGGAGCACTGCACTGTCAGAGGTGCCGCCTTTCAGATGAAATGTTAAACCTAGGCTCTGTCCGCTCTCTCAGGTGGATGCAAAAGATCCCACAGCATTATTTCAAAGGAGGGCAGGGGAGTTATCCGCTGTGTCTATTGGATCTTGCTGTATGCAAATTAGCTGCCGTGTTTCCTACATTACAACAGTGACTACATTTCAAAACGTATTTCATTGGCTGTGGAGCGCTTTGGGATGTCCGGTAGTCATGAGCGGCGCTATAGAAATACACGTCTTTCTTGATACAGGTATAATGTGCCAAACCCAGAAACCTCGGGACCGAGGCCATTCCGGGTTTTTCTGGATTTCGGAGCATTACATCCGACGGCCCGAATCCGGAAACCCTTGGGCCGAGTTTCGTGTATTTCCGGATTTCGGAGCATTACATCAGACAGCACGAATCCGGCAATCTCGGGGCTGGGCCGGGCTGCGTATTTTTTTTAATTCCTGCTTGGAAAAAGGTACGTACAGCTTAAAAGTCCGCTTTTTGGGAAATATTTCCAGATCCTGGACAAAGACTCCTGCGATCTGCACAATGTCTGGTTTTTGGACAATTCCTGTTTTTAAAACTCCGGATGTCAGACGTTCTACTTGTATAACTAAACATCACATTTACATTTTTTTTTAAATCTCCCGATATATTTTCAAAATCATTGAACACCCCTGTAGTTGAACTCTGGCTCCAGAGGGGGCTTTCACACCTGTATCGTGTAGCTGGTCCCCTTCTGCAGGCACCTAGCTCGGAGAAATGAAACATTTTTTCAACTGCTTTTCTGACAGTGAAACTGGTTTTTAACCCCTTGTGTACTATGACAGGATTAAAGGAGTCAAGACAATGCTAATAATAATTCTTTTGTCATAATGAGGTTTGAGCAATCAGTGGGATAAGTTAAATGATAACATATAAACTACTCATAATTATCCATAATTGCAGCTTTATATTTCTTAACAGCTTGCAGTAATAATTAATGCTGTTGCGAAAATCTAGAATATCTGTTAATGAGGAAGAGGTGAAGGCCTTTAAAATAATGAAGGGAGCTTGTTTGATAGGGTGTATGTAGCCTCACCAAGAAACGAGCGCTCTGCACGGGACGGAAGGACGGAACATCATGAAGAGCTGAGCCTTGCTTTTCCATCCCAATACGGACCGCAACTCACACTGGGAATCAAATACTGCATCGACGGTACAGAACCAGGAGCCATGTCATACGGGAAGAAGCTGCAAGCAAGTCCACGGGCAAATCGGGGTGAGCATAGTCCACACACCTACACATTCTTAAGACCACATGGCTGTGTGAAGGGGCGTTGTATATCCAGCGAAGAGTGATGTCATCAAGGTCCAGGTTGGTGATTGGAGCGTGGTCAGTTACAGCAGGAGCGGCGAGAGACTGTAGAGCGATGTGATCGGGGCCCAGGAGAGGAGTGAGTTCGGGGCCAGGGACCCAGGGCAGCCCACACTGCAATATGTGTGCGCACTAGGTCCATGCAGCAAAGCAGGTCTCCAGTCGTCTTGGATAACCCTTGCCATTGGACCAAGACCTAGCTCTGTCAAGCCCGTGTGGTGGCTGGTGTGCAACGGCCACCACACATTAAAAAAATCCACGCACAGGCATCTTCCACCCTTCAGGATTAGTTCGGGATCTGGAATATTAGGTCCTTCATTGAAACACCTATGAACTCATCCCTTTTTGGCGTGGTAGCAAGTCATCCTCATTTCGAGGGACCGCCTATGATGATGATGATGATGATGATAGCAAAGCTATTTCCACTTGTGAGGGAATCTAAAACTAGGGATCATAAATATAAGATAGTCACTAATAAATCCAATAAGTAATTCAGGAGAAACTTCTTTACTCAGAGTGATTCAAATGTGGAACTTGCTACCACAGGGCACAGCTGAGGTGAATATAACATTGATGCATTTAAGGGGAAGCTAGTAAAGTACATGAGGGAGACATGAATAGAAGATTATGATAGGGTGAGATGAAGTAAGGTGGGTAGAGGCTCGTGTGGACCATAAAGTCAAGGCTGAGATACATTTTTGGAGTCTAGGGGAATCAAGGGATATGAAGACCGGGCGGGAAAGTGGAGTTGAGGTCGATGATCAGCCATGATCTTATTGAATGGTGGAGCAGGCTCAAGGGGCCATATGGCCTACTCCTGCTCCTATTTCTTATGTTCTTATAAACACTGGCATAGACCAGTTGAGCCGAATGGCCTGTTTCTGTGCTGAAAGTTCTACGTAATAGTAATGTAATGATATTGGGAAATGTACATGAAGGTGGATGTTATGCAGGATACGATAATAGAGGTAAGAGGATTAAACATGGCGTGCATGTGCATGTAGATCAGAATTAAGCATAAACCATAACAGTTAATCCTCATTCATTTCTTTGTGTCCAAAGATAAAAAGTGGGTGTACTCCCTATACCACCCATACACCCTGCGGTCAGTCTTGTTTCCAAGTTACATCAACTAATTTTGATCTACAGCTCAAACTCCCCTTAACTTAGCATCAACTGGAAATTTCACTCCGAGACCGCCAGGATGATTGGTGTTTGAAATGGAGAGGCTGTCAGCTTGGTGCAGTCATGTGGGGGCTTTTGTGAGGTTGGGACAGCTTAGAAGTTTCACCTGATCTGGGACTGCTGATGACGACTCTGGTTGTTGGGACGTAGAAAAGGATTCCATTTCCCACCGTGAAAATCCCTCGCCTTGATGGACAATTTAAAACAAAACATTACTGGGAACTGCATGTGCGTGCAAGTTGGGTGAGAACAAGCTTGAGCTTGGTTGTCGTGCCTCACTCCCCACTCCACCACCCCCACCCCCACCCCCCCAACCCAGTTAAATAGTCAGTGATTTTCCCCGCTGTAATATATGCACCTGTGGGAGCGGCTTAGCCAGTCACGTGATGTTCACAAGACTCAATAAAACTCCAGCCAGTTGGGTTCAGAGGATCCACAATGAGGCAGGTGGTTGTGAGCCTGGTGGGTGAACTGGTAATGTGTAGTGTGGTTGTTAAACCTTTTGCTAATAAACCAACTAGTCCTTAATAACAATGTGTTGCTATGAATTCTTCAGCAAAGAAACCTTGAAGCAAATAAATTACACCTGGCAATTTTCCAGTGGGAGGGTTGAGGTGGAAAGCAACTGGGGGATGTGCACCACTGCTAACTTCCACTGGCCAGTCCAACAGGCAACCCTGTTTGTGGGCGGACACGTGATCAATATGTGCAAATAGAGGGAAACATGGACGTTGTTCTGTTTTCCACCATTTGCACTGTAGGTATCCTTCATGCAGAGGCTGTCTGATAACAAAAGAACATAAGAAATAGGAACAGGAATAGGCCATACAGCCCCTCGAGCCTGCTCCGCCATTTAATACGATCATGGCTGATCCGATCATGGACTCAGGTCCACTTCCCTGCCTGCTCCTCATAACCCTTTATTCCCTTATCGCTTAAGAAACTGTCTATCTGTCTTAAATTTATTCAATGTCCCAGCTTCCACAGGTCTCTGAGGCAGTGAATTCCACAAATTTACAACCATCTGAGAAGAAATTCCACCTCATTTCAGTTTTAAATGGGCAGCCCCTTATTCTATTATGCCCCCTAGTTCTAGTCTCCACATCAGTGGAAATATCCTCTCTGCATCCATCTTGTCAAGTCCCCTCATAATCTTATACGTTTCGATAAGATCACCTCTCATTCTTCTGAATTCCAATGAGTAGAGGCCCAACCTGCTCAACCTTTCCTCATAAGTCAACCCCCTCATCTCCGGAATCAACCTAGTGAACCTTCTCTGAACAGCCTCCAAAGCAAGTATATCCTTTCGTAAATATGGAAACCAAAACTGCACGCAGTATTCCAGGTGTGGCCTCACCAATACCCTGTATAACTGTAGCAAGACGTCCCTGCTTTTATATTCCATCTCCTTTGCAATAAAGGCCAAGATTCCATTGGCCTTCCTGATCACTTGATGTACCTGCATACTATCCTTTTGTGTTTCATGCACAAGTACCCCCAGGTCCTGCTGTACTGCGGCACTTTGCAATCTTTCTCCATTTAAATCATCATAGACAGTCCCTCGAAGTGAGGATGACTTGCTTCCACGCCAAAAAGGGATGAGTTCACAGGTGTTTCAACGAAGGACCAAATACTCCAGATCCCAAACTACATCTTGAAGGGTGGAAGATGCCTGTGCGTGGATTTTTTTTAACATGGTGGTGACCGTTGCACACCAGCCACCACACGGGCTTGACAGAGCTGGGTCTTGGTCCAGTAGCAAGGATTAACCAAGACGACTGGAGACCAGCTCTGCTGCACGGACCGAGCACGCACATATCGCAGTGTGGGCTGGCCCGTGCTGCCCCTGGGCCCTCGCCTCTCCTGGGCACCAAAACTCACGCCTCTCCTGAGCCCCGGTCACTTCCCTCGACGAAATCTTGCCGCTCCTTCACCCCTCCTGCTGTGCCTGCACACACTGCAATCAGCGACCTGGCTTCGCAGCCGTTGCTCTTCTGCAGCAGCACGCGCTGCTCCCTCCAATGCCCCGGCCTGCTGATGGTTTTGCAGGCTGGGACCACGCCGATTTACGGTCCGGGCCGCCAAGTAAAGCTCCCTCTACACTGTCCCATCAAACACTCCCCCATTTAAATAATAACTTGCTCTTTGATTTTTTTCTGCCAAAGTGCATGACCTCACACTTTCCAACATTATACTCCATCTGCCAAGTTTTTGCCCACTCACTTAGCCTGTCTATGTCCTTTTGCAGATTTTGTGTGTCCTCCTCACACATTGCTTTTCCTCCCATCTTTGTATCATCAATAAACTTGGCTACGTTACACTCAGTCCCTTCATCCAAGTCGTTAATATAGATTGTAAATAGTTGGGGTCCCAGCACTGATCCCTGCGGCACCCCACTAGTTACTGGTTGCCAACCAGCGGATTAACCATTTATCCCGACTCTCTGTTCTCTGTTAGTTAGCCAATCCTCCATCCATGCTAATATATTACCCCCAACCCCATGAACCTTTATCTTGTGCAGTAACCTTTTATGTGGCAAATGCCTTCTGGAAGTCCAAATACACCACATCCACTGGTTCCCCTTTATCCACCCTGTTCGTTGCATCCTCAAAGAATTCCAGCAAATTTGGCAAACATGACTTCTCCTTCATAAAACCATGCTGACTCTGTCTGACCGAATTTTGCTTTTCCAAATGTCCTGCTACTGCTTCTTTAATAATGGACTCCAACATCATCCCAACCACAGATGTTAGGCTAACTGGTCTATAGTTTCCTGCTTTTTGTCTGCCTCCTTTTTTAAATAGGGGCATTACATTTGCAGTTTTCCAATCTACTGGGACCTCCCCAGAATCCAGGGAATTTTGGTAAATTATAACCAATGTATCCACAATCCCTGCCACTACTTCTCTTAAGACCCTAGGATGCAAGCCACCAGGTCCAGGGGATTTATCTGCCATTATCTTACTGAGTATTAGCTCCTTAGTGATTGTGATTGTGTTAAGTTCCTCCCCCTATATAGCCCCTTGACCAAGTTCTGGTGTTGAGCATTCAAGAGATTGGTTGAGGGGAATGTGGGGCAGACATCAAAGAGGGACCTATTCAAGCATCCTTAGAGCATTGGCATGTACTGACAGGCTACATCAGTTTCAACGAAAATTTTAAAGGTGTAAAGGAAACTTTAAGTTAGGCAGCTTGCTTAAATGAGCAACAACGTGGCAAATGGAATACAATTATGGAGAAATGTGAATTTATCCATTTTGGCAGGAAAAATAGAAAAGCAGAGTATTTTTAAAATCGTGAGAGATTGGGAAATGTTGGTGTTCAGAGGGACCTGGGTGTCCTTGTACACGAATCATTAAAAGTTAACATGCAGGTACAACAAGCAATGAAGAAAACAAATGGTATGTTGACCCTTATTACAAAAGGATTAGAGTATAGGAGTACTGCAATTATATCGGGCCCTGGTGAGACCACACCTGTACAGTTTTGGTCTCCTTACCCAAGGAAGGTTATAGTTGCCATAGAGGGAGTGCAATGAAGGTTCACCAGACTGATTCCTGGGATGGGGTGATTATCCTATGAGGAGAGATTGAGTAGACTAGGCCTATATTCGCTAGAGTTTAGAAGAATGAGAGGTGATCTCATTTAAACATTCAACATTCTTAGTGTTTGACAGGGTAGATGTAGGGAGGATGTTTCCTCTGGCTGCGGAGTCTAGAACCAGGGGTCACAGTCTCAGAATAAGGGGTCGGCCATTTGGGACTGAGATGAGGAGAAACTTCTTCACTTAGAGGGCGGTGAATCTTTGGAATTCTCTACCCCAGAGGGCTGTGGAGGCTCAGTCTTTGAGTATATTCAAAACAGAGATCAATAGATTTTTTGGATATTCAGGGAATCAAGGGATATGGGGACAATGCAGGAAAGTGGAGTTGAGATAGATCAGCCATGATCTTATTGAATGGCAGAGTAGGCTCGAGGGGCCGAATGGCCTCCTCCTGCTCCTAATGGTTATGTTCTTGCTGGGCACGCGCGATGCCAGGGAGCCTGCCTCTTCCACGTTAAATGACCCTGGGCGTCTCCATGAAGGGCGCAAATCCGTCCCGCTGAAGGTGCACCTCAAGAAAAGGGGGCGGGTAGAAATTCCCTAGTCCCATCTGTGAAACGGGATTACTGGGACATTGAATGGCAGCCGGTGTACATGGTATTGTACCCTAGGCTGAGTTAGCACCTTCAAGACAGGAGGGGAGGAAACTGGAACAGGAGAAAGGGAAACCAACCAAAAATTCACCTGTCTCTACTGCTTTTCTTTAAAATCAGTAAAAGCACAGGAATACCCCATCAGATAGACAGCCTCATTCTTAGCAACACAATTGCTGTAGTCACCATATAACAAATACCTTGATGATAGTCATTTTAAAGAAAGAAAGACAGGCTTGCATTTATATAGCGCCTTTTTCGACCACCGGACATCCAAAAGCACTTTAAAGCCAATTAAGTTTTTTTTATTGAGGTGTAATCACTGTTGTAATGTAGGAAAGTTAAAGGTCACCGTAAATCTTAGTTGACAGTATGAGAAAGAAAACAAAGTCCAAACCATCAACCCGAACGGAAATGCCAAAAAGTAGCACCTGTGACTACCGGGCCTGACCCAGCCCGAGGAACATCCTATGCTGTGTTATTTTAAAAACAAAGTGTCCTGGGATGGGGCAGGTGATTGAAAAGGATTTCAAACAGGAGGACGGGTTGGTGACGTTCATTAATTGGTCAATTATTCAAGAATATCAAGTTTGCACCGAATCCAAGTCATTTTTCGACTAGATCTCAAAAACTATGGAACTCCTTATTTATCTCAATCTTCCATTCGTCTTACAATCTGCAGGTACTTAAAACTTCAGTTTGGCAGAACGTAATTACTGCTTTAAAAAAATAAAACACCTTATTTTCTCTCCGACTCTTTTTAGCTTTGGTGGTGTCTTGCATTATGGATCTTGGTCCTTCACCCAGATTTATCAATATAAAAAATATCCTCAATATTATAGTCTGTGTATGGAGCACAACCGGGTGAGGTAAACATCGGCCGAGTACAAGAAATGAACTTGTACTCGAGATCAGTGTATTCACAGATCTGATGTTTAGCCAATTCCTCCGCGACATCAATTTTTTTTTTAAATCGATAAAGTCAGAACATTTTTTATTTATTTTTTTCTCCTGTCTTTGCTCTTCAGGTCTTGAACTCTCAACCATCAGACTCAGCCGGGAGTGGGCTAATCTGAGCCAAGGTATCACATCATCAACGGTACAAAGTTGTGTGAAAGAGGCAGGACATTCAGCTCCTCACATCCCCTCCGCACAAAGGGAGAATGAGTACAGCCCTTACAAAAGTGCATTGTCTATAGTTAGAAGTGATATTCACAGCACAATATCGCCACCTGCTGGCAAACATAGGTCTGCACCAAAAGCAAAGTCACGACTGCCAACTAAACAAATTGCAGCCTGGTGCTGGGGGAAACAGTGAGATGGGTGTAATGCAAGTTTTCTCACTCTGCTTGCTATACAGCCCTACGTGAATTGAATTTCAACGCAGAGCTCAAAGCGAGTATCTTTCCACACAGCACAAAATATGTCCTTAATTGGCAATCTCATTCCGAGAGTTCCCACGATGGCTGCTGTGATCAGTGGCATTAGGAATGGAAATGGCACATTGCTACAGTGAGAGCTGTTCTTCATAGGTTGTAGGCAAGGAAGACTGGTGGGCAAAGTGAGTATTACTCTGCCTCTATCCTATGCTGTTGCTGCCCTGTCACCATTTTAAATAAATCTGTTGATCATCATCATCATCATAGGCAGTCCCTTATAATCGAGGAAGACTTGCTTCCACTCTTAACATGAGTTCTTAGGTTGATCAGAATAGTGTCAAATGTGGCTCTGATGAAGGCAAACAAAGAACATTAAAGCATGAAGTAAGAAAGGGTTTTCACTCGTCAAATGCCTTCCTGCCACAAGGTAGGTACAATCTGCATTTTCTTGGACTGCATAGGAACTGCTCGACGTAAAAACACCAAGGTCCATCTAGTTCGCCTTCTACCATCCTGGCACGATGCAACTTTAATGGACCTTGACATCAAGGCAGCGTTTGACCGAGTGTGGCATCAAGGAGCCCTAGTAAATCTGAAGTCAATGAGAATCAGGGGGAAAACTCTCCACTGGCTGGAGCCATACCTAGCACAAAGGAAGATAGTTGTGGTGGTTGGAGGTCAATCATCACAGTCCAGGACATCGCTGCAGGAGTTCCTCAGGGCAGTGTCCTAGGCCCAACCATCTTCAGTTGCTTCATCAATGACCTTCCCTCCATCATAAGGTCAGAAGTGGGGATGTTCACTGATGACTGCCCAGTGTTCAGTTCCATTCACAACTGCTCAGATAATGGAGCAGTCCATGCTCGCATGCAGCACGACCTGGTCTGATCAGGCTGGAGCTGACAAGTGGCAAGTAACATTCGCGCCACACAAGTGCCAGGCAATGACTATCTCCAACAAGTGAGAGTCTAACCACCGCCCCATGACATTCAACGGCATTACCATCGCCGAATCCCCCATCAACATCATCCTGGGGTCACCATTGACCAGAAACTTAACTGGACCAGCCACATAAATACTGTAGCAACAAGAGCAGGTCAGAGGCTGGGTATTCTGTGTCGAGTGTCTCACCTCCTGACTCCCCATAAGCCTTTCCAGGCAGCAAGCACATGGGAACACCACCACCTCCAAGTTCCCCTCCAAGTCACACACCATCCTGATTTGGAAGTATATCGCTGTTCCTTCATTGTCACTGGGTCAAAATCCTGGAACTCCCTCCCTAACAGCACTGTGGGAGTACCTTCACCACACGGACTGCAGTGGTTCAAGAACACGGCTCATCACCACCACCTTCTCAAGGGAGATTAGGGATGGGCAATAAATGCTGGCTTTGCCAGCGATGCCCACATCCCATGAATGAATTTAAAAAATGAAGTTGTTGTCTAAACATAGTAATCATTCGCCATCAATGAGTCTACTACAGACCCAGACATGAGGCGAGGAAAACCCCTGTGGTAAATCAGAGAAGGCACCTGATCAGTACTTGGTGTATATTCTTGGCATGGGATTTTAAGTTTCCAGAGTAACTATCATATTTGACACAGCAATTGACTTGCAAATCTCAATTCGTTGCAGATATTCACCCATGTCATTTTTAAAGATACCAATCAACACAACATTCTTTAGTTGCTTTAGCTGCGAGTACAGTGTTGGAAAAAAACTCTCGGATAATCTCAGTCTTGAATCAGACTTTCTTTTTGTGCTCATTAAGGTGTGGATGTTAGCATTGAGGAATGGAACGTTTCCCACTTCATGCACCCAATATCAGCATCCAGGGGAGGTAGAGCATAGCTTTATCCAGCTACAGGGTAAAGCACCCTCTCTTCTGCTCCCCTACTGCACCAGTCTATACCCCACCCACTTAAATCATACAGGTTGGTGCTATCAACACTTTTGTAACACGAGCTGAGCTCCGCTAGTATCGCTTACAAAATAAAAGTAAAACAAATTTTGTGACCATCTTCTTCATATTGCACAGGTCTGTGGTCATTACTGCTGCTTGTCCCACTCTTTGTTACTTCACTTTGATCTTTTCCCTCCTTCGTCGCCTCTTGTGTTGGTTTGTTGTGAAGTTTCACATTATCCAAGTGTAACGTTGTAGCAATAGCCTCTCGGTCTCTCCTCCTGGACCTTCCATGCATTTTGTTTGACATGTACAGCATACATGGCAGGTACTGGAGGTTGAGCTAGATTGCACACGTGCGACTGTCCCGAATTTGAAAAGTGGAGTACAAAAACCTACATTTAAATGTTGCAGGAATGCAGCGCAATGGGGAAAAGAATAAAACATGACTTCAGTTATGTGGAGAGGCTGGAGAAGCTGAGGTTGTTCTCCTTAGAGCAGAGAAGGTGAATAGATGATTTGATGGAGGTATTCAAAATCAGGAATGGTTTTGATAGAGTAAATAAGAAACTGTTGCCAGTGACAGAAGGGTCAGTAACCAGAGATTACAGAGTGAAGGGTCAACAACCAGAGATTACAGAGTGAAGGGTCAACAACCAGAGATTACAGAGTGAAGGAAGGGTCAACAACCAAAGGACACAGAGTGAAGGGTCAGTAACCAGAGATTACAGAGTGAAGGGTCAGTAACCAGAGGACACAGAGTGAAGGGTCAGTAACCAGAGATTACAGAGTGAAGGGTCAGTAACCAGAGGACACAGAGTGAAGGGTCAGTAACCAGAGATTACAGAGTGAAGGGTCAGTAACCAGAGGACACAGAGTGAAGGGTCAGTAACCAGAGGACACAGAGTGAAGGGTCAGTAACCAGAGGACACAGATTGAAGGGTCAGTAACCAGAGGACACAGAGTGAAGGGTCAGTAACCAGAGGACACAGAGTGAAGGGTCAGTAACCAGAGGACACAGAGTGAAGGGTCAGTAACCAGAGGACACAGATTGAAGGGTCAGTAACCAGAGGACACAGAGTGAAGGGTCAGTAACCAGAGGACACAGATTGAAGGTGGCAAAAGAACCAGAGGCAACATGAGGACATTTTACACAGCGATTTGTTGTGATCAGGAATGTAAAGCCTGAAAGGGCGGTGGAAGCAGATTCAATAATAACATTCAAAAGAAAATTGGACAAATATGCGAAGGAAAAAAAATACAGGGCAATGGGGAAGGAGCAGGAACTGGGACTAATTGGGAATTGACTCCTCCTGTGCTGTATCATTCTATGATTCCAAGAGTAGCAAAAGAAAATCTAGGGCTCAGAAAGATCACACATACATGGAAAATGTGACCCCCCCAGCTCACATCTGTGCAACTGGGGAAGAAATTCAGCCGTGGAGAAAGAGAAAATATATGAGGCCCAGGTGCAGGTTAGCCTCTGAAACAAGTAGTTGCATAGGAATGTGAATCAGCATAAATGGAACTAAACGGGCTAGTTTAATGCTTTCAGGGAGAAGTGGTGAAAACCAAGTTCAGTAAATACAGTGGAAGGTGCTCTTGGATTAAGCAGCCAGCTGCTGACTGCAGTTGGGTTTACAATTACAAAAGGTGCATGGTATTCACCGCCACATGTCCTTAATTGAGCAGCAAGTGGTTACTTACAGCATAAGCACTACACTGCAGACAGAAACATTCTCTATTTGAGTCGCCTAGTTTAATCCTCTCCTCTTGCTCACTCTCCATATTAGTTAATATTCCAGCAATTATCCAATTCCCTCTTAAGAGTTTATGGATTCTGCTTCAACAATGGTTCGATGGCAGCTAGTGTTACATTCTAACCAGCTTCTGCATAAAGAATTTTTCCTAATCTCTGCTTCACTTCTTTGTGATTATCTAAAATTTGTGCTGTCTCATCCCCATCTTAACCAATTGAAACAATCAGTATTTATAATTTTGAAGACCTCCACTTGGTCACTACTTTCTTTTCTATTGAAAAAGACACAACTTCTCCAGTTTCGTTTCACAACTGTACCCCTCCTCATCTCTGGTAACAGCCTAGTGAATTTACACGGAAACTTCTCCATTGCTTTAATATCTTTATAATGGGATACCCAAAGCTCCACACTCTGACCTGGATTTTGCATCAAGAATAACAGCGAGGCTAACGGTGCTCACCGTTATTATGGAGTAAATCGGACAGCAACTTAGAGTTCGCACACGCGCAGTTAAACAAGGAAATCAGGAAGTTGCTGCTCGAGTTACCCTGCTCCTGTGCTACACCGGTACCTTGTCAAGAGACTCGGCATCGAAATCCATGCAAGGGCGTGAAGTTGCTGTACTTACCCACTAAATAGGGCTGGTGCATTCAGGTATAAGTAAATTTTTAACGGCAGTCTTAATTACTGCCAAACAACCCCTCCGGTACTGAAAATTATATTTTACAAGTGTAGAGTCATATTTTCAGAATTTAATTATTGTTCAAGGTATAAAAAAATTAAAACAAGTTTTTCAAACTTTTTCTTTCTTTCTGTCTCCTCTCTCTCATAATCCCATCTTTCTTTCCCTCACTTTATTTTGCATTCTGTACATGATTTTACATTGAATTAAGTCTTTTAAATTATACTTCCTGGTTTAGACTCTGCGTGGCTCAGTGAAGATTCTTTAATCTGATTGGTCGAAGAGCCACGCTGTTGCTTTCCTTGTTCACACACGCCACAGATTCCCTGTAGAGGGTGCTGTGCTGAATCAGACATTTGATAACAGCCACTCAAAAGCCCAGAAAGGTCTGTGGACAGCTGTAAGTGTAGCAAAGGGCGAGCTTGCCACTGACTGCATCTTGAATAGCCTGGACCTGTCTATTTGCATGGTCACCTTTAATGACTTGCAACTCCAAACCAAGTTCCCTCTCCTGTTCTAATCCATTAAAAGCCCACTCACCACATTTTTCCATTTAAAGACATTTCTAACTTTTCTTTCAGCCCTCCAACAATCTCGCTATCCATGTGGCACATTCCCTTTAGTTCGATGTGCCATTTTCTTGGCTGTAAATCTCTTGTGGTACCTTAGCAAATGATTTTTGAAAATCCATATATTTTTCTTATCTATCCTCTCTGGTATTTCTCCAAAGAATTCTATAAAGCTGGTCAAGCACGCCCTGCCTTTTAGAGATCTGTGCTGACTGGCCCTGGTTAATTTGTGTTCTTCCAAGTGCCAAGTAATTTTATCCCACATTATAGACTCGAGTAGATTACCAACAAATGAGTCCACTCTCCTTTGGGCAAGAACAGAAGTTCCTGATGCAATTTATCATCTGTCCGCAGATATCTGAACACTTCACCATATGTTCAACTGTACGATCAATTTTATAAAATCCTCCTTCTGAATATTCTAAATTTCAGTTCTCTTTTAATTTCTTTTCATATAAATAAGAATTTAGTCAAATTTTACTCTGCTACAAATGCTAAAATTAATAAAAGCCAGTACAGAAAGTACTGCTCTCAATGGGCTGTAATGCCAGACAGGATCACTAGATGGCAGACCAGGCCATAAAGCCAAAAGCTCCCCAACACGTCATCATTGCACAACATTGCTGAAAAGTAACTGCAGTGCTTAGGATTCCTCCTGAAGCCTTAGGCGGGCCATTTTATGAGGACTCAAACCAGATGCATAACGCCATAAAATTATGAGGGGCCTGGATAGAGTGGATAGGAAGGACCTGTTTCCTGTGGCAGAGGAGTCAACAACCAGGGGGCATAGATTTAAAATAATTGGGAGGAGGTTTAGAGGAGATATGAGGGGAAATTTCTTCACCCAGAGGGAGGTGGGGGTTTGGAACTCACTGCCTGAAAGGGTGGTAGAGGCAGAAACCTGCACCACATTTGAAAGATACTTAAAGTGCCGTAACCTACAGGGCTACGGACCAAGAATTGGAAAGTGGGATTAGGCTGGATAGCTCTTTGTCGGCCGGCACGGACACAATGGGCCGAAATGGCCTCCTTCCGTGCTGTAAATTTCTATGATTCTATGAATGGTACCTTCCCTCTCAAAAGCTGCAGAATGATTTTCAGCCTGGTTATCTCAACATTCAAACCCACGCCCTAGAATTGAAGGGACAGTGAGCCCCAGTGAACTATAAACCATCAGAACTATTTACAACTTTGGAGGGGTGGGGGTGTGGGGGGGGGGGGGGGGGGGAAGAATTGTTGCCTTGTTCTACAACCCCACCCACCCAGTATTCCATATAACTTTGCCGCTCGAAGCACGAAGGCCTGACTTGACACCCAATGTGGCGAATGCCAAGAGGTTTGCAGCGTGGGGTTTAGGCCTTACCTGCCGCACAGGAAGCACTTTGTCCAGGTCATTCAAGGTAATGTTTCCATCCTCTTCAAACTTCCCCTTCACCGTCCTACACAAATAACAACAGGAGCAGCAGCATTAGGCCAGGGCCTTTTCAATCCTTTCAGGTACAAAGCAAAGGCTGCTGTTGCAAGACGAAGGCAGAGCATTTCTGACGAGTAGGACTCAGTACGCAGCTTGTGCCCAACGGTGCCCACAACCGCCCCCTCAAACATTGACAGTAAATAAGCCTGTCCACAGAATGCACCTTCCTCCCATCAAAAATACCATTTGCATGGTTTCAGAATATTTTTATTTATCTTTCCAATCCTCTCGAGTTTTGAAATTGAATTTCTCCACCCACTCCATGCGCTGTAGAATTTCCCCAACCTGCTCAGTTCCCTGTGCTGCACTGTGATCAGGGGACCAACATGATGCCCCACGAAGTGGAAACTTCAGTTGTCCCTTACCCCTCCCGCGTGACTCCCAGCTCCCTGCAGAAGCCTTGGAACAGGTTTTGTCCTGCCAAATGGGCCACAGAAGGCACATAAACTGGGAACACCAGAGGGACACTCATTTAATAATGTTCTTCTAAGAACATAAGAAATAGGGGCAGGAGTAGGCCATTTGGCCCCTCGAGCCTGCTCCGCCATTTAATATGATGGCTGATCTGATCATGGACTCAGCTCCACCTCCCTGCCCGCTCCCCATAACCCTTTACTCCCTTTACTCCCTTATTGCTCAAAAATCTGTCTATCTCCACCTTAAATATATTCAATGACCCATCCTCCACAGCTCTCTGGAGCAGAGAATTCCACAGATTTAAAACCCTCAGAAGAAATGTCGCCTCATCTCAGTTTTAAATGGGTGGCCCCTTATTCTGAGACTATGTCCCCTAGTTTTAGTTTCCCCTATGAATGGAAATATCCTCTCTGCATCCACCTTGTCGAGCCCCCTCATTATCTTATATGTTTCAATAAGATCATTCTTCTGAACTCCAATGAGTATAGGCCCAACCTATCTTCATAAGTCAACCACCTATTCTTTGGACTCAACCTTGTGAACCTTCTCTGAACAGCCTCCAATGCAAGTATAGCCTTCCTTAAATACAGAGACCAAAACTGTACACAGTACTCTAGGTGTGGCCTCACTAATACCCTGTGCAGTTATAGCAGGACTGCTCTGCTTTTATACTCTATCCCTCTTGCAATAAAGGCCAACATTCCATTTTCCTTCCCGATTACTTGCTGTACCTGCAGACTAACTTTGTGTGTTTCATGCACAAGGACCCACAGGTCCCTCTGTGCTACAATACTTTGAAATTTTTCTCCATTTAAATTGTAATTTGCTGTTCCATTTTTTCTGCCAAACTGGATAACCTCATATTTTGTTACATTATACTCCATCTGGCAATTTTTTGCCCACTCACTTAGCCTGTCTATATCCCTTTGCAGATTTTTTGTGTCCTCCTCACAATTTGCTTTCACACCCATCTTTGTATCATCAGTAAACTTGGCTACATTACACTCGGTCCCTTCATCCAAGTAATTAATATAGATTGTTAATAGTTGAGGCCCCAGCACCGATCCCTGCGGCACCCCACTAGTCACTGTTTGCCAACCGGAAAATGACCCAGTTATCCCGACTCTCTGTTTTCTGTTAGTTAGCCAATCCTCTATCCATGCTAATATAATAGCTCCAACCACGTGAACTTTTATCTTGTGCAATAACCTTTTATGTGGCACCTTCTGAAATGCCTTCTGGAAATCCAAAAACACCACATCCACTGGTTCCCCCTTATCCACCCTGCTCGTTACATCCTCAAAGAAATCCAGCAAATTTGTCAAACATGATTTCCCTTTCATAAAACCATGCTGACTCTGCTTGATTGAATCATGCTTCTCCAAATGTCCCACTATTGCTTCCTTAATAATGGGCTCTAGCATTTTCCCAATGACAGATGTTAGGCTAACTGGTCTATAGTTTCCTGCTTTTTGTCTGCCTCCTTTTTTAAAATAGGGGCGTTACATTTGCGGTTTTCCAATCCGCTAGGATCGCCCCAGAATCCAAGGAATTTTGGTAGATTACAATGAATGCATCCACTATCTCTGCAGCCACTTCTTTTAAGACCCTAGCCATCTAGTCCAGGGGACTTGTCCACCTTTAGTCCCATTATTTTACGAAATACTACTTCTTTAGTGATCGTGATTGTATTAAGTTCCTCCCTCCCTATAGCCCCTTGATTATCCACTATTGGGATGTTTTTAGTGTCTTCTACCGTGAAGACCGATACAAAATATTTGTTCAACGTCTCTGCCATTTCCCTGTTCTCTATTATTAATTCTCTAGTCTCATCCTCTAGGGTACCAACATTTATTTTAGCCACTCTTTTCCTTTTTATGTACCTTGAGAAATTCTTACTATCTGTTTTTATATTTTGTGCTAGTTTACTTTCATAATCTATCTTCCCTCTCGATCATTTTTTTTTAGTCGTTCTTTGCTGGCTTTTAAAAATTCCCAATCCTCTGGCCTCCCACTAATCTTGGCCCTATTGTATGCCCTTGTTTTCAATTTGATACCATCCCTTATTTCCTTAGTTAGCCACGGATGGTTATCCCTTCTCTTAGTCTTTCCTTCTCATTGGGATATATTTTTTTGTTGCGAGTTATGAAATATATCTCCTTAAATGTCTGCCACTGCTCATCAACCGTCCCACACTTTAATCTATTTTCCCAGTCCACTTTAGCCAACTCTGCCTTCATGTCTTTGTAGCCTCCTTTATTTAAGATTAGGACACTGGTTTGAGAACCACCTTTCTTACCCTCCAACTGAATTTGAAATTCAACCATGTTATGGTCACTCATTCCTAGAGGATCCTTTACTAAGAGATCATTTATTAATCCTGTCTCATTACACAGTACCAGATCTAAGATAGCCTGCTCCCTGGTTGGTTCTGCAACATACTGTTCAAGGAAACTAACCCGGATACACTCTATGGACTCTTCCTCAAGGCGACCCTGACCAATTTGCTTTGTCCAATCAATATGAAGGTTAAAATCGCCCATGATTATTGCCATTCCTTTATTACAAACCTCCATTATTTCTTGATTCCGTCCAACAGTGTAGCTACTGTTTGAGGGCCTATAGCTGACTCCCACTTGTGATTTCTTTCCTTTTATTATTCCTCATCTCCACCCAAACTGATTCAACATCCTGATCCTCTGAGCCAATATCATTTCTCACTAACGCACTGATCCCATCCTTTATTAACAGTGCTACTCCATCTCCTTTTCCTTTCTGTCTGTCCTTCCAAATTGTTAAATACCCCCGAATATTTAGTTCCCAGTCCTGTCACCTTGCAACCACGTCTCTGTAATGGCTATCAGATCATACCCATTTGAATCTATTTGTGCCGTCAACTCATCTATTTTGTTACAAATGCTACGTGCATTTAGACAAAGAGCCTTTAAATTTATTTTTTTCCTGCTTGTTTCCTCTGTCCTTCAAACTCACTTTGTACATCTTTGCTTTCCAATTCCAGCTTTACTCCCCTCCCTACTGACTCTATTCTCAGGTTCCCATCCTCCTGCCAAGCTAGTTTAAACCCTCCCCAACAGCACTAGCAACCACCCCCTCCCGCCCCCCCCCCTCCACCCCGTGAGGATATTGGTCCCGGCTCTGTTGATGTGCAACCCATCCGGCTTGTACAGGTACCACCTCCCCCAGAAGCGGTCCCAATGCCTCAGGAATCTAAAGCCCTCCCGCCTGCACCATCTCTCCAGCCACGAATTCATCTGTTCTATCCTCCTGTTTCTGTACTCACTAGTTCATGGCATTGGGAGTAATCCGGAGGTTACTACCTTTGAGGTCCTGCTTTTTAATCTCTCTCCTATTTCCCTAAACTCTGCCTGCAGGACCTCATCCCTCTTTCTACCTAGGTCATTGGTCCCGATATGGACTTATTTTCTTATGTAGTAGAGCTCTCCCACACTGTTTCTTTAACAGCTGCCCATCCCCCTCCAAGCAGGCTCAACCTGTTCCCTTGACAACCACGATCTCAGCATCAACTGCCCTAAATATAAAGCATTGTTTTAGGAGCTAAAAGAACTTTTAAGTAATTTAAAAAAAAATTGTGACATGCAACCAAATCATATCGACATAAACAGCTCCCCATTGGGATATTTCAGTGCATGTGGGTTGGAGTGTAGAAAAACAAAAAAATCCAAAACCTCATTAACGAATGTGGGGCAGATTTTTCCCTTCCTACACCTGGGCCTATTGGATCACCGAGGTCCAGCACGTAAAGGAAAATCAGACATGGAGGAGCACACGCTGGTATACACACACATATATACAAACACACGCATATATACACACACATTTACATTTTCAGGGCAAGGGAAGAGAAGTGGCATCACATAAAAAACAACCCGAGTGAGTCACCAAACACAAATTTCCAGTGTTCAAGGGAAATACATTTGCGTGGGTCATCATACATCGTTAGTTTTATTGACCAACAGGTGATGTATTATAAGTCCACAGACTGCTGAAGGAAACAAAGCTCTTTATTAAACTGAACTGGGCTTATGGCAGGACGTGGTTTTCGTTGCTGTTGAATTAGGACATATTGTATACTTGTCCTCAGAACAGACCAGCAAATCCCGAATTTTGTTGCAACAAGTTGTGATACAATGTTTGCAGCAATTTGTGGTGTTTGCCAAACACAAAAAATAGAATATATTTACAGATGCACAAACATCCCCATGGCATTACTCAGTGAGTTGGAGGATGTTATCTTATAACGTCAGGAGCTAATACCAATTATAGCATGGAACTTGCGATGGATTGTAATATATTTGAGCTCCTGCGGCAGTGCCGTGGACAAAAATATTAACTCTCGCTATCTGCAACTGGCTCTCTACTTCTGCCCTATTCTAATTCTTATTATTTTCTCTCTGTATTTATCTTCAATCCTTTCTCTCTATGACCCATACCTACTAGTAGCAGCTCACAATTCTGGGCACCAATGTTCCCTCTATTTTTTTTCCCGTGCGCAGTCGCTTTAAATTTGCTGCACGGTATCTCTTCCCGCTTGTGAGTGTCCGACACGGACGGGATCTCCGGATTTGCTGCACAGCTGAGAGGGAACGTTGCTGGGCACTGATGCCCTTTACTCATTGTGGTATCTTTACTCATTATTGGTCTCGCCTCTCTCGTTTGCAAGTCTGCGTGACTCTCAAATATTCTGTTACATAATGTACTCAATATCTCTTACTTTTTCCCCCCCAAGGTCTGGGGTATGTAGGAAGATGAAAGACAATATGTATTGGGCAGTCATGAGAGAAGGAGGGGCTGAGGATCAGGCTAGGATATCTTTGGAGGGGTGTGATGGAGAGCTGCACCCAGGAGAGGGGGATTGGGGCTGGAACTGGAGTGTAGGAGGGAGAGGACATGGGCAAGAGGAATGGGAATATTCCTGTGCAAAAGCACTGCGATCTGGGAACAGTTAGTGGAATTGCGATCTGGTAGCAGCACGCAGGCCGGGTTAGGAAGCATGTGGACCAAAATACACTCAAATGAAGGAGGCTGGATGGAGCAGTGAATTAATCACTGTCCATTCATCCAAGGTCATTCAAGGAATGTTGATTCAAATCCTGCTCAGAGCCAGGAAATAAAACCCTGTGTGTGTTAGACAGTCAGAGCACAGCTGCCAGTGTGGAAGTGGGTCCTCAGCACAAAGCCACCCATAATGTGCCACTGAACTGCCAATCTTACTCGGAGAAGAGGGCTGCTGAGGGAAATGATCGTGACACATTGGTGTAGCAGAGGTCTCTTCCTGGGGCAGAGTAGAGGAAGCTAGACTCTGCATTTGGCCTGCGCTAGCATCTGAGGGAGCACTGAATATCAATACCCGCGCCCCCCCCCAAAAAAGTTGAGAAGTATCCCAGTAGTTAATCTTTGACCTTGCTGAACGTAGAAACAAATCCGTGCCTCTGTTAAGTTTGAATCCGACTCCCTTATGTGAAAGTACGCAGCTCAGGCAAAGAATTATTTCTGTGGGCAACGGACGTGGTTGATTCTGAAATGCCCCCTGAAGTGGCCTAGCAAGTCACTCAGTTGCGTCAAACTGCTAACAGCAGAGAAGACCCACCACCATCTTCTAAAGGCAACTAGGGATAGGAAATAAATGCCGGCCTTGCCAGCCACACCCACACTGAATATACACATGTAAAATGCGCAAGAGTAGGGTGCAATGTCTCACGCAGTGTAGCTTCCTATCTAAGCTGGACCATTGGGGAGTTTCCAAGAACAAAGAGAATGCTCCCCACAGGCTGCTTGCCAGCTTTCTCAGCCATGGAAAACAATGTGTGCCTTTTGAGCACACCCAAGAGGAAAATTATGGAGATGAAGCTCCTCCAACTGGAAATAATGTCAAGAATCCCCCTTTTCACATTCGGAGAAACGATACTTACCCTTCTCGGTCAATGTGGGGGAGGTACTTGGATGCGTTTTGTAAATGCTTTCGATGAAACGAGTTGGTGAAATCTAATTTCTCAGGTTGCAGATCCCATGTTGCTCCACTGCAAGAGAAAACCCGCACACATTATAACCCACTGGGAAACGGGCCTGTATCAGGCTGTCCTTAAACTAGTCTCTGCTTTCCAGAGGAACAGGCCCACGAGGGGGTTTCTTTAAATCGAAGAGATCCAAGAAATTCTCCTATTCACTCTGTTTTCCCAAAGGAACAGGCAAGTACCTGATGGGCTCCCTCCTTCCCACATACCTCCGTCTTGGTTTGTTAATCTCCTCCTTTTTTGAGGCATTTTTTCTCTTCTTTCTTTTACTGAGTTCTCCTTACACCTTGCGTCCCAGGGTGAAAGGATAGGTGACATGCTCCCAAGTCCTATTCTGAAAGAGGCTGGTTAGAAGCTCGGCCATGTGCAAGCGAGCATTATTTTCTGCGAGGTTCAAAGTTATTTGCCCCAACACATCTACTTCACAAAGAATTTCAGGTTTCGACTCCTCAGACACGTGACGTGTAGTTACAGGAAGGAGAGAATTAACAGCACCAGACACTTCCCCAGGCCTGGAAAATAAAACTGCCATTTGTTTCCCCCCCCCCGCACCCCCACCACCATTATTTGGCAGAGCCTTCTAGCAATCTTGCTATTTTTGGCACAGACAAAAAATAGCAGCAAACAGAAGTTATGAACAGAGATGGGCAAGAGCCACAGCTGAGTGGCAGATGTTAAGTACAAAGGGGCATAAGGCCACAATAACACAGACTGCCGAGCGCCAACACGAAAAGTTACACATGAGCAGGATAGGACAGAATGTGTTGGCAATGGAGGAGAGAGAAAGAGTGAGGGGGGGGCAGGTGAATGAATCCAGAGAGGGTTACTAAGCAAAAAGCCACGATTGTGCTTCCTCAAGAGTGAAATACTGAGTACAGAAGAACATTTGTTGGCCCTGTCTTTGCTCTCCTCTTTTGCAATTAATCGGTTTCACGAGTCGACAAACCATAAGAATATTGTTTGTACAGTCGGAGAATACGATATCACAATATTCAAGTTACCTTCCACATCACATTACTTCTGCAGCATCAGGGGACTCGATTTCTGTGAGCTGAAGTTATTTTTAAAAGTGGCTGGCCTAGAAAGCACCGAGCTCCCTGGAGATGCTTATGCTGCAAGGGTTAAATCTTTTATTTAAATTAGAATCCAGGAAGTCACAGCAATTTCCATATGTTGAATAAAAATCATGATCATCTCAAACCATTTTTTTTTTTTTAAAACCTTTTTCCCCCCCCATGTGTGAGGTGCAGAAGCAACTTCAGTTACCCCCGTTGCATTTACCACTCGTAACCCTCTCTCCCAACCCAAGCATCACTTAAACAGAAAGGCTTGCCACGGCTGAAAATATTAATATTGTCCCCCACACCCCCACCCCCGCCCGCTCAGACACATGTGCATGTATCAGTCCAAGAGACTGAGCGCACAGCTCCCAACTCGAAAGAGGAACGCAGGCAAATGCTTGTTCTGGTAGCTAAGCTGGACACGGCTCAGAATAGTGAAAGTAGTGGAAGAGAAATAAAAGTTAAGCAACATTGCTCATTGCTAATAACTTGAAGCACGTCTGCCATTGGGCAGGAATTAACCGAAAGCAGCAAAGAGTGGGAGTTGGGGTAAGAGGAATGAAAATTAAAAGCAGAAAGAAAACCACATACCTGACGTGTTCATAGGTGTTAACTGCCCAGATATCCGTCCCCAGAATATCATACGATGTCTCTTGGTTACAGTTCTAGAAACAGAGGAAAACATCCACAGAATCAGCATAAACATGAGAATTAACTCAGAATAGTTACGGAAAATAAAATATGTAACCTTAAGGTGCCTAGCCTTCGCACAGCGGTCTTGAGTCAGAGGACCATGAATTCAAGCCCTACTACATGGGTCATCACCCCTCTCCTCAACAAAACAAACCTTGACCCCACTGTGCTAGCAAACTACCTCCCCATCTCCAACCTCCCTTTCCTCCCCATCTCCAACCTCCCTTTCCTCCCCAAAGCCGTTGAAAGTGTTGTCACCTCCCAAATCCGTGCCCATTTTCCCCTGAACTCGATGCTTGAATTCCTTCAATCTGGTTTCCGCCCCGCCACAGTACTGAAACGGCTCTCATCAGTCACAAATGACACCCTTTGTGACGGTGACAAAGGTAAACTATCCCTCCTTGTTCTTCTCGACCTGTCCACAGCCTTTGACATGGTTGACCACTCCATCCTTCTCCAACACCTCTCCACCATCGTCCGGCTGGATGGGTGGGACTGCACTCACCTGGTTCCATTCTTATCTTTCTAATTGTAGCCAGAGAATCACCTGCAATGGCTTCTCTTCCTGCTCCCACATCGTTACCTCTGGTGTCCCCCAAGGATCTATCCATGGCCCCCTCCGACTTCTCATCTATATGCTGCTCCTTGGCGACATCATCCGAAAACACAGAGTCAGTTTCCACATGTACGCTGATGACATCTAGCTCTACCTCACTACCACTTCTCTCAACCCCTCCATGGTCTCTAAATTGTCAGACTTCTTGTCCGACAGCCAGTACTGGATGAGTAGAAATGTTCTCCATTAAATATTGGGAAGACCGAAGCTATTGTCTTTGGTTCCCGCCACAAACTGTGTTCCCTAACCACTGATTCCATCCCTCTCCCTAGCATCTGTCTGAGGCTGAACCAGACTGTTCGCAACCTTGGTGTCATATTTGACCATGAAAGGACCACATATCTGCGGCATAACTAAAACCGCCTATTTCCACCTCTAACATTACCCGCCTCCGCCCCTGCCTCAGCTCATCCGCTGCTGAAACCCTCATCCATGCCTTTGTTACCTCTAGACTTGACTACTCCAACGCACTCCTGGCTGGTCTCCCACATTCTACACTCTGTAAACTTGAGGTCATCCAAAACTTGGCAGCCCGCGTCCTAACTCTCACCAAGTCCCACTCACCCATCACCCCTGTGATCGCTGACCTACGTTGGCTCCCGGTTAAGCAATGCCTCGATTTCAAAAGTCTCATTCAGGGCCTCGCCCCGCTCTATCTCTGTGATCTTCTTCAGCCTCACAACTCCCCCCTTCCCGAGATGTCTGCACTCCTCAAATTCTGCCCTCTTGAACATCCCTGATTATAACTGCTCAACCATTGGTGGCTGTTCCTTCAGCTGCCTGGGCCCCAAACTCTAACTCCCTACCTAAACCTTTCTGCCTCTCTTTCCTTCTTTAAGACGCTCCTTAAAACCTCTCTCTTTTAGTTGCCATAATTTCTTCTTCTGTGGCTCAGTATCAGATTTATTTTTGTCTTATAACACTGCTTTGAAGCACCTTGGGACATTTTTCTATGTTAAAGGCACTACATAATTACAAGTTGCTGTTTTTTGAAGACATAATCTAGGCTGACACTTCAGTGTAATACCGAGGGAGTGCTAGACTGTGACTGTAGGGTCAATCTGAATTTAAGACTGAGATCAATAGATTTTTGTCAGATGGATATTGTAATCTATGCACCTGTGAGAATGCTCACAGGTTTGTAACGCTGTTGCGCCAAAAGTTAATTCGTTTATTGTGTTGGTTTTAGTGATCCCTCCTCCCCCCCTTTAATAAGGAGGCACTTGTACTAATGTTGCAACAAAATAGCTGTAGCGCTGTTGCATTGCGAGTGGTTTAGCCAGTCACGTGATGTTCACAAGGCTCAATAAAACCCCAGTCAGTTGGGTCTGGGTCATCCACGATGATGTAAGAAGTTGTGAGCCTAGTGGATGAACTGGTAATGTGTAGTGTGATTGTTAAACTTTGTTAATAAACCAACTCGTTCTGAATAGCAATGTGTTGCCATGAATTCTTAAGCAAAGAACCCATGAAGCAAATCCATTACAAATATTAGGAGATGTGAAGCAAAGACGGGTTGAATGCAGTTCAGCCATGATTGAATAGAATAGTGAAATAGGCTCGAGTGGCTGAAGGTTGGTATATTTTTTTATATGCAAACTCTACTGTCCCTGAATTGGGACTTGAGTTCCATTTCAGTGTATTTAATCTCTGGCACGTTGCTTCAGTGGGGTTACACTTATGCTGTTGCTCCTCGATAAATTTATCTACCTCTTCAAGCCTTTGTCAATTTTTTTTGCTTCACCTTTGAATGCATTTTGTACTGATCAAGGTGGGAGATGTCAACCCTGTGTAATGGCATCCAGCGACAAGCAATGTCAGGTCAGATACAGAATGATTAGATGCAGAGTAAATCTCCCTCTATGATGTTCATAACATGTGTCTCTGCCCTAACCGGAGAATAATCTCCCCTAATGTACCACCAGTGTGATATTTTTTCATTTCTCACACGTCGTCCATTATCCTTCCGAGTAAGACTGCCAGTCAGTGACAACTTTGTACCAGTTTTGTCCGTTGGGCCACATGGTCACTGGAAATGGACTGCCAAAATTTCATTCCACCAACCTCAGACATTAAAACCCAAATTCCACATGCCAATTCCATTGCTATAAGTTAAGTTTAAAAAAAAACCACCAAGAATCTCAGGCCAGAACTTTCCAAGGGGCCAGCAGGCAGGATTGGTGACGTGTCGAGTGAGAAATGTGATTTTTTTTGATAGCGGGTTGGGACCCCGGTGTCAACCCGCCGTAGCGCGCCTTTCCCAATAGCACAGTTGTAATTCCAATCCCACCCACAGAGGCCGGCGACCCAATTAAACCAATTATTGGGTTGTTGACAGACCCTAAATAATGCTTCTAACCTAACCTTTTAACTTTAGCTGCTCGTCCACAAGGTGCACGCTGCTCGTGGACCATGTCTGTGAACCTGAGGCGGGAGTTGAATGGCCATTAAACCAGCTGATTAGTTGACAGATTGAAATGTGCTATAAAATCTCTCACCTCACAGTTGTCCACTTGTCAAGCGCAGAAGCTATTGCTTACTCCATTGGGAGCAAAGATTGAGCTTTATGCCGGCTGCAAGCTCTCCATCCAGTGTCACCTCTCTCGTCATTGACAGATTGCTTCCGTCATCTATTCCATCAGCATGGGTACCGTTTCTACTGTTTCACCTTGGTCCTCAGAATCTGACCTTGATCAGCCCCAACCCCAGCAGCACCGGGCACACCAACACCACCAACAACCTTCTCCACAATCACCTGACGCTGCACAGGACAAATAGCATCAGCATCCGACCACATTGCTGCCCGGGAGGCCAGGGATGGCCTCATCATGTCCAGATTTAGTTAACTTTACGCTGTACACCCTGACTGCCACATGATGCACCAGGTTGGCACCATCCACATCAACGCCATAAAGCATCCCTACAATGCCCAAGCCATTCCTTTCACACTCAGCACCATTGCGGAGGTACAGTTATGTCTCACCATTCACTGCAACTCACTAAGCCACTTCCAAAGGTGCACACAAATCTGTCCAAGACCGGAAAGTGTTGAAAATAAAGATTTTTTATGTTTGCCAGCACATTAACAGAAACTTTACATGAACATTGGATAAAACACCAGAGTGGCTTAACTTGCATGTTGTTAGTTATGATTGCACTCGGATGAGGGCGATTGTGAGGGGGATGGGTGGAGGTGCAAGGTGAGTCGGTGTGAGCAAGCAGGTGGAGGAGTAGGGTAGGGAAGGCAGAGTGATGTGGATGATATGAGAGGCACAGGAGGATGAAGGCGAGTGTGTGTTTGTACTAACATTTCATGATCAAATGGGATCCCTGAAAGGTTTGTGCCACTGCACCCAGGTCCTCCTGATGACATCCCTGCTTGTGACCTCCTCTACAACGTGAAACCAGGCTGCGTTGGTCTCCTGGGGAGGTCTCTGCCGCCCATGGCAAGGGAAGAGAGACCTCTCTGCGTGCTGTGACACCCCCCATAAGCATATGGAGGAAGGCATATGATAATGTGGGTGCAGCCATGCACCTCTGTGCAGTCAGTGCTTGTAGCACAAACGTCAAAAGAAAGTTGGCCATGGTCTTTTTAAGGAAAACAGCTAATGACGCATCATGAATGAGGTCACCAGACCCGCTTCCTCTAATTGGCTTGGGAAAGACGCTGGGTGGGCTTAACAATCCCTCGTAATGCAAATTAATTTTAGGCAGCGAGATGTAGTCAGCAACGGGGCCATGACCTGCCACCGACACCGCTCACTCACTCACCCGCACCGAACCCGCCGAGGTGAACAAAATCCTGGCCTAAGTGTTCTCACACCTGACTACCTTGCTTAGGGCAGTTTTGTGCTATGGGGACATCAGTATCACCCAAAATAAACTTTACTGAATCCCTAAAATAATTGGTGATATTGTGCTGGAGTCTGGAGATCAGCACTTTATCCGACAATCATTCCGATTGTAGCTTGGTTGCATTTACCCAAGGCTAATAATGCAAATTGTGCTAGATGACCACGTCGCATAATGTTTGCACAGGCCCCAAAAGAGACGGAAGGCCGGTTTCAGACTGCAAAATGATCCACCCATCCTTTGGCCCCATCGCATCACAAGCTGCCAAAGAATCCTCGACTCCCACAGATGCAACTCATCTAGAACTGGAACCAGGACCAAGTCCTCCCCCTTCCCTAAAAGTATGGATCGCAGCTCCCAAATCTGGAATATCAGTAAAGGAGTAAGGAGCCAGGCTAGGGGATTGGAACAGAAACACAAAACAACAGCTAGCACTTCTTTTCAAATTGGATTTTAATTTCTACCCAATGGCTCTCCTGATCATTACACAAATCTCAAAACACTGACTTGGATGTTCCTGATCTGTATAGTGCTTCCATGCTCCAACTCCAAGGATTCTAGGGCAGTTAAGACTAGTCAACCCAATCCTCTTTCATCTCGGGCCTTTCCTGGTTTCTCTACAAAGAGCAAAAATCCTTTTTTGGCCAATATATTCAATCTAATGCAAAGGCAGATCAAAATTTAACTATGATGCTTTTTGTGTGTGCGCATTAGGTGACAACAAGATCAACTGTTGTGAAGCTCCAAAAGGTAGAATTATCTGTTGCTACACACCTTTTGGGCTCATCATTACATGCTGCATTACAGATGTGTAATATGCAACATGAGTGAGCATTTCAGAATAAGAAGTGATAAAACTAGGAATAAAGCTTTGGTTTAAAAAGAATTACTAACTAAGGTCTGGATATTTAAATGCCAAAGCTTCACTGTGTTTAGCTATAGTGTAAAATCTGCTTACTGAAACACAGTACAGCACAAAAAAACTTACATGTGCTATTTTTTCCCCCTCAACTCTCAAAAGTTTGCTAACAATTGAAAGCTTATTGTACCTTGCAAACTACCCTCAATTGCCTAGAATCTACCTTCACTGGGTGGCGAGTGATCGAGTGATTGCTGTGTCCTTGGCTGCCAGACCCAGGTGTGGAGCCTGAACTAGGCCGAGAGCCTGTACTCCCATTGCTACTATGATCCCATTCTTCCTAGAAAGAGAAAATAGAAAGGAGCATATTTAACACTCTGTACTAAACCTAGTGAATATCAAGTTGATTGTGTGATACGATAAATGTCTCCACAAATGAGGCTGGCCAAATAATGCCAGCATAACAGACTAACAAAGGTTGATCAATAGCTTAAAAAAAACCCTCAAAACCAGCCCTGAATGCAAGCCTACGACATGTAAAAACACCTAGTTACACTAAAGGTGCAGTAAGATATGGATAATTGGCAAAAAAGAGTTAATTCATTCACTTGGTTGGGTCCTGATGGTAGATTAAATACTAATCCAGTCCAAACTGCTTGAGCCAAATTAGGGAATCACTCCCTGCCAGACATAAACTGGTTGAGGGTTCGTTGATGAGGAGTCAAGGTGAAGGATTAAGGATTCGTCTGGTGCCCTTGATAATGTTTGTTGTCAGGGTATATGTCCCAATGTTCTTACAAAGATGTGAGCGGGAACGCGAGCGGAGGAGAGAGAGAAAATGAGAGAGAGAAAATGAGCAAGAGAACCGTACATGGAGGAAAATCAGAAGAGGGAGAGAGAGAAATCATATATTTTTTTTAAAAAGATAGACTTGTGATACTCCAGAATAGAAATTTTGCTGATCAACCAGCACCTGAAACATTTAGGGCGAGATCCTGAATCAGAACCGATTCACCTGCTCTGCATCGCCAGTATTTTCGGTTTACAGTTTAGATTTCCATTATTTATGTCAATAATATTAATCTTGATGATCAGTGTGTTTATGGCTCAGGGAACTTTCTTGTCCACTAAAAGATAAGTATTGCCAGACCTATGGACAGAAGTGAGGTGGCACCTGGTTGAGTTCAGGGAATACTAGCACTATATTTTATTCTTCCACTCTAACAATCGCACCCTGACTTTTCTCTTCAAACTCCCCTTAAGTTCAGAGGCAGGTTCGCTCTCTCCGTTCTTCCTGAGATCACAAGGTACTCGATCACCTCGTCCTCTCTTAATACAATATGCAGCCCAGCAGTTAAAAAGTGTACAAATTTGCTTGATGGCAGATCAAGTCACAAAAGCACTGTTCACCCCAGTTAATAGAGGCTCTCTTCCTCCTCCAACCCCCTCCAGTTTACAGATGTACTTTACTCCTTCCACCATTCCCCCAGCTAACAAGGGATCTTTTCCTTCCTCATGATCTTTTCGCTTACCAGTCTCATCTACAGACAGTGCTGGGACCAGACACTACTATGGGTGGGAATTCCTTTAACCGGGCCAAGAATTCCTACAGACATCTCGCAGCACAGCCTTCACTCCCAGAGCAATGCGGCAGTGTCAGACAAGAGGCACAGTGGGACCAGAAGCGTGGTGGTGGTGAAGTGGCAGAAATTTCTATTGAGGCAGCAAATTCACTGTTGCATTAGAAAGCACATCAAAGCTGCCCGGGGGTAAAAGGTATACTGGTTTATGTACGGTATATGAATGCCTCACTTTGGGCTGAATTTTCATCACCAGTCTGTACCCTTTTTTTGGCATCCGCTGTTTTTTTTTGGAGCCAACTAAGATCTGCAAGTTTCGCCAAAGTTTCTGTGCCATCGTAAACTGCTTACAGCCGAGTATTTTAGTTCCCGATTTTTGAGACGTCACTGGGGGTGCCGGATGCCGGCAGCATAATTTCTGGCCATTTAAGCGAGTTTGGCCAACTAGGATTTTTTCAAAAACGGCGCAGTGCACCATTCTGAAAAACTTCCCTGAACTTAAAAATAAATCGCGCAGAGAAAACGCCATTGTTTTAGCGGAGTTGAGTTAAGTTTTGGAGGGAGGGAAGAAGACACGGCACCGGGGGCGGGGAGCCATTCGGGCCGGGATAGAAGCAGCACCGGGGGCGGGGGGCCATTCGGGCCGGGATAGGAACATCACCGGAGGCGGGGGGCCCATTCGGGCCGGGATAGGAGCGCAGACCTTAAGCTCCACACAGAGCTGAAGGACAATCTGCGCCACTCCAAAATGAAAGTTTATTCCGGCGAAACTTGCAACTGTTTTTTGCCACTAGTGCAGTCGGCCACTAAAAAAAAAAATCGGATGTACCTCAACAACTGCGCCAAAAATTGACAATGTGGAAAATTGGCCCCTATATCCTTGTCAGACAACATCTGAAAGAGAAAAGGCAGATTAACATTCCACATTCCCTGAACTTAATTGCTTGTTTTGGGGGCAGTTCGGAGAGGGTTCACTGGGTTGGTTCCAGAGATGAGGGGGTTGACCTGTGGGGAGGGTTGAGTAGGTTGGGCCTCTGCTCATTGGAGTTCGGAGGATTGGGGGGTGAGCTTATCAAAACGTATGGGATTATGAGGGGACTTGACAAGGTGGATGCAGAGAGAATGTTTCCACTGATGGGGGAAACTAGAATAGGGGGCATGATCTTAGAATAAGGGGCCGCCCATTTAAAACTGAGATGAGGGGGAATTTATTTTCTCAGAAGGTTGTAAATCTGTGGAATTCGCTGCCTCAGAGAGCTGTGGAAGCTGGGACATTGAATAAATTTAAGACAGAGATAGACAGCTTCTTAACCGATAAGGGATTAAGGGGTTATGGGGAGCGGGCAGGAAAGTGCACTTGAGTCCATGATCAGATCAGCCATGATCCTATAAAATGGCAGAGCAGGCTCGAGGGGCCGTATGGCCTATTCTCGCTCCTATTTCTTATATTCTTATTATTCCTTCATTAAAATTGTCCGACCTCTTTTACATTTCCAGCATTTGTTTTTATTGTAAATTTCAATATTCAGAGTTTTTCTTTTCAAATAAGAACATAAGAATTAGGAACAGGAGTAGGCCATCTAGCCCCTCGAGCCTGCTCCGCCATTCAACAAGATCATGGCTGATCTGGCCGTGGACTCAGCTCCACTTACCCGCCCTCTCCCCGTAACCCTTAATTCTCTTATTGGTTAAAAATCTATCCATCTGTGACTTGAATACATTCAATGAGCTAGCCTCAACTGCTTCCTTGGGCAGAGAATTCCACAGATTCACAACCCTCTGGGAGAAGAAATTCCTTCTCAACTCGGTTGTGAAATGTTGTGAAGGAGTTGCACTAGAACATAACAGAAGAAATAGGAGCAGGAATGGGCCATTTGGCCCCTCGAGCCTGCTCTGCCATTTATTAAATTCATGGCTGATTTGATCACAGACTCAGCTCCACTTCCCTACCGCTCCATATAACCCTTTATTCGCTTATCGCTCAAAAATCTGTCCATCTCCGCCTTAAATGTATTCAATGGCCCAGCCTCCACAGCTCCTGGAGGCAGAGAATGCCAAGATTTATACTAGAAGGTTTAATTCTTCTCTGAAAGCAGGTCACCTCCTGCTACATGCAATTGCTGTGGCAGCACATGCGGGGGCCCTGCCTGCTCTGTAACTTACTACTCAGAGAAGCACAGGTTTAAAAAACATCAAATTGTTTTTTTTCTGCATTTTTGTGGCTGCATTAATTTCTGCCTGGAATAGAAATCGACCATTAACTAGTTTCAGATGGAGTCACCGAGGAAATATATCCAGGACTGGCGTAGCTACTCGAACTTATACAGAGTCTTTAATGTGGAAAAACAACCCAAACACCAGAGAGAAGCATAAGGGAAAAAAGGGATGCTGAGCCAAAGGAGGATATCTTAGGAGGAGTGAGCAAAAGATTGTCAAAACGATTACTTTCAAGGAGGGTCTTGAAGGAGGGGGAGGGAAGAGAACAGCAGAGTGTGGGGCCTATGCAGCTGAAGGCACAGCCACCAATGTTGGTGGGGGGAGAGCAGCGTGGTGGTGTGAGTTGGGGGGACGGGGGGGGGGGGGGCGGGGCAGCGTGATGCATTAAGATGCCAGAGGAAGAGAGAGATTGTTAGGGAATGGGGCGTGTAGCAGTGGAGAAGGTTAGAGATAGGGAGAGGCGAGTCCATCGGGGATTTAAACACAAGGAAGGGAATTTTAAAATTGAGGAGTTGGGGAAACTGGGAGCCAATGTAGGTCAGCAAGGACAGGGGTGATGAGTGGGACTTGATCCGGGATAAGGCCCGGGCAGCAGGGTTTTGGATGAGTAGGAATTTGAGGGGTCGACGGAAAGGATCAATTAATGTTTCCTGGGCTCGACTGTCCTTCTTCGACCAGAGATCCAGACTATAAAGATTTTTGTCCCAATGCCTGAAATCCAACTGCAAGAATTTGTTTTGTGGCCCAGAAGTTCAAAAATTCACACGAGTACATTGTAAGCCGCTGGCCAAGTATTTGAAGAATTTTAATAAACTAGTTTGCCCTGTGTTTGACAAGGGCAACACATAATTCAGTCTAGCCTCAAAAGCTGAGCAAAGCAAAAACAGGAGCTTCCCTTGGAACCCGACAGCATTACTCCTGCTGGCTGAGCAGGTTTGTGGTTCGACAACGTACTTGCATGTTAACTTTTCCTTTCCTGTTCCTTCTTTTGAAGATTTGTTTTTGTTTTCTTAATTTTTCCACTCCTTTCCTGAAGGTGCTGGTCAGATTATGGCAAGTTCAAGGGGCATACACAATACTTCAGTACCTTGCTCAAGTAGCCAGTCTTTATGTGCAGGCGTAGAGACTGTTTGGCATGTTATTCCTCAATGGAAGGCATCACAACCCTAACCAACAAGCAAGCAAGATCACATTCCAGCAGGGGCAAATGATCATGGGAGCCGAGGTCAACTGTAATGCCCCAACTACCTACCCAGCTCCAATCAGCACAGATTGGGGCTTGAACGCTGAACTCCTGGTCTGTAGAGCCTTGATCTGCACTGCATAGTGTACTTTCCAACTGAGACAGTTAAGTTTGGAGGGAGTGGGGGGGGGAAAGAGATGCTTTTATATATTTTTTTCAAACCAACTGTGCATATGTTCTGAGAGAAATGATTCAGTTTTGGGAAGAGAACAGCACATGTCACAATGATGTCACAGCCAAACAAACACTATGGTGTTAGAAAAACAAATGATATCATGTTGCACGTTAGAGAATGAAAATTCTTTGCTAAAATTAGAGGTTTAACCACAGCCATTAAAATTGTTCAATCTGGTTCTTCAATGTTTACATAGTAATACATCATAGAATTATGGAACGATACAGCACAGAAGGTGGCCATTCGCCACACTGTGCCAGTACTGGCTCTTTGAAAGAGCTAATCAATTAGTCCCATACCCCTGATCTTTCCCCCTACCCTTGAAATTCTTTTCTCCCTTCAAACATTTAGCAAATTCCCCTTTGAAAGTTATTATTGAATCTGCTTCCACAACCCTTTCAGTGTTTCCTGATCAATACAACTCACTGTATCAAAAACATTCTCATCTTACCTCTGGTTCTTTTGCCAATTATCTTAAATCCGTGTCCTTTGGTTACCGACCTTTCTGCTACTGAAAACAGTTTGTCTATATTTACTCTCTCAAAACCCTTCATTTTGAACACTTCTATTAAATCTCGCCTGAACCTTCTCTGCTCCAAGGAGAACTACCCCAGCTTCTCTAGTCTCTCCACAGAACTGAAGTCCCAGTCTAGAAAATAGAACATAGAAACATAGGAACAGGAGGAGGCCATTCAGCCCCTCGAGCCTGTTCTGCCATTCAATGAGATCATGGCTGATCTGCGACTTAACTCCAGATATCTGCCTTTGGCCCATATCCCTTAATACCTTTGTTTAACAAAAAGCCACCGATCTCAGATTTAAAATTAACAATTGATCTAGCATCAATTACCATTTGCAGACGAGAATTCCAAACTTTTACCATCCTGTGTGTGTAGAAGTGTTTCCTAATTTCACTCCTGAAAGGTCTGGCTCTAATTTTTAGACTATGCCCCTAGTCCTAGAATCCCCAAACAGCGGAAATAGTTTATCTACCCTATCTGTTTCCCTGAATATCTTGAAAACTTCAATAAGATCACCCCTTAAACGTCTAAATTCTAGGGAATATGACGCTAATTTGTGTAATCTCTCCTCGTAACTTAACCCTTGGAGTCCGGGTATCATTCTGGTAAACCTGTACTGCACTCCCTCCAAGGCCAATATATCCTTCCTAAGCTGTGGTGCCCAGAACTGCTCACAGTGCTCCAGGTGTGGTCTAACCAGGGCTTTGTACAGCTGCAGCATAACTTCTACCTCCTTGTATTCTAATGCTCTACTACAACAAGTATTTATATAGCGCCTTTAATACAGTGAAACATCCCAAGGCGCTTCACAGGAGTATTAGGAGAAAAAAAATTGAAACTGAGCCACAGAAGGAAAAATTAGGGCAGGTGACCAAAAGCTTGGTCAAAGAGGTAGGTTTTAAGGAGCGTCTTGAAGGAGGACAGAGGTGGAGAGTCGGAGAGATTTAGGCAGGGAATTCCAGAGCTTGGGGCCTAGGCAACAGAAGGCATGGCCACCAATGGTTGAGTGATTATAATCAAGGATGCTCAAGAAGGCAGAATTAAAGGGGCGCAGACATTTTGGGGGTTTGTGGGGTTGGAGGAGATTACAGATATGGGGGGGAGGGGCAGAGGGTGGGGGTGAGGCCATGGAAGTTTTGAAAACAAAGATGAGAATTTTGAAATGATAAAATCATAGACATTTACAGCATGGAAGGAGACCATTTCGGCCCATTGTGTCCGCGCCAGTTGACAAAGGGCTATCTAGCCATTCCAACTTTCCAGCTCTTGGTCTGTAGTCTTGTACGTTACATCACTTCAGGTGCACATCCAAGTACTTTTTAAACTGTGGTGAGGATTTCTGCCCCTACCACCCTTTCAGGCAGAGCTCCAGATCCCCACCACCCACTGGGTGAAGAAATTTCCCCTCAAATTCCCTCTAAACCTTCTAGCAATTACTTTAAATCTATGGCCCCTGGTTGTTGACCCCTCTGCTAAGGGAAATAGGTCTGTCCTATCCACTATATCTAGGCCCCTCATAATTTTATGCACCTCAATAAGGTCTTCCCTCAGTCTCCTCTGTTCCAAAGAAAACAGACCCAGCATCTCCAATCTTTCCTCATAGCCAAAATTCTCCAGTCCAGGCAACATCCTCGTAAATTTCCTCTGCACCCTCTCTAGTGCAATCACATCTTTCTTGTAATGTGGTGACCAGAACTGCATGCAGTACTCTAGCTGTGGCCTAACCAGTGTTTTATACAGTTCAAGCATAGCTTCCCTGCTCTTGTATTCTATGCCTCAGCTAATAAAAAGTATTCCGTGTGCCTTCTTAACCATTTTATCTATCTAGCCTGCTACCTTCAGGGATCTGTGGACATGCACTCCAAGGCCCCTTTATTCCTTAGTGCCCTACCATTTAATGTGTATTCCCTTGCCTTGTTAGCCCTCCCCAAATGCATTACCTTACACTTCTCCGGATTGAATTCCATTTGTCACTGTTCTGCCCACCTGACCAGTACATCGATAGCTTCCTGCAGTCTACAGCTTTCTTCTTCATTATCAACCACACAGCCTATTTTAGTATCATCTGCAAACTTCTTAAGCATACCCCTTACATTCAAGTCTAAATCACTGATGGATACCACAAAAAGCAAGGGACCTAGTACTGAGCCCTGCAGAACCCCACTGGCTACAGACTTCCAGTCACAAAAACACCCATCAACCATTATCCTTTGCTTCCTGCCTCTGAGCCAACTTTGGATCCTACTTGTCACTTTGTTTTGGATCCCATGGGCTTTTACTTTCGTGACCAGTCTGCCATGTGGGACCTTATCAAAAGTCTTGCTAAAATCCATATACACTACATCAAATGCACTAATCATCGACCCTCCTTGTTACCTCCTCAAAAAATTCAATCAAGTTAGTCAGCTACGACTTCCCTGAACAAATCCATGCTGACTGTCCTTGATTAATTAGAGTCTTTCTAAATGAGTCTATCCTTCAGGATTTTTTCCAATAATTTTCCCACCACTGAGGTTAGGCTGACTGGCCTTTAATTACTCGGTCTATTCCTTTCTCCCTTTTTAAACAAAGGTTTAAAATGGGAGAAAGTTACAGGGTTAAAGGGTTACAATCAGGCGTTGCTTAACCGGGAGCCAATGTAGGTCAGCGAGCACAGGGGTGATGGGTGAGCGGGACTTGGTGCGAGTTAGGACATGGGCTGCCGAGTTTTGGATCACCTCGAGTTTACGTAGGGTAGAATATGGGAGGCCTGTCAGGAGTGTGTCGGAATAGTCAAATCTAGAGGTAACAAAGGCATGGATCAGGGCTCCAGCAGTGGATGAGCTGAGGGCAGGGCGGAAATGAGCAATGTTACGGAGGTGGAAATAGGCGGCCTTAGTTATGCTGCGGATATATGGTCAAAAGCTCTTTTCAGGGTCAATTATGACACCAAGGTAGCAAACAGTCTGGTTCAGCCTAAAGATATATGACATTTTAATGATCTATCTACCTGGATCCCCCCCAAGTCTCTTTGGACATCTACTGTTTTCAGCTTTTCACCATTTAGAAAGTACCCTGTTCTATCCTTTTTAGGTCCAAAGTGGATGAGCTCATATTTGCCTATACTGAAACCCATTTGCCACAGTTTTGCCCATTCACTTAATCTATTGATATCCCCTTGTAATTTTATGCTTTAATTTACACTGCCCACATTGCCGCCTATCTGTGTGTCAATATGACTTTCTACGCCAGCATCTAAGTTGTTAATAAATACTGTGAATATTTGAGGCCCCAACTCAGGACACGACGAGTCATATCCTGCCAATTTGAGTAGAATAGAATCATAGAACGTGATCTCGGCAATCGTGGCGAGATCAGGATGGCCAGGATACGTGGCGGGTGGTGAAGGTGCTCCTCGCTCCAGCCCGCACTGTATGAACAATCTTCCGTTGATTGGGCTCGTTAAGCCCGCACTGCTCGGTTCTCGGTCTGATGACACGTCATCAGCCAGGTTCCTTAAAGGGGCATCGAGCTGCTGCTGCAAACACTGGCAGCGCTGCACTCAGGCTCTCCCATGACTCCCTCCATATTCTTAAGGAGGGAGTCACAGCGCGCAGGGAGGTTCTCTTCCCTTCCAACGGGCGGAAGAGACCTCCCCAGGTGATCCACACAGCCTGGTTGCATGTTGCACAGGAGGGCACAAGCAGGGATGTTGTCAGGAGGACCTGGCTGCAGTGGCGTAAAGCTTTAAACAATTGCAGTAGATCACGAAACATTACTGCAAAGCCACACCCAACCTCATCCTCCTGTGCCACTCATCACATCCCCATCACTCTGCCTTCCCTACCCTTCTCCTCGTAGACAATCCCTCGAAGCGAGGATGACTTGCTTCCACGCCAAAAAGGGATGAGTTCACAGGTGTTTCAATGAAGGACGTAATATTTCAGGTCCCGAACTACATCCTGAAGGGTGGAAGATACCTCTGCATGGATTGTTTTTTAAACGTGTGGTGGCTGTTGCACATCAGCCACCACACGGGCTTGACAGAGCTTGGTCTTGTTCCAGTGGTAAGGATTACCCAAGACTAACTGGAGACCAGCTCTACTGCACGGACCTAGTGCGCACACATATCGCAGTGTGGGCTGGTCCGTGTTGCCCAGGGCCTTGAATTATATACAGAAACAGATTAGAGGGGAAATAAGGAGATTGGGCAGATGATTTTATTTTATTTTCCATAAAAAAAGGTCAGTTGATGACTGTATATACTTTCTTGTAAACTTCTACCTAAAATAAGCAGAAATCACACACTTAAGTCCTCAACTGGAATACAAGCCCCATTCCAGCACCCATCTCTGCCCTTGCCTCAGCTCATTTGCTGCTGAAATCCTCATCCGTGCCTTTGTTATATCTAGCCTCGACTATTCCAACACACTCCTGCCAGCCTCCAACATTCTACCCTGCGTAAACTTGGTGATCCAAAACTCGGCCGCCGTGTCCTAACTCACACCAAGTCCCATTCACCCATCACCCCTGTGCTCGCTGACCTTTATTAGCTCCCGGTTAAGCAACACCTCGATTTCAAAATTCTCATCCTGGTTTTCAAATCTCTTCATGGCCTCACCCCCTCCCCATCTCTGGAACCTCCTCCAGCCCCATAACCCCGCAAGATATCTGCACTCCTACTCCTGCATCATCATAGGCAGTCCCTCGAAATCGAGGAAGACTTGCTTCCACTCTAAAAGTGAGTTCTCAGGTGACTGTACAGTCCAATATGGGAATTACAGTCTCCGTCACAGGTGGGATAGATAGTCGTTGAAGGAAAGGGTGGGTGGGGAGTCTGGTTTGCCGCACGCTCCTTCCGCTGTCTGCGCTTGATTTCTGCATGCTCTTGGCGATGAGACTCCTGCACACGCTTACTCATGCCAACGTACCTTGCACCTTCACCCATCCCTCTCTATCTACATTATCACTTCCCATCTCACTAGCCACCCCTCACACTCACCCTCATCCTTGTCCAATTATTCAAACTAACAACATACCAGGATAGACACTCGAGTGCTTTAGCAAATCTTTGTTTAAAGTTTCTGTTACTGTGCTGTCAAGCATTGAAATCTTTATTTTCACCACTTTGCCTTCTTGGACAGATGTGTGCTTAGTGAGTTCCAGTGAATGGCAAGACATAACGCCTCCCCCCCCCACTCCCGGCAATGGTGATGAGTGTGAAAGGAATGGTTTCGACATTGTAGGGATGCTTTATGGTGTTGGTATGAGGTGGTGCCAACCTGGCACATCATGTGGCAGCCAGGGTGTACAGTGTGTCGAGCCTATGCTGGCTCCCTGCAAGAGCACTTCAGCTAGTCCCACTCCCCTGCCCTTTCCCCGTAGTCCTGCAAATGTTTTCCTTCAGTTACTTATCCAATTTCCTTTTGAAAGCCATGACTTAAATCTGCCTCCACCGCCCTTTCAGGAAGTGAATTCCAGATCCTAACCACTCGCTGCGTAAAAAGTTTTTCCTCATGTCGCCTTTGGTTCTTCTGCCAATCACCCTAAAGCTGTGTCCTCTGGTTCTCAGCCATTCTGCTAATGGGAACAGTTTACATAAGAACATAAGAAATAGGAACAGGAGTAGGCCATATGGCTGATCTGATCATGGACTCAGCTCCACTTCCCCGCCGGCTCCCCATAACCCCTTATCCCCTTTTTGTTTAAGAAACTGTCTAGTTCGGTCTTAAATTTATTCAATGTCCCAGCTTTCACAGCTCTCTGAGGCAGCGAATTCCACAGATTTACAACAGAGAAGAAATTTCTCCTCATCTCAGTTTTAAATGGGCGACCCCTTATTCTAAGATCATGCCCTCTAGTTCTAGTCTCCCCCATCAGTGGAAACATCCTCTCTGCATCCACCTTGTCAAACCCCCTCATAATCTTATGCTTTGCGATAAGATCACCTCTCTATCTACTCTGTCTAGACCCCTCATGATTTTGAACATCTCTATTAAATCTCCTCTCAACATTCGCTGCTCTAAGAGAACAACCCCAGCTTCTCCAGTCTATCCACAGTCCCTCATGCCTGGAATCATTCTGGTAAATCTTTTCTGCACCCTCTAAGGCCTTCACATCCTTCCTAAAGTGTGGTGCCCAGAATTGGACACAATTCTCCAGTTGAGGCTGAACCAATGTTTTATACAGGTTCTTCATAACTTCCTTGCTTTTGTACTCTATGCCTCTATTTATGAAGCCCAGGATCCCATTAGCTATTTTAATCACTTTCTCAATCTTCCCTGCCACCTTCAATGATTTGTGCACATATACCCCCAGGTCTCTCTGTTCCTGCACCCTCTTTAGAATTATACCCTTCAGTTTATATTGCCTCTCCTCGTTCTGCCTACCAAAATGTATCACTTTGCATTTTCTGAGTTAAATTTCATCTGCCACATGTGCCATCCATTCCACCAGCCTGTCTACGTCTTCTTAAAGTCTATCACTATCCTCCTCACTGTTCACTCTATTTCTAATTTTGTGTCATCTCCAAATTTTGAAATTATGCCCTGTACACCCATGTCTAAGTCATTAATATATAACAACAAAAGCAGTGGTCCTAGAACCGAACCCTGGGGAACTCCACTGTGTACCTTCCTCCAGTCCAAAAAACAACCGTTTACCACGACTCTCTGTTTCCTGTCACTTAGCTAATCTCGTATCCATACTGCCACTGTTCCTTTTATTCCATGGGCTTCAACTTTGCTGACAAGCCTATTATGTGGGCTTTTATCAAATGCCTTTTGGAAGTCCATGTACACGACATCAATCCCCTCTGTTACCTCATCAAAAAACTCAATTAAGTTAGTTAACCACGATTTACCTTTAACAAATCCATGCAGGCTTTCCCTAATTAACCCATACTTGGCCAAGTAACTGGTAATTTTGTCCCTGATTATTGTTTCTATAAGCTTCCCCTCTACCGAGGTTAAACTGACTGGCCTATACTTGCTGGGTTTATCCTTACATTCAACAAAGGTGCAAGATTTGCAATTCTCCAGTCCTCTGTCAGCAGCCCCATATCCAAGGAGGATTGAAAGATTATGGCCTGTACCTCTGCAATTTCCAACTTTACTTCCCTCAGTATCCTAGGATGCATCCCATCAGGTCCTGGTGACTTATCTACTTTAAGTACAGCTAGTTTTTTTAGTACCTCCTCATCATCAATTTTTATTCCATCCAATATCTCAACTACCTCCTCTTTCACTATGACTTTAACATCTTTTTCCTTGGTAAAGACAAATGCAAAGCAGCCATGCTCTCTGCCTCCATGTGTAGGTTTCCATTTTGGTCCCTAATCAGCCTCACCCGTTCTCTTACTACCCGTTTACTATTTACACGTCTATGGAAGACTATTGGATTCCCTTTTATGTTAGCTGCCAATCTATTCCCTTACTCCCTCTTTGCCCTCCTTACTTCCTTTTTCACTTCAGAGAGCTGTGGAAGCTGGGACATTGAATACATTTAAGACAGAAATAGACAGTTTCTTAAACGATAAGGGGATAAGGGGTTATGGGGAGCGGGCGGGGAAGTGGAGCCGAGTCCATGATCAGATCAGCCATGATCTTATTGAATGGCGGGAGCAGGCTCGAGGGGCTGTATGGCCTACTCCTGCTCCTATTTCTTATGTTCTTATGTTCCCCTCTGAACTTTTAAAATTCAGCCTGGTTCTCACTTTTTACCTGCCCATTATCCCTACTGTCTTCTGCCACTCAGCCAATTTCTTAACCAGGTCAATAATTTGCCCTCAATTCCGTGGGCTTCTACCTTAGTTAACAGTTTCTTATGTGGGACTTGATCAAATGCTTTCTGGAAGTCCATATAAATAACATCGATAGACATTCACCTGTCCACTACTTTAGTCACTTCTTCAAAAAATTCAATCAGGTTTGTCAGACATGACCTACCTTCCACAAATCCATGCTGAAAATTTGAGGTGTTCAGTCACCCTATCCTTAATTATAGATTCCAGCAATTTCCCGACAACAGATATTAGGCTAACCAGTCTACATTCTCTGATTTTCCGCTCTCACCTTTCTTAAATAGCAGAATGACAGACACAATTTTCCAATTTAAAGAAACTGTTTCTGAACAGAGAGAACATTGGAAGATTACAGTTAGGATATGTGCAATGTGCTCACCTACTTCCTTTAAAACCTTGGGATGGAAACCATCTGATCCTGAGGATTTGTCGCTCTTTAGTGCCATAACTTTCTTCACTACTCTTATTTTATGCAGGTTAATTTTATTGAGTTCCTGTCTCTGATTCAATATTAGTATCCTTGGGATTTCCAGCTTGCTATTCACTTCTACTGCAAATACTGGCAGTGTAATTATTCAATATATCCGCCATTTCCTCATTATCATTGACAATATCATCTCTGCATCCTCTCCAAGGCCTTGCCATCCTTCCTAGCGTGGTGCCCAAAATTGGTACGATACTCCAGCTGGGGCCGAGCCAGTGGTTTATAAAGGTTTAACATAATTTCCTTGCTTATGTACTCTTTGCCTCTGTTTATAAAGCCAAGTGTCCCATATGCTTTTTAAAAAAAAAAGCCTTCTCAACTTGTCCTATCTCCTTCGAAGATTTGTAACATACACCACTAGATCTCTGTTCCTGCACCATTTTTAAAATTGTACCATTGTTTATCTTGCCTCCTCATTTTTCCCACCAAAATGCATCACTTCACACATCTCTGTGTTGAACTGCATCTGCCACATGTCTGCCCATTGTAGGAAATTCAACTCAACTCCAATTGGATACAATGATAAACACATTACTGTACCGGAGCGATAGTTTACTGAACCAAGCCGAAGGTATATCATCCGCTCTGTCCTGGATTGATGTTACATGATGGGCCCTTCCTCCAGCAAATTCTTCTACATTAAACAACCTCAAGCGCTTGTCCTTTACACACCAGAAAACGGAACTACACAGAGCCTAAACCATTCAGCAGGAACCAAACTTTATTGCCTTGTTTTCCTTAATGTTCCTGCTCTGACCACACCATTTGCCTGTCCCAATCAGATTCCTGATCATGTTCTGTCTTCCTAGCATTGTAACTAATGTTTGTTCTGGCTTCAATAACATGATAAAGTTTGCTGACTCTATTGTTCTCTACATAATAGCCGCTAAAGGAGGTGCGTGGAGAGGCAGGAGTTCCGGGGTCGGCGAGAGGCCTATAAAGGCCATTGAGACTGGGAGCAGCGTCGAGGAGGTGCGAGGAGGAGGCGTATCTTGTGCAGCTACAGGGAGAAGGCAAAAAAGAAAGGTGACGTCACAACCAAGGGGGTAAGTGATTGGCGAGTAGTTTTTCTTTTTTCTCCTATAACAGTGAGTAAACTTTAGCATTGTTGTTGCCAATTTAAGTTAATCTAAGGGTTAAGTCATGACAGGAGAGCTCGGTCACGTGATATGCTCCTCCTGTACCATGTGGGAAGTATATCCGCTTCCAGCTCCTGACTGGCCGCGTTGCGGAATTGGAGCCGAGGGTGGATTCACTCTGGAGCATCCACGATGCTGAGAACGACGTGAGTAGCACGTGTAGTGAGTTGGTCTTACCGCAGGAGAAGGGTCCACAGCCAGATCGGGAATGGAAGACCAGCAGAAAGAGTAGTGCAAGGAAGGTAGTGCAGGGGTCCCCTGGGGTCATACCCCTGCAAAACAGATACACTGCTTTGAGTAGTGTTGGGGGGATGACTCATCAGGGGAGGGCAGCAGCAGCCAAGTTCATGGCACCGTGGGTGGCTCTGTTGCACAAGAGGGCAGGAAAAAGAGTGGGAGAGCTATAGTGATAGGGGATTCAATTGTGAGGGGAATAGATAGGCGTTTCTGCGGCCGCAACAGAGACTCCAGGATGGTATGTTGCCTCCCTGGCGCAAGGGTCAAGGATGTCTCTGAGCGGGTGCAGGACATTCTAAAAAGGGAGGGAGAACAGCCAGTTGTCGTGGTGCACATTGGTACCAACGACATAGGTAAAAAAAGGGATGAGGTCCTACAAAACGAATTTAAGGAGCTAGGAGCTAAATTAAAAAGTAGGACCTCAAAAGTAGTAATCTCGGGATTGCTACCAGTGCCACGTGATAGTCAGAGTAGGAATCGCAGAATAGCGCAGATGAATACGTGGCTTGAGCAGTGGTGCAGCAGGGAAGGATTCAAATTCCTGGGGCATTGGAACCGGTTCTGGGGGAGGTGGGACCAGTACAAACCGGACAGTCTGCACCTGGGCAGGACCGGAACAAATGTCCAAGCGGGAGTGTTTGCTAGTGCTGTTGGGCAGGAGTTAAACTAATATGGCAGGGGGATGGGAACCAATGCAGGGAGACGGAGGGAAACAAAAAGGAGACAAAAGCAAAAGACAGAAAGGAGATGAGGAAAAGTGGAGGGCAGAGAAACCCAAGGCAAAGAACAAAAAGGGCCACTGTACAGCAAAATTCAAAAGGACAAAGGGTGTTAAAAAAAACAAGCCTGAAGGCTTTGTGTCTTAATGCAAGGAGTATCCGTAATAAGGTGGATGAATTAACTGTGCAAATAGATGTTAACAAATATGATGTGATCGGTATTACGGAGATGTGGCTCCAGGATGATCAGGGCTGGGAACTCAACATCCAGGGGTATTCAACATTCAGGAAGGATAGAATAAAAGGAAAAGGAGGTGGGGTAGCATTGCTGGTTAAAGATGAGATTAATGCAATAGTTAGGAAGGACATTAGCTTGGATGATGTGGAATCTATATGGGTAGAGCTGCAGAACACCAAAGGGCAAAAAACGTTAGTGGGAGTTGTGTACAGACCTCCAAACAGTAGTAGTGATGTTGGGGAGGGCATCAAACAGGAAATTAGGGATGCGTGCAATAAAGGTGCAGCAGTTATAATGGGTGACTTTAATATGTACGTAGATTGGGCTAGCCAAACTGGAAGCAATACGGTGGAGGAGGATTTCCTGGAGTGTATTAGGGATGGTTTTCTAGACCAATATGTCGAGGAACCAACTAGGGGGGAGGCCATCTTAGACTGGGTGTTGTGTAATGAGAGAGGATTAATTAGCAATCTCGTTGTGCGAGGCCCCTTGGGGAAGAGTGACCATAATATGGTGGAATTCTGCATTAGGATGGAGAATGAAACAGTTAATTCAGAGACCATGGTCCAGAACTTAAAGAAGGGTAACTTTGAAGGTATGAGGTGTGAATTGGCTAGGATAGATTGGCGAATGATACTTAAGGGGTTGACTGTGGATGGGCAATGGCAGACATTTAAAGACCGCATGGATGAAATACAACAATTGTACATTCCTGTCTGGCGTAAAAATAAAAAAGGGAAGGTGGCTCAACCGTGGCTATCAAGGGAAATCAGGGATAGTATTAAAGCCAAGGAAGTGGCATACAAATTGGCCAGAAATAGCAGCGAACCCGGGGACTGGGGGAAATTTAGAACTCAGCAGAGGAGGACAAAGGGTTTGATTAGGACAGGGAAAATGGAGTACGAGAAGAGCTTGCAGGGAACATTAAGACGGATTGCAAAAGTTTCTATAGATATGTAAAGAGAAAAAGGTTAGTAAAGACAAATGTAGGTCCCCTGCAGTCAGAATCAGGGGCAGTCATAACGGGGAACAAAGAAATAGCAGACCAACTGAACAAGTACTTTGGTTCGGTATTCACTAAGGAGGACACAAACAACCTTCCGGATATAAAAGGGGTCAAAGAGTCTAGTAAGGAGGAGGAACTGAGGGAAATCCTTATTAGTCAGGAAATTGTGTTGGAGAAATTGATGGGATTGAAGGCCGATAAATCCCCAGGGCCTGATGGACTGCATCCCAGAGTACTTAAGGAGGTGGTCTTGGAAATAGCGGATGCATTGACAGTCATTTTCCAACATTCCATTGACTCTGGATCAGTTCCTATCGAGTGGAGGGTAGCCAATGTAACCTCACTTTTTAAAAAAGGAGGGAGAGAGAAAACAGGGAATTATAGACCGGTCAGCCTGACCTCAGTAGTGGGTAAAATGATGGAATCAATTATTAAGGATGTCATAGTAGTGCATTTGGAAAGAGGTAATATGATAGGTCCAAGTCAGCATGGATTTGTGAAAGGGAAATCATGCTTGACAAATCTTCTGGAATTTTTTGAGGATGTTTCCAGTAGAGTGGACAAGGGAGAACCAGTTGATGTGGTATATTTGGACTTTCAGAAGGCTTTCGACAAGGTCCCACACAAGAGATTAATGTGCAAAGTTAAAGCACATGGGATTGGGGGTAGTGTGCTGACATGGATTGAGAACTGGTTGTCAGACAGGAAGCAAAGAGTAGGAGTAAATGGGTACTTTTCAGAATGGCAGGCAGTGACTAGTGGGGTACCGCAAGGTTCTGTGCTGGGGCCTCAGCTATTTACACTGTACATTAATGATTTAGATGAGGGGATTAAATGTAGTATCTCCAAATTTGCAGATGATACTAAGTTGGGTGGCAGTGTGAGCTGCGAGGAGGATGCTATGAGGCTGCAGAGTGACTTGGATAGGTTAGGTGAGTGGGCAAATGCATGGCAGATGAAGTATAATGTGGATAAATGTGAGGTTATCCACTTTGGTGGTAAAAAGAGAGAGACAGACTATTATCTGAATGGTGACAGATTAGGAAAAGGAGAGGTGCAACGAGACCTGGGTGTCATGGTACATCAGTCATTGAAGGTTGGATGCAGGTACAGCAGGCGGTTAAGAAAGCAAATGGCCTGTTGGCCTTCATAGCGAGGGGATTTGAGTACAGGGGCAGGGAGGTGTTGCTGCAGTTGTACAGGGCCTTGGTGAGGCCACACCTGGAGTATTGTGTACAGTTTTGGTCTCCTAACTTGAGGAAGGACATTCTTGCTATTGAGGGAGTGCAGCGAAGGTTCACCAGACTGATTCCCAGGATGGTGGGACTGACCTATCAAGAAAGACTGGATCAACTGGGCTTGTATTCACTGGAGTTCAGAAGAATGAGAGGGGACCTCATAGAAACGTTTAAAATTTTGACGGGTTTAGACAGGTTAGATGCAGGAAGAATGTTCCCAATGTTGGAGAAGTCCAGAAACAGGGGTCACAGTCTAAGGATAAGGGGTAAGCCATTTAGGACCGAGATGAGGAGAAACTTCTTCACCCAGAGAGTGGTGAACCTGTGGAATTCTCTACCACAGAAAGTTGTTGAGGCCAATTCACTAAATATATTCAAAAGGGAGTGAGATGAAGTCCTTACTACTCGGGGGATCAAGGGGTATGGCGAGAAAGCAGGAAGGGGGTACTGAAGTTGCATGTTCAGCCATGAACTCATTGAATGGCCTACTCCTGCACCTATTTTTCTATGTTTCTATGTTTAACTATGTTAGCTAGTTGGTTACTTATAAATGCAATCGGCAAACTTTCGAGCAGATTAACCCTTTCTTTTCACCAGTCTGTCTATATACTTGTGAAGTCTGTTACTATCCTCCTCATTGTTTACTACATTTCCGAGTTTTGTGGCATCTGCAAACTTTCATACTGTATTATATCCTCCTGTCTACCCAAGTCCATCATCATCATCATAGGCAGTCCCTCAGAATCGAGGAAGACTTGCTTCCACTCCTGAAGTGGGTTCTTTGGTGGCTGTACAGTCCAATACGAGAACCACAGATTCTGTCTCAGGTGGGACAGATAGTCGTTGAGGGAAGGGGTGGGTGGGGACTGGTTTGCCTCACGCTCTTTCCGCTGCCTGCGCTTGATTTCTGCATGCTTTCGGCAATGAGACTCGAGGTGCTCAGCGCCCTCTCGGAAGCACTTCCTCCACTTAGGGCGGTCTTGGGCCAGGGACTCCCAGGTGTCAGTGGGGATGTCGCACTTTATCAGGGAGTCTTTGAGGGTGTCCTTGTCGCGTTTCCGCTGCCCACCTTTGGCTCGTTTGCCGTGAAGGAGCTCAGAGTGGAGCACTTGCTTTGGGAGTCTCGTGTCTGGCATGCGGACTATGTGGCCTGCCCAGCGGAGCTGATCGAGTGTGGTCAGTGCTTCAATGCTGGGGATGTTAGCCTGCACGAGGACGCTGATGTTGGTGCGCCTGCGCTCCCAGGGGATTTGTAGGATCTTGCGGAGACATCATTGGTGATATTTCTCCAGCACCCCACCCAAGTCCAGGTCATTAATATATATCAAAAAGAGCCAGTGGTCCAAATACCGACCTCTGGAGGACACCACTGCAGACTTCCCTCCAGTGTGAAAAACAACCAACCATTCACCAGTACTCGGTTTTCTGTCTCTTAGCCAACTTCGTATCCATGGCACTGCCCCTTTAACCTCCCATGGGCTGCAATTATGCTAATATATCTATTATGTGGTACTTCATCAATCACCTTTTGAAAGTCCATATACACATTAACTATACTACCTTTATCAACCCTTTCTGTTACTTCATCAAAGAACACAATCAAGTTAGTCAAACACGAGTTGCCTTTCACAAATCCATGCTGGCCATCATTTATTAACCCATATTTTTCCAAACGCCAATTAATTTTGTCCCGAATTATTGTCTGTAAAAGTTTCCCCATCAACGACGTGAGACTGATTGGCCTGTAATTGCTGGGTTTACCCCTCACCCTTTTTTGAATTGGGGTGTAACACTTGCAATCCTCCAGTATTCTTGCACTATTCCATTATCCGAGGAGGATTGGAAGATTATGGCCAGAGCCTCTGCAATTTCGATCCTTATTTCCCTCAGTAACCTTGGATGCATCCCGTAGGACTGGGCGACCATTCTACTTTGAGCGCCGCCAACCTTTCAAGTACCTCCTCTTTACCTATTTTTATCTTATATAATATCGCTACTGCTTCCTCCTTTACTGCTACATTGACCGTATCCTCTTTAGTGCAGACAGATGCAAAGTACTCATTTCGTATCCCAGCCATGCCCTCTGCCTCCACAAGATCTCCTTTTGGTGCCTAATTGGCCCCACCTATCATTGACGACCCTTTTACTATTTATAGGTTTAGAAAAGACTTTTGGTTTCCCGTTAAGCTGTTCTCATCCTCTCTCTTATTTACTTTTCCTATTCTCCTCTCAACTTGGCTCTCTACTGTATGATGAGCCTGAATTTATCATAAGCCTCCATTTTCTGTTTAATTTTAACCTCCAGGAGCTCCAGCTTTGAATGACCTACCTACCCCCTCATGGGATCGAAGTTATAACAGAGAACAAAGCCATTTGGCCCAATTAGTCGAGTCGCTGTTTACCCTTCACACGAGGAAATAATTTGATACATTTCTCACCCTGTTCCCAAATCCTTGCAACCCCTTTACCTTCATCCACCAATCCAATTTAATCTTGAAGCTTTACGTAGGCCCGGATTTTAGCCAGGACACCTGGAAGAACAGGTTTCCCAAATGTCCTGGAGAATTTAACTGCAGGGCTCCCTCAAATGTTTTTGTGTCAATTTCCCATCCATAGGCAGCCTGCTTGACAGGCTGGAGTCCTGTCGGGCGAGGAGTCCTGCAGCACAAGGCTGCAGCCGAGGAGATCCAGCAGGTCTTGTGGTGGGATTCCGATCGCGGGGTGAGGAGGGGGGAGGAACAATAATCCCTGTCATTTTTTTCCCTGCACGGGTCCTTTAACTAGCTGCGCGGCCCATTCAAATCTCCGCGCACGCGTGGTTATTCCCATTAAAAAGCCAGTAAGTGGCCAGCGCAAGACCTCCAGACCACTGCACAGCTGTACAGGAACATTGATGTTGGATGGGGGGTGGGGTCCGATGGCGGTTGGGTGTTCCAATGTTGGTGTTGGGGGTGGGGTTACTGTGTAGCTTGTTGGGCCTGGAAGAAACACTCCTGCTCCTCCTGGCCCACCAGGAGTGCTGTAAAGGCACTTGCCTCATGGATTCAGTCCTTCTCGCCTTCTTTCAGCTGACGGGTTTCCCGAGGCTTGGGGAAACCTGGCCACAAGTTAAAAATAGAATGACTGAAAATGAAGGCAGGCAGACAGCCTCATTATAATATTTAAATGACCAACCCGCTTCCCGAGAGCGGATTGTTAGCCCACCCCTCATCCGGTCATCGTTAAAAGCGGAAGTGAGCAGGTCGGGTTCCTGCATCAGATTTTTTGAACTTTAACCTCTGACCTAACACTAGCCTACCCATTTTTGGGAGCCAAGATTCAGTCAATAGTTTCTGCCTCAACCACTAAACCTTGAAGTAAATTCTATATCCTTACAACCCTCTGTGTAAGGTTCCTCCTACCATCTGCTCTAAATCTTTTGTATTTAACGTGCAGCCAAGGCCCCCTTGTTCTTGACCTCGCAACGACGGGAAGTATTTCTTTTCTTCAAGCATTGCCTTTCAACATCTCAGTTTCATTTCCTAATATCATTCTGATCCTATTCACTGCTGTTTCAGTGCCAGTTCCCATTAGTACAGAACTGTACAAGTACAAGTCTCCCTATTCCCTCCAGTCTGTCACAGACTTGTCAGGGCAGGAGTGTGAGGTGACCGTCTTAATTTTTTGATTTTAACAGATCCAAAAAAAAAAAAGTATTTTTGTTTCTTCATGTGTTTTCCCAGAGCAATGCTCAAAGCTGCCTGCAGCTCATTCCCACTTTACTGTTGCCGAGTCTGTTGGTATCATTGGTTTCAGCAGCTGAATGTTTTATTTAATGGGATGGTCACACCCAGAGTAAACAATCTGACATTTTTTTTTAATATAAAAGAGCACCTATTTACAATTGATTGTGGAATTAAGCCTATAATACTGCCATTCCACCATGCATTTAGTTCAAGACCACAGTAACCTCTATTGTTGTTTTAAAATAAAATTATTTATAAGTTATAAAAGTCACTTAAAAAAGGCAAACATTCCAGAGTTTCCTTTAGTTTATAAAAACTTAAACTGAAATTTAAAAAATGCAGCTCTTAAGAGTTACGGAAAGATTTTTTTAAAATTTGTTCTCAGGATGAGGGAGCCGCTGGTAAGGCTGGTGTTGCAGAATGGGTTGTGGTGCATTTCTCCTCGAACTGCTGCAGTCCTTGTGCTAATAGCACTCGCACAGCGTCAGGAAGTGAAATTCAGGATTTTGATTCAGCGATGACGAAGGAATGGCGATATATATTCACCAGGACGTTATGTGACTTGGAGGGGAACTTTGAAGCGATGGCATTCTGAGGACATTGCTGCTCTTGTCCTTTCTTGGTGGTCGAGGTCAATGGGGAGGGAGTTTCTGTTGAATTAATCTTGGTGAGCTGCTGCAGGATATTCTATACATATTGCAGTCACAGTAGACAGTGACATCAGTGGCGTGGATGTTGGTCGAGTGAACTGCTCTGTCCTGGAGGGTGCTGGGTTTAGAGCGTTGTTGCAGGAGCGTCGGTGACGAGAGCGGGAGCGTCCGTGACGAGAGCGGGAGAGTCCGCGAGTTTCGGGGAGTCAGAGTTCAGGAGGTCAGCGAGCCGGTAGGTCCCGAGGTCGGGAGTTCGGAGGCCGGGAGGTCGGGAGGCCACAGAGGTCGGTGAGGTGAGTTGGTGAGTAGCTCTCTTTTCTCTATTTCTTTTTAAGTAGATTTTAAACTAGATAAGTCTAACAAGAGGGATCGCAGCACAGCTCAGTCCCATGGAGTGCACATCCTGCGGCATGTGGGAAGTCCTGGATGCTTCGTGCAGCCTAGACAACCATGTGTGCAGGAGGTGTCTCCAGCTTCAACTGCTCGAGCTCCGCGTTTCAGAGCTGGAGCAGCGGGTGACGTCAATAGGTGCATCCGCGAGGCTGAGATTTACATGGAGAGCACGTTTCAGGAGGTGGTTACCTCACAGCTTAAAGGTGTACAGGTGGAGGGGAACTGGGTGACCACCAGACATAGTAAGTGAGCCAGGCAGGTAGCGCAGGAGTCCCCCCGTGAGTCCATCTCGCTTTCAACCCAATATTCAATTTCGAGTATCAGTAAGGACGATGGTGCCTCTGGGGAGTGCAGCCAGAGCCAACTCCAAGGCACCACGGGTGGCTCAGCCGCACAGGGGGGAGGGATGAAGAACAAAAATGCCCTAGTGATAGGCGATTCTATAGTTCGGGGAAGAGACAGGCTTTTCTGCGTCCGTAGACGTGATTCCTGAATGGTTTTGTGCCTCCCTGGTGCCAGGGTCAAGGGTCAAGGATGTCAGAGTGGAGACAGGGCATTCTGGGAGGAAGGGTAAACAGCTAGAGGTCGTGGTCCATATTGGGACCAACAACATAGGTAAAATGAGGGATGAGGTCCTACAGGAAGAATTTAGGGAGTTAGGAAGAAAATTAAAGGGTAGGACCTCAAAGGTAGTAATCTCCAGGTTACTACCGGTGCCACGTGCTAATGAGTATAAGAATAGAAGGATAGAGAGGATGAACATGTGGCTGGAAAATTGGTGTAGGAGGGTGGGCATTAAAAGCCCATGGGATCCAGGGCAAAGTGGCAAGTTGGATCCAAAATTGGCTTGAAGGTAGGAAGCAAAGGGTAATGATTGATGGATGTTTTTGTGACTGGAAGGATGTTTCCAGTGGGATTCCGCAGGCTCAGTACTGGGTCACTTGCTTTCTGTGGTATATATCAACAATTTAGATTTGAATATAGGGAGTATGATTAAGAAGTTTGCAGACGACACTAAAATTGGCTGTGTGGTTGATAATGAAGAGGAAAGTTATGGCCTGCAGGAGGATATCAATCTACTGGTCAGGTGGGCAGAGCAGTGGCAAATGGAATTTAATTCAGAGAAGTGTGAGATGATGCACTTTGAGAGGGCTAATAAGGAAAGGGTAGGCCACTTAAGTGTAGATGAACAAAGGGACCTTGGTGTGCTTGTCCACAGATCCTGAAAGTAGCAGGCCAGGTGGATAAGGTGGTTAAAAAGGCATATGGAATGCTTGCCTTTATTGGCCGAGGCATAGAATATAAGAGCAGGGAGGTTATGCTTAAATTGTATAATATTTTGGTTAGGCCACAGCTGGAGTACTGCGTGCAGTTCTGGTCGCCATATTATAGGAAGGACGTGATTGCACTAGAGAGGGTACAAAGGAGATTTACTAGGATGCTGCCTGGAATGGAGAATCTTAGTTATGAGGACAGATTGGATAGGCTGGGTTTGTTCTCATTGGAACAGAGGAGGTTGAGAGGAGATCTCAAGGCATACAAAATATTGAGGGGCCTGGACATAGTGGATAGGAAGGGTCTATTTCCTTTGGTGGAGGGGGCTATTGCGAGGGGGCATAGTTTTAAGGTGGTTGGTGGAAGGCTTAGAGTTGATTTGAGGGGGGGCTTCTTTATGCCGAGGGTTGTGGGGATCTGGAACTCGCTGCCTGGAAGAGTGCTGGATGCAGAAACCTTCACCATTTTTAAGAGATGGTTGGATGGGCACTTAAAGTGCCGTAACCTGCAGGGTTATGGACCTAGAGGTGATAATTGGGATTAGACTGGATGACCTTTTGTTAGTCGGCACAGATATAATGGTAAGTACTGCAGGGAATAGAATACAGCCAGGGTGATTTCCTGGATTAGTTTCGATTGCCTGGATGGGTCAGAGAGGAATTTTCCCAGATTTTTTCTCCCTAAATTGGTCTGGTTTTTGCCTCTCCCAGGATATCACATGGCTCCGGTTGGGGTGGATTGTAGATGTTTTTAGTATAAGGGGTGTTGCAGTGGTGTGGGGCAGACTGGTTGTGCTGGGTGCTCTTTGCCTTTCCGTCATTGTTCATGGGTTTGTATGTAACCTTTAGGGCTGCTGACAAAGGGCCATGCGGCTCTTTGTCGGCCGGTGCAGACACGATGGGCCGAAATGGCCTCCTGCTGTGCTGTAAATTTCTGTGTTTCTATCCAGGGGAGTGGTGAGTATTCCATCACACGCCTTATTGAACGTTGCAAATCGCGGATGAGATTTAAGGGGTCAGGAGGTGAACCATTTGTTGCATAAATATCCAGCCTCCACCCTGCTCTTGTAGCCATGATACTAATAATGGCAGGTTCATTTAAGTTTCTGGTCGATGGTGTTGTCCCAGGATGTTCCTAGTGAAGGATTTGGCAATGGAGGTGATGTTCAAGGTCAGAGGGAGATGCCTGGGCTTCCTCTTGTTCAATATAGTCATTCCCTGGCACTTGCGTGGGGTGAATGTTACCTGGCCCGCAAGTGACTACAAACTCTGAAGTATTTACGTCTCACTTTAAACGACCACAGGATACTTTCTATTCAGCAGAGAGAGATGCATGAGGGCAGAAGGGAGCTGTGTAGTGTGTGACCAGAGAGAACAGAGCAAGCTGGAGTGGGCCAACTTCCTAACAACATTCTTCATATTACCAGAGGAAAGTAAACAGAATCTGTGCCGATGTTCAGAGCTCCTGAAGAATAATACGTTAAAATTTATACTATACTAAAATTTTTAGCTATGGCTCAAAAAGACAAATATATACTATAAACTAAAATGATGGTATATTGTAACCAGTGGAACACACCATCGTGAGATCATGCAAGGGGCATTTCCAAAATCCTGAGTACATACTGAAATCTAGCCTGATTTTTATCATTCCTACTGGAAGGCCAGATGCAATGCTCCCTTGGTTCACACCTGCTTATTCCACACACACGAGGGGCTCAACCTGGGACTGTCCTGCTCGGTATGGATCAGTACCGTCGTATTCCAGTTTTATGCTGCATCTGTAGCTGTTAAAGAAATAGGTCACAGTGACCTTTAATTAACAATCTGAGATCTCGTAATATCCGAACTGGAAAATTCCCTGACAAGATGGATCAATTTATAAGCAAAACGCTGCTTCACAATTTTGTTTTCCAGATTTCACAGCATCACACCAATTTCTACACCAACACAAAAACATATGCTCAAGTAAGAACGGAGACCCGGAGGTGCTTTCTTCTGGTGCTAAACCCAATCTCAGTTTCTTCGGCTGGCTTCTGAATGCCACACATTCTTGGGACTCTGCTTCAACACATTCCGATTCGCAAGCCTGTGCTGCATCCATGGGATTATCAGAAGAATTCAAAACATTTTTTTTCCCTCTCTTGTTTCTCAACACTATTTACAGTTGGGGCAACCTGGCTCAAGTTACTGATGTCTGGTACAGATGAAGTTAAATTCCATGCCTGCTTGGCATCACACTAGATTCCAAGCATGTATGCTGCTGTTATGTTGCTAAGCTGTTCTTACAGTGCTTGAACACTTTCCGTAGTGCGAACTGAGCGAAGGTATGAGCAACTGTTTATTTCCCCCTCTAATTTCCTCCTGAACGTTGTAACTCATGCTGAGGTATGGTTCCATGGATGGCTGCATTGGCCAAGTGGCCATTCTACACATGCAAACCTGGGCAGCAAATGTCCACAGGCAACGTTCTACGTGGGTCTTCACAACTCGGTCCTGTCCACACTCACACTCAGACATACTTTACAGCAGAGATCAGTGGATTGCGTTCAGAATGGGAAGTGTGGGTCATTTTCCACTAATCCCTTTCCCAGCACAGAAGCAGTTGTAGCCCCAGCTAAGAGCAGCTAACTCAGCACAAGATTCAGGATTGAATCCGGGGGCCTTCCTGGTCTATAGGGCTCAGTATCACCCTATGTTGCAATTATCCACTGAACCGTCAGAACAGCCAGCCACACTGTGTGCTCCAATCTGGACATCAGATTCTCTAAGTCATACCCAGTTCATACTAAGCTGCCTCATTTTTTCAAAACTAGTCTTGGCAATGCATTCTTATACCTCAGTTTGGGTTGGGCTGGAAGATTCACTTTAAAAGAAAAATATTTACAAAGATCATTTGTTTACAAGTTCCTAATACGAAGTTACTACAAAACAGATTTTCTCCTAAATTTCTCATATTCTGTAAACTTTGGAAGTGTCATTTTTCTTTATCTTGCATTTCGCCTGGTACTGAGCTCCGATTTCACACCATACTACAGACCCTTGGTTTGCACGGACATGAGGTATTGTGCACTGCATTGAGAGCTCACCAGATTAGTTTGTTTGCAGGAGTTCTTTTCCTTTGGGGAAGACCAGTTTACATCGAGTGTGTCCGTGAAGTCTTCATTCCACTGTAAATAAACACACGACAGTTCAACAAAGTGCCCAGTGTAGGTATACCAGCACTTAATGCATTTACACACTCAGCCATTCCAAGGTTCCCACAAGCAAAGTAACATGTACAAGGCAGATGGGATTTTGACACCTACTTTCATGGAAGTTGGGATTCCAAGGTTATTTCTGCTGTCCCCAGAAAGCAATGCACACATCTCTTTAAACCATACTGGGAAACATCCTAGCTAATTACCCTCGCTGTGTTCATTTTAAGTCCTTTCCTGAACTGCTTCCAGTGCTTCGGTGACCAAAGTTGAACATGATATTCAAGGTGCAGCCTCATCAGAGACTGAACACATTTAGCAAGGTAGCCTCAGACTTAAACTCTGGTCATTTGGCAAAGCAACAGCAACAACTAGGTGGCAGGAAAAGAATGCGGGATCCTTAGCTTTATAAATAGAAGCAGAGAGTACAAAATCAAAGGAAGTTATGCTAGACCTTTATTTTGTTTCCTTCATTACAACAGTGACTATACTTCAAAATGACTTCATTGGCTGTAAAGCACTTTGGGATATCCTGAGGTTGTGAAAGGCGCTATATAAATGTATGTTTTTCTTTGCTTCTTTATTAAACACTGGTTAGGCCTTGGCTGGAGTATTGTGTTCAATTCTGGGCACCACACCTTAGGAAGGATGTCAAGGCCTTAGAGAGGGTGCAGAGAAGATTTACCAGAATTATACCAGGGATGAGGGCCTTCAGTTAAATGTGAAGAGACTAGATAAACTGGAATTGTTCTTCTTAGAGCAGAGAAGGTTAAGTGGAGATTTAATCGAGGTATTCAAAGTGATGAGGGGTTTTAATAGAGGAAATAAAATAGTCCCACTGGCAGGAGGGTCAGTAACCAGAAGGCACAGATTTAAGACAATTGGCAAAGAACGATACGCGACACGAGGAGAAATATTTTTGTGCAGCGAGTAATTGTGATCTAGAATGAAGTGCCTGAAGTGATGGTGGAAGCAGATTCAGTAGTAACTTTCAAAGGGGAATTCGATATATACTTGAGAAGGTAAAACTTGGAGGACTAAGGGGAAAGGGCAGGGGATGGGCCTAACTGGATAGCTCTTTCAAAGAGCCGTCACAGGCATGATGGCATGAACACCCTCCTTCTGTAGTGTATGATTCTATGAATCTATAACAACAATGTAGAAAAACAACCTAAGGCACTTCACATAATCAGACAAATATGGACAGAGAGAGACAACAAAGGAGATATTAGGAGGGGTGACCAAAGTGTTGGTCAAAGAGTTGTGTTTAATGGTGAGAATTAAAGGAGGAGAGGGAGGTGGAGACGTGGTTTAGGGAAAGAATTCCAGAGCATGGGGCCTAGACAGCTGAGGACATGGCCATCAAACACGGTCGGAGAGAGAGCGTTACACAACAGGCCAGAGTCACAGAAGCAGAGAGTTTGGGGGGGGGGGGGGGGCTGGAGTTAGAGAGAGGAAGGGGCAAGGCTCTGAAAATGTTAAATTTGAGGCATTTGGGGAGCAAGAAACAATGTAAATCAGCACGGAGAGGGTTAATGTGCGAGCTGGGCTGGGACTGGGATAACAGAAAGACAGACAGCAGAGTTTTGAATGAAGTGATGTTTACATTTGATGGGGAATGGGAGGCCATCCAGGAGAGCATTGAATAGTTGAATCTGGAGTCAGGAGAGGTATGGCTGAGCATTTTAATGGCAGAAGGGCTGAGGGAGGGATGGGGGTGGATTTGGAAGGCAACAATATGTTCGAGAACTTTGGATAGGAAAGGCACATTGGGGAGGGGCGGTAGTTTGAAAGGGCAGAGGGGTTGAAGATTTTTTTTTTGAGGAGGGGGCTGGTGAGAGCATTTTTGAAGGCGAAGGAAGCAGTACCCAAAGAGAAGGAACCATTTCCTTCCAGTTTTGAAATTGGGAGAAACCCAAGGAAAAGGAATCATTTATAGGGTCAGCGAGCATGGAGGCCAAAAGGAAAGTGACGTGCTTAGTGTTCTAGTTGCTACTCTGCAATGACTGACAATGCTAAAGCGTTGCCTCTATTTCATTCCCAGATTGCGGTCAGCCTCTCACCCAGCTAGTCGGACTATTCTTTTCATCTGTTATTTGTATTGAATTTTATCTGCCATAGGGCTGTCCATTTGTAACTTTTTTCCAGGACACTTTCTGTATTTCCTTGACTGCTTCATCAGAATCTGTAGCCATTCTCTTCACCTTCCCCCAGGTTGTCATCTGCAAATATGACCACCTTGCACTGCATTGCTGAATTCTGACAGTTGGTGTAGATTCAGATCAGTATGATTCCCAGTGATCAGAGGCAATCCATTCAGTACGTAGCCCCCAATGAAACTGCTGCCGCCACTTTCACAGCCAACTCATTATTGTCCGCCATGTTTTATTGAGGATACTTACTAACTTGGGGCCCAAGTTTCGGCCTCAGTTGCTCCTGACTTATTTGGAGCAACTGGTGTAGAACGGGGTATCTTAGAAATTCAAATTCTCGGCATTTAGTTTGCTCTAGTTCTAGTCAGTTAGAACAGTTTCACTTTGGAACAGAATTTTTTTTTCCAAAAGGGGGCGTGTCCGGCCACTTACGCCTGTTTTCAAGGTTTCGGCAGTGAAAACTTACTCCAAACTAACTTAAACACTTCAGTTTTACAAATAAAGAGCCATCATCAATAATAAATGAAGAAAACATCAATAAATCAATCAAAAAAAAAATTAGTAAGAAATAATTTTTTTTAAAAATCAACAAATAAAACATTTTCTACTTACCGACTGCAGCACCGGGAGCCCTCCAACAGCGTGCTAGGATCCCCCCCTCCCCACCGCAGTGTGTCTCTCTGTCAGTGTCTCTATCTCTCTGTCTGTGTGTGTCTCTCACTCAGTGTTTGTGTTTCTGACAGGGGGGGGAAAAGGAGAAGTGGGGGGGGGGGGAAAGGAGAAGTGGGGGGGGGGGAAAGGAGAAGTGGTGGGGGGGGGGAGAAAGGAGAAGTGGGGGGGGGGGAAAGGAGAAGTGGGGGGGGGGAAAGGAGAAGTGGGGGGGGGGAAAGGAGAAGTGGGGGGGGGGAAAGGAGAAGTGGGGGGGGGGGAAAGGAGAAGTGGGGGGGGGGGGAAAGGAGAAGTGGGGGGGGGGGGAAAGGAGAAGTGGGGGGGGGGGGAAAGGAGAAGTGGGGGGGGGGAGAAAGGAGAAGTGGGGGGGGGGAGAAAGGAGAAGTGGGGCGGGGAAAGGAGAAGTGGGGGGGGGAAAGGAGAAGTGGGGGGGGGGGAAAGGAGAAGTGGGGGGGGGGGAAAGGAGAAGTGGGGGGGGGAAGGAGAAGTGGGGGGGGGAAGGAGAAGTGGGGGGGGGAAGGAGAAGTGGGGGGGGGAAGGAGAAGTGGGGGGGGGAAGGAGAAGTGGGGGGGGGGGAAGGAGAAGTGGGGGGGGGGGAAGGAGAAGTGGGGGGGGGGAAGGAGAAGTGGGGGGGGGGGAAGGAGAAGTGGGGGGGGGGGGAAGGAGAAGTGGGGGGGGGGGGAAGGAGAAGTGGGGGGGGGGAAGGAGAAGTGGGGGGGGGGGAAGGAGAAGTGGGGGGGGGGGAAGGAGAAGTGGGGGGGGGGGAAGGAGAAGTGGGGGGGGGGAAGGAGAAGTGGGGGGGGGGAAGGAGAAGTGGGGGGGGGGAAGGAGAAGTGGGGGGGGGGAAGGAGAAGTGGGGGGGGGGGAAGGAGAAGTGGGGGGGGGGAAGGAGAAGTGGGGGGGGGGAAGGAGAAGTGGGGGGGGGGGAAGGAGAAGTGGGGGGGGGGAGAAGGAGAAGTGGGGGGGGGGGAAAGGAGAAGTGGGGGGGGGGGGAAAGGAGAAGTGGGGGGGGGGGAAAGGAGAAGTGGGGGGGGGGGGGGAAGGAGAAGTGGGGGGGGGGGGGAAAGGAGAAGTGGGGGGGGGGGAAAGGAGAAGTGGGGGGGGGAGAAGGAGAAGTGGGGGGGGGGGGGAAAGGAGAAGTGGGGGGGGGGGGGAAAGGAGAAGTGGGGGGGGGGGGAAAGGAGAAGGGTGAGGGAGACTGAACGGGCCGGGCCCGACTGGGCCCAAGACTTCGGGCAGGGCCCGTCCCCAGCACCAGATTTACAGGTAGGTGGCGTTGGGTCGGGTCCGGGGTTCGGTGCGCAGGTCGGGTCGGGGTGGGGAGGGGCGGAGGGAGGTCGGGCCGGGTCGGTTCGTGTCAGTGGCGGGGGGAGGGAGGTCAGGTTGGGTCAGGTCTGGTTCCCGGGGAGGGGGGGGGCGTTCGGGAGCACGGGTCGGGTCGGGGAGGTGGTGGGAGGGAGGTCAGTTCGGGGGGGCAGAGGGAGGTCAGGTCGGGTTTGTTCGTGTCAGGGGCAGGGGGAGGGAGGTCAGGTCTGGTCCGGGCGGCGGGGGAGAGGGAGGGAGGGAGGAAGGGAGAGGGAGGTCAGGTCGAGTGGGGGGGCGGGGGAGCGCGGGTCGGGTCAAGTCCGGGGGGTCCGGTCCGGGGGCGTGGGGGGGGGAAAAAGAGTCGTGTCGGGAGGAAGCAGGAGCTGGGCGTGGGAGGAGCCTTATTCACGCAGCTCCAGTGGCCATTCGGCCAGGGCTAGGGGCTGCGTGCTTCGGACCCCTCCCACACAGTTTTGGGCGCCTGGAGCTACTGCACATGCGCGCCCACTGTAGCGCGCATGTGCAGAGGTCCCGGCACTGTTTTCATCGCAGGGACCTGGCTCCGCCCCCCCACAGCTCGTGCTGCGCTGCGCCGAGGGCCAGAGGACCAGCAGGGAGCTGGAGAATCTAAGTTTTTTTTAGGCGCACTTTGTGGCGCGAAAAACGGGTGTCCAGGTCGGGGCTGTGCCGTTCTAGGTGCGGCCCGAAACTTGGGCCCATAATGTGGAACGTTATGAAAGGCTTTCTGGGAGTCTAGCTATTCAATATCACAGGGCTCGCCAATGTCAATTTGGAGTGTCTGTTTCTCAAAACAGTTAATAGGAGAGTCTAGAACTATGGGTATGGGCTCAACTTTCCACATTGTAAAATTGCGCAGCTTTTTGGCGTTATTTCCGATTAACGGCCGTTTTTTTAGGACAAAATAACGCCAAAAAAATAAGGCCTAAGTTTCTGCAAAATTATTTTAAATTTTGGCGCAGGCATAAATACCTTTGTTTTTAAGGACGGAGCTAAATTTTTTAGTCTTAAAATTAACGCCCATCCTGCGCATGCCCAACACTCGATGCATTTAAGTTTCCAGGGTAACTCGAGGCACAATTGTAACTCGGCAACGATTTCGGCCACCGTATTACAGGAACATCATAACCATAAAGTTTAGCTATGGGCTCAATTTTCCCCGATGCCGTTTTGCAAGAGTTATGCCCTTTTTTTTTGGCCCCAACTACCCCAAAAAATTATGTAGCAAGTTTCCCCGTTCTATTTTTTGAAATTGGCACTGCGCATCCTGTCCTGTAGCTTCCGGGGGTGGGGCCTAATGTCTGTGCAGAAAAAATGATGCTCCTCCTTCTGCACATGCGTGAAAAAAAAATGACGTTTTTGCCATGACTGCTATGGGCGCACATGCGCAGTCCAGCTCCCGGTCTGCATTCAGCCATTTTTGAAGAGCCAGTTGTGTGCGAGAACTTTAATTCTCATTGGAAAAATTGGAGCTGCAATACAAGATGCAACACAGCTCAAGAATTTCTCACAGGATGAAGTGGAAGCACTGGTTACTGTAATTGAGACCAGATGGCACAAGCTGGACACCAGCAGAGGTCACTTAGAAGTTTTAGCAAAATAAATGAAGAAACGCTGGAACCAACTTGCAGAAGATTACTGTGTAATGGTGACCACCCTGAGGTCTGGAGGCCAGTGCAAAAAGAAATGGCAGGACCTTGGTCAAGTAGTTAGGGTAAGTAATATTTTTATTTCTTTACTGGAATTGCAATTGTAAATGTGACCAGCTGTATATGTCCCACCCAGCTGAAAGACACCCTCCCTAAAAAGTTATGTTTTCATCTTTGCAGAGGAAGGTGGCACAGAACAAAAGGGAAAGAACTCGAAAAGGAGGAGGCCCGGCAAATCTGCACCCACTGACACCCCTGGAAGAGAGGGTCGCTGCTTTGATGGGTCCTGCCTGGAGAAAAACAACCACCACTGCACAAGCTGGGCCCACACTCGAGGGAGAGGGTAAGTCCTGCAAATTCCTGGCTTTGCTAACTGTCAAGTACTGTGCGGGCTAGCCATGCTTCGGTTCATGGGGATGTCTCGGTCAGGTACACTTCAGTTGATACAATGTGCTATCATTCATCGTGGACCTTCAAATCAGCCTGCTGCCTGCGCCGTGTGAGCCTCCTCATGCCACCCACCCTGCCCCCTCCTCTGCTGCTAACCATTTGTCTGTTTTGTGATATTTTGCAGAACTTGAAGCCAACCCTGACGATGCAGAAGATGATTCAAACGCAGTTGAGCCTGAAGAGAAGAATGTTTTCCAATCCCACCTTCCAGATCAAGATCATGGGGGTGAGGGGGAGGGGGGGGGGGTAATTGATGAAGCCCCCATTGTTATACTCACTTTGGAGGAGGTGCAGGTGCTGCCCATTGATATGCCAGCCCATTTCCCGAGTGGTGCGAGTGTTGGGGCATTCCATGGTTTCACACATTCTGAGGCTGCGGGTCCCAGTGCAGCAAGCCACACCCAGGGCCCCACCATCCGAGGCTGCGGGTCCCAGTGCAGCAAGCCACACCCAGGGCCCCACCATCCGAGGCTGCGGGTCCCAGTGCAGCAAGCCACACCCAGGGCCCCACCATCCGAGGCTGCGGGTCCCAGTGCAGCAAGCCACACCCAGGGCCCCACCATCCGAGGCTGCGGGTCCCAGTGCAGCAAGCCACACCCAGAGCCCCACCATCCGAGGCTGCGGGTCCCAGTGCAGTGAGCCACACCCAGGGCCCCACCATCCGAGGCTGCGGGTCCCAGTGCAGCAAGCCACACCCAGGGCCCCACCATCCGAGGCTGCGGGTCCCAGTGCAGCAAGCCACACCCAGGGCCCCACCATCCGAGGCTACGGGTCCCAGTGCAGCAAGCCACACCCAGGGCCCCACCATCCGAGGCTGCGGGTCCCAGTGCAGCAAGCCACACCCAGAGCCCCACCATCCGAGGCTGCGGGTCCCAGTGCAGCAAGCCACACCCAGGGCCCCACCATCCGAGGCTGCGGGTCCCAATAGGATGCAGCGAGCCACACCAGTTGCATGGCTATCGTGTCCTCGTCCTCCTCCTCCTCTGCATCTTCTTCCTCATCATCAGCCACTCTCACCTCAGGTGGGTCTTCTACTACCAGCTACTGCTGCCTCATGATGGCTAAGTTATGCAGCCAGCAGCACACAACAGTGAACTGACTGATAATCTCAGGGGAGTATTGCAAGTAGCCTCCGGAATGGTCCAGGCATCGGAAATTCCTTTCCAAGGTGGCAATGGTCCTCTCTATTATACTGCACGTTGCAATGTGCAGGGGTTACGCGTAGGGGCGTCATGAGCCAGGTGGCGAGGCGATACCCTTCGTCTCCCAGTAGCCAGCTCTGCCCTTCCGGCTGTTGCTGAAACATGGCAGATATAGCGCTCTCGCGTAGGATGAACGCATCATGGATGCTCCCAGGCTATCTTGCATCAACTGACATGATGCGATGCATGTCGTCACACACGAGTTGCACATTAACAGAGTGGAAGCCTTTTCTGTTCCTGTACATCTCGGAATCCTCCAAAAGGTGCTCGCAAGGTGATGTGGGTACAATCAATGCAGCCCTGTACCGTTGGGAAGCCAGCAATCCTGGAGAAGGCCACAGCCATGTCACGCGTTGCCTGGGCAGTCATGGGGAACTTTATGAACTCATTTCTCTGGTCATACAGTGCAGCAGTCACCTGCCGAATGCTGATATGTGTTGCTTGTTGAGAAATGGAGCACACATCCCCAGTTGTGGCCTGGAACGATCCAGATGCAGAATGAATGTGCAGCTGTAACCTTCACTTCAACTGACAAAGCAGTCCTCCTGACGCTTCTAGGGCTGCAGGTCTGCTTTTACTAGCTCGCAGATCTCAGTTACAACTTCTTTGCGGAAACGCAGCCTTCTCACACAGTCTGCACCACTCAGGTGCAGGTATGAACAGCTGTCTCGATGTACCCAACGTGGGCAAGGCCTCCTGCCCATCTTCCTACGTGCTCGGAGGTTCCTTATGCGATGATGTCGAGTCAGTTGTCTCCTCCGCAGCACCATCATGAAGAAGGCTTGCACGTGGTGTGGCATTGTCAGTATTGCCCCCATGATTAAACTGTACCTTTGCAAGAAGCTCAAAACGGCAGGCAGGACAAGCTTCTTTATTGTCTCTCTCCCCCAGGTCAACGCCCTATTATGGACCACACTCAGGTCTGAGCATGCGCAATGGGCTTGCTTAGATCAGGAAATATACCCCCCCCTCCCCCTTTTCCCCCCCCACCCCCACCCCCGGGCTTCATTTAATACATAGTGGCATAGTGTAAGGGTGCTCAATCCTTTTCGTTCGGCTTCCACAGCCGCTGTCCCCCACACCGCCAGACTTTTTTTCCCCCAAGCTGAGCCCCCAGCCCGTGTCCGGGTGAGGGACCAATTCTGCCAGCCGGCGCTCCGACCCTCGAGCCCGGTTTGGAAACTTTTGGTGGTGGCGTGGCACTTAAAAAAAAAAAAATCCAAACTTAAAAGAATTGCATAAAACTTCCATTTTCTGCATTTTCAGTTGGAAAAACGTAAGCTTCATGATGCATATTTAATGTGTTCTTGACTCCCTCCAAAACTTCGCCGAAAAACAATGGTGTCTTTCTGCGCCGATTTTTTGATGTGCGCTGGTTTTTCTCAAGTGCCCAGAAGGTTTTTGGGAGTGGTCACATACACCATCCGAAGAGAAATGCAAGTTAACCAAACTTGCATAAATGTGAAAAACTGGCACAGGCATCAGGTTACGCCCCAAAAAACACTAACGTAAAAAAAAAATCGTAACTAACCGAGTTGCGCTGGTGCACAATCTTTGGGGAAACATGGATTTTTAAAATTTAGGCCAAAAGAAACGGCACGCGCCAAAAAGACGGAGTAAATCACTGGGGAAAATTGAGCCCTGTACACAAACTACCTAGGTAACAGGAACGATTTTGGAAGGAGTGGCTGATTTCACCCATCTCCGAATTTTGAATTAAAAGTAATTTAAAACTGAAGCTGCCTATTAGAACTGGCTTGGTGTGAGCAGCAGAATCGCGGACGTCGCCTGAGACTTGCATTTAATAGTTCTGCAGACTAGTTCGATTTAGTCAATTGAACTGTTCACATCCCGTCTCCGCTGCTCACCGGGCTCGGCACGGAGGCACACAGGGTCGGCAAGCTGGCCGGCAGGATCGCTCCCTCGGTCCTCGGTGTTTGGCTCCCACCTCCCCCTGCACCCCCCCCACCCCCGGCTTCTTTCACTCCGGGCAACTTGAGACAGCAATTTCAGTTTTCAACTGTAATAACTGACACATCTGGATTTCGAAATGATTATTCTCCCCTTGGCAAAGTTGATCTTTTCCATCCACACTGCTTGGTCTGCTCTGCGTTCAACAATCTGATCTGCATTGAAATTTCTTCCAACTAACCTCGAAAATATCTTGCATTGTATTCAATTTTTGCAGGAAATGCTGTAAACATTTTTAAATAGTTTTCATATAAAATATAGGCTTCGTTCCCTCCCAAAGCTTTAACTTTTAGCTCCGTTTCCCAAGAGGGCCGCGTTATCGCCGATTTCCATCAGACTCCACCAGTTAAGGCAAGCTTTTTAAAAGTGGTATTTTAGCACTGTCCTTAAAAATATCCTTATTGGGGAAACGCGCAAAAAATGGCGTTTATCGTTGGATTTGACCCCGAGTGACGTCACAAAAACGGTTCTCAAAAAAAAAAAATCGGCCCCTATTATTTATTTATTTTTAATTAAAAAAAGGAAGATGTTACAGCACTGACGAAACTAGCAAAATGGCCCTAAAGTTATTTAGCTCCAAAAAACAAATTTAGCTCCAAAAAAGAAAAAATGGAGCTAAATCAATCCTTAAGGTGGTGAATTTTGGGCCCTTAGTCTCAGGAAAAAGGGTTGGCTATTTATGACTGAGATGAGGAGAAATTTCTTCAGAGGCTTGTGAATCTTTGGAATTCTCTACCTCAGAGGGCTGTGGATGCATAGTTGTTGAGTGTATTCAAGAATGAGATTGGTAGATTTTTGGACAATAAATAACTCAAGGGATATGGGAATAGGGCAGGAAAGCAGAGTTGATCACATTCAATGGCAAAGCTCCTATTTCTTATGTTTGTAAGTTGAAACGAGATTGGGCCGTGCCCGTCTATAGATCCTGCCTTAGCCTCTCAGATTTGACTTCTGTGAACCTTTGCTGGAGTGTTCTATTAGTATGCCTCTACCTTTGATCTTCCGAGACTAATAGTTTCCAGTCATGTCATTATTAATAACATAAGAGGACAAAAAAAGGATATTGAAACCACAAATCATAAAAACCTGCAATGTCCGTGACTTGGCACTGCTGAAATGCCAGTGCTTTCATGCTTTAGGACCTTTCAACCATTTTTCGACAAAGGATTTGGAAAAAAAAGTTACTTTTAAATATGTTTTACAGTATAGTGTATTCTCAACTTTTTGTTCAAAAGACACAGACAATACGTGGTTGATATTCTGATGAGTTGATCTTAATATTATGTTCCCCACAAACTATGGAAATAAACAAATCGTCTCCACTTCCCTCTCCTCCCCAAAGCCCATCTCTGTAACCAAGCTTTTGGTCCCCCTTTCTAACTTCCCCATTTTATTATCACCGTCCATTTTTATTTGATTACACCTCTGTGAAGGTCCTGGTGATGTTTTTCTACGTTAAAAGGCACTAAATTAATGCAAATTATTGTTATCAAGTCTCAGTAATTGAGAAACCCCTCATATCCAGCGTGTGGGACAATTGCAGCTTCCTTTCCCGTTCTGAACAGAGGGAGGTTAAAAAAAAAGAGACACACACACAGGTAGGCACTCAAATCCAGCAAAGGCTGCAAGATGGTTAGAATGCAGGAAAGTGGTTTATTCCAGATAGGTAACATAATGCACTGATGTGGATAGCCTAGCGTGTTCATTACAATGTATTGTTGTGCAAAGACAAGCAGCACTGTTTAAACATAAGAACATAAGAAATAGGAGCCAGAGTAGGCAATTTGGCCCCTCGGGCCTGCTCAACTATTCAAGATCATGGCTGATCTGATCGTGTGCTCAGCTCTACCTTCCTGTCCGTTCCCCATAACTCTGGACTCCCTCTATTGTTCAAAAATCTGTCTATCTCCACCTTAAATATATTCAATGACCCAGCCTCCACAGCTCTCCAGGGTAGAGAATTCCAAAGAAGAAATTCCTCCTCATCTCCGTTTTAAATGGGCGCCCCTTTATTCTGAAACTATGCCCCCTAGTACTAGATTCTCCCACGAGGGAAAATATCCTCTCTGCATCTACCCTGTCAAGCCCCCTCAGTATCTTACATGTTTCAATAAGATCACCTCTCATTCTTCTAAACTCCAAGGAGTATAGGCCAACCGGCTCAACCTTTCTTCATAGCACAACGGAGGGTCTAGTGAGAAGGAGGAACACTGAAGGATATCCTAATTAGGCGGGAAATTGTGTTAGGGAAATTGTGAGATTGAAGGCCGATAAATCCCCAGGGAAAGTGTGAGGTCATGCACTTTGCAGAAAAGAAAAAATCAGAGAGCAAGTTATTAATTAAATGGAGAAAGATTGCAAAGTGCTGCAGTACAGCGGGACCTGGGGGTACTTGTGCATGAAACACAAAAGGATAGTATGCACGTACAGCAAGTGATCAGGAAGGCCAATGGTATCTTGGCCTTTATTGCAAAGGGGATGGAGTATAAAAGCAGGAAAGTCTTGCTACAGCTACATAAGGTACTGGTGAGGCCACACCTGGAATACTATGTGCTGTTTTGGTTTCCATATTTACTAAAGGATATAGTTGCTTTGGAGGCAGTTCAGAGAAGGTTCACAAGGTTGATTCCGGGGATGAGGGGGTTGACTTATGAGGAAAGGTTGAGTAGGTTGGGCCTCTACTCATTGGAATTCAGAAGAATGAGGGGTGATCTTATCGAAACGTATAAGATTATGAGGGGGCTTGACAAGGTGGATGCAGAAAGGATGTTTCCACTGATGGGGGAGACTAGAATGAGAGGACATGATCTTAGAATAAGGGGCCGTCCATTTAAAACAGATGAGGAGAAATTTCTTCTCATAGGGTTGTAAATCTGTGGAATTCGCTGCCTCAGAGAGCTGTGGAAGCTGGGACATTGAATAAATTTAAACATAGAAACATAGAAAATAGGTGCAGGAGTAGGCCATTCGGCCCTTCGAGCCTGCACCACCATTCAATAAGATCATGACTGATCATTCACCTCAGCACCCCTTTGCTGTTTTCTCTCCATACCCCTTGATCCCTTTAGCCGTAAGGGCCATATCTAACTCTCTCGAATATATCCAATGAACTGGCATCAACAACTCTCTGCGATAGGGAATTCCACAGGTTAACAACTCTCTGAGTGAAGAAGTTTCTCCTCATCTCAGTCCTAAATTGCTTACCCCTTATCCTTAGACTGTGTTCCCTGGTTCTGGACTTCCCCAAAGTCAGGAACATTCTTCCCGTATCTAACCTGTCCAGTCCCGTCAGAATTTTATTTGTTTCTATGAAATCCCCTCCCATCCTTCTAAACTCTAGTGAATAAATGCCCAGTTGATCCAGTCTCTCCTCATATGTCAGCCCTGCCATCCCGGGAATCAGTCTGGTGAACCTTTGCTGCACTCCCTCAATAGCAAGAACGTCCTTCCTCAGATTAGGAGACCAAAACTGAACACAATATCCCAGGTGAGGCCTCACCAAGGCCCTGTACAACTGCAGCAAGACCTCCCTGCTCCTATACTCAAATCCTCTAGCTATGAAGATTGTACGTTTGAAGCCAACTCGGGAGTTCCAGGTGTGTGGAGAGGCTCGGGAGGCGTGGCTTATGCAGCTGCAGCAGGATGAGAAGGCAAAAAATAAGTAGCAAGAACTCAAAAGGTGACGTCACAGCCAAGGGGGTAAGTGATTGGCGAGTAGGTTTTCTTTTTCTTTTTCTTTTCTTTATCAGTAAGTAATCGTTTAACATTGTTGTTACCCAATTAGGTTAATCTGAGGGTTAAATCATGGCAGTAGAGCTCGAACACGTGTTATGCTCCTCCTGTCCTATGTGGAAACTCAGGGACGCCTCCGGTGTCCCTGACGACTACGTATGCGGGAAGTGCATCCGCCTGCAGCTCCTGACAGACTGCATTGCGGCACTGGAGCTGCGGGTGGATGAACTCTGGAGCATCCACGATGCTGAGAATGACGTGAATAGCACGTTTAGTGAGTTGGTCACACCGCAGGTAAAGGGTACACAGCCAGATAGGGAATGGGTCACCAACAGGAAGAGCAGTGCAAGGAAGTTAGTGCAGGGGTCCCATGCGGTCATCCCCCTGCAAAACAGATACACCGCTTTGGGTACTGTTGAGGGGGATGACTCATCAGGGGAGGGCAGCAGCAGCCAAGTTCATGGCACCGAGTGTGGTTCTGTTGCACAGGAGGGCAGGAAAAAGAGTGGGAGAGCGATAGTGATAGGGGATTCAATTTTAAGGGGAATAGATAGGCGTTTCTGCGACCGCAACCGAGACTCCAGGATGGTAGGTTGTCTCCCTGATGCAAGGGTCAAGGATGTCTCGGAGCGGGTGCAGGACATTCTGAAAAGGGAGGGTGAACAGCCAGTTGTCGTGGTGCATATAGATACCAACGATATAGGTAAAGAACGGGATGAGGTCCTACGAGACGAATTTAGGGAGCTAGGAGCTAAATTAAAAAGTAGGACCTCAACAGTAGTAATCTCAGGATTGTTACCAGTGCCATGTGCTAGTCAGAGTAGGAATCGCAGGATAGCTCAGATGAATACATGGCTTGAGGAGTGGTGCAGAAGGGAGGGATTCAAATTCCAAGGACATTGGAACCGGTTCTGGGGGAGGTGGGGCCAGGACAATCCGGACGGTCTGCACCTGGGCAGGACCGGAACCAATGTCCTCGGGGGAGTGTTTGCTAGTGTTGTTGGGGAGGAGTTAAACTAATATGGCAGGGGGATGGGAACCTATGCAGGGAGGCAGAGACAAAAGATAGAAAGGAGAATAGTAAAAGTGGAGAGCAGAGAAACCCAAGGCAAAAAACAAAAAGGGCCTTGTCAAAAGCCTTTTGAAAGTCCAAATACACCACATCCACTGGTTCTCCCTTGTCCACTCTACTAGTTACATCCTCAAAAAATTCCAGAAGATTTGTCAAGTATGATTCCCCTTTCATAAATCCATGCTGACTTGGACCGATACTGTCACTGCTTTCCAAATGCACTGCTATTTCATCTTTAATAATTGATTCCAACATTTTCTCCACTACTGATGTGAGGCTAACCGGTCTATAATTACCCATTTTCTCTCTCCTTCCTTTTTTAAAAAAGTGGTGTTATATTAGCTACCCTCCAGTCCATAGGAACTGATCCAGAGTCGATAGACTGTTGGAAAATGATCACCAATGCATCCACTATTTCGAGGGCCACTTCCTTAAGTACTCTGGGATGCTGACTATCAGGCCCCAGGGATTCATCAGCCTTCAATCCCATCAATTTCCCGCCTAATAAGGATTTCCTTCAGTTCCTCCTTCTCACTAGACCCTAGGTCCCCTAGTATTTCCGGAAGGTTATTTGTGTCTTCCTTCATGAAGACAGAACCAAAGTATTTGTTCAACTGGTCTGCTATTTCTTTATTCCCCATTGTAAATTCACCTGAATCTGACTGTAAGGGATCTACATTTGTCTTCACTAATCTTTTTCTCTTCACATATCTATAGAAGCTTTTGCAGTCAGTTTTTATGTTCCCAGCAAGCGTCCTCTCATACTCTATTTTCCCGCTCCTAATTAAATCCTTTGTCCTCCTCTGCTGAATTCTAAATTTCTTCCAGTCCTCAGATTTGCTGCTTTTTCTGGCCAATTTATATGCCTCTTCCTTGGATTTAACACTAGCCCTAATTGCCCTTGTTAGCCACAGTTGAGTCACCTTCCCCGTTTTATTTTTACTCCAGACTTAGATGTACAATTGTTGAAGTTCCTCCATGTGATCTTTAAATGTTTGCCATTGCCTATCCGCTGTCAACCCTTCAAGTATCATTCGCCAGTCTATTCTAGCCAATTCACATCTCATACCATCGAAGTTACCTTTCCTTAAGTTCAGGACCCTAGTCTCTGAATTAACTGTGTCACTCTCCATCTTAATAAAGAATTCTACCATATTATGGTCACTCTTCCCCAAGGGGCCTCGCACAACAAGATTGTTAATTAGTCCTTTCTCATTACACAAGACCCAGTCTAGGATGGCCAGCTCTCTAGTTGGTTTCTCGACATATTGGTCTAGAAAACCATCCCTAATACACTCCAGGAAATCCTCCTCCACCGCATTGCTACCAGTTTGGTTAGCCCAATCTATATGTAGATTAAAGTCGCCCGTGATAACTGCTGTACCTTTATTGCACGCATCCCTAATTTCTTGTTTGATGCTGTCCCCAACCTCACTACTACTGTTTGGTGGTCTGTACACAATTCCCACTAGCGTTTTATGCCCTTTGGTATTCCGCAGCTCCATCCATACAGATTCCACATCATCCAAGCTAATGTCCTTCCTTACTATTGCGTTAATTTCCTCTTTAACCAGCAACACTGCCCCACCTCCTTTTCCTTTCTGTCTATCCTTCCTAAATGTTGAATACCCCTGGATTTTGAGTTCCCAAGCCTTGGTCACCCTGGAGTCATGTCTCTGAGATGCCAATTATCTCATATTCATTAATTGCTGCCTGTGCAGTTAATTCATCCACCTTATTACGAATGCTCCTCGCACTGAGCACAGAGCCTTCAGTCTTGTCTTTTTTTAAACACACTTCGCCCTTTTAGAATATTGCTATAATGTAGCCCTTTTTGATTTTTGCCTTAGGTTTCGCTGCCCTCCACTTTTACTTTTCTTCTTTCTATTTTTTGCTTCTGCCCCCATCTCCCTGCATAGGTTCCCATCCCCCTGCCATATTAGTTTAACCCCTCCCCAAAAGCACTAGCAAACACTCCCCAGAGGACATTGATTCCGGTCCTGCCCAGGTGCAGACCATCCGGTTTGTACTGGTCCCACCTCCCCCAGAACCAGTTCCAATGTCCCAGGAATTTGAATCTCTCCCTTCTGCACCACTCTTCAAGCCACATATTCATCTGAGCTATTCTGCGATTCCTGCTCTGACAGAAATACAGTTTTTTAAACGATAAGGGGTTAAGGGGAGCGGGCGTGGAAGTGGAGCTGAGTCCATCATCAGATCAGCCATGATCTTATTGAATGGCGGAGCAGGCTCGAGGGTCCGTGTGTCCGACTCCTGTTCCTAGTTCTTATATTCTTATGTCTGCCACTGCTTATCTACCGTCTTCACTTCATTTCCCCAGTCCACTTTAGCCAACTCTGTCTTCATACCTTTGTAATTGCCTTTAAGTTTAGGACACTAGTTTCAGACCCAAGTTTCTCACCCTCAAACTGAATTTGAAATTCTAACATGCTATGATCACTCTTCCCTAGAGGATGCTTTACTATGAGATTAATTAATCCTATCTCATTACACATTACCAGATCTAAAATAGACTGCTCCCTGGTTGATTCCACATCGTATTGTTCTAAGAAACCATCCCGAATACACTATGAACTCGGCCTCCAGGCTACCTTTGCTAATTTGATTTGTCCAAACAATATGAAGATTAAAATCGTCCACGATTATTGCAGTACCTTTTTTTACAAGCCTCTATTATTTCTTGATTTATTATCTGTCCTACAGTGTAGCTACAGTTAGGGGGCCGAGAGACTACTCACACCAGTGACTTCTTTCCCTTAGTATTTCTTATCTCCACCCAAACTGATTCTACATCTTGATCTTCCTAACCAATATCATTTCTCACTACTGCACTGATTCCATCCTTTATTAACAGAACTAGCCCACCTCCTTTTCCTTTCTGCCTATCCTTTCAAAATGTCAAATACCCCTGAATATTCAGTTCCCAGCCTTCGTCACTTTGTAACCACGTCTCTGTAATGGCTATCAGATCATACCATTTATTTATATTTGTGCCATCAATTCATCTATCTTGTTACGAATGCTGCGTGCATTCAGATAAAGAGCCTTTAATTTTGTCTTTTTACCATTGACTCAATTCATGGCAGGCAGTGACTTGTGGGGTGCCGCAGGGTTCAGTGCTGGGACCCCAGCTATTTACAATATACATTAATGATTTAGATGAAGGAATTGAATGCAATATCTCCAAGTTTGCAGATGACACTAAGCTGGATGGCGGCGTAAGCTGTAAGGAGGATGCTAAGAGGCTGCAGGGGGACTTGGACAGGTTAGGTGAGTGGGCAAATAAATTGCAGATGAAGTATAATGTGGATAAATGTGAGGTTATCCACTTTGGTGGCAAAAACATGAAGGCAGAATATTATCTGAATGGCGGCAGATTAGGAAAAGGGGAGGTGTAACAAGACCTGGGTGTCATGGTACATCAGTCATTGAAGGTTGGCATGCAGGTACAGCAGGCGGTGAAGAAGGCAAATGACATGTTGGCCTTCATAACTAGGGGATTTGAGTATAGGAGCAGGGAGGTCTTGCTGCAGCTGTACAGGGCCTTGGTGAGGCCGTACCTGGAATATTGTGTTCAGTTTTGGTCTCCTAATCTGAGGAAGGACGTTCTTGCTATTGAAGGAGTGCAGTGAAGGTTCACCAGACTGATTCCCGGGATGGCAGGACTGACATATGAGGAGAGACTGGATCGACTGGGCCTGTATTCACTGGAGTTTAGAAGAATGAGAGGGGATCTGAGAGAAACATAAAATTCTGACGGAAGTGGACAGGTTAGATGCAGGAAGAATGTTCCCGATGTTGGGGGAGTCCAGAACCAGGGGTCACAGTCTAAGGATAAGGGGTAAGCCATTTAGGACCGAGATGAGGAGAAACTTCTTCACTCAGAGTTGTTAACCTGTGGAATTCTCTTCCGCAGAGTTGTTGATGCCAGTTCGTTAGATATATTCAAAAGGGAGTTGGATATGGCCCTTACGGCTAAAGGGATCAAGGGGTATGGAGAGAAAGCGGGAAAGGGGTACTGATGTGAATGATCAGCCATGATCATATTGAATGGTGGGTGCAGGCTCGAAGGGCCGAATGGCCTACTCCTGCACCTGCACCTATTTTCTATGTTTCTATAACTGTTGCTCTGTATCTTCACTTGTTTTGAAATAATACAGCTTCATGATTCATATCACCAAATGTTTTCATGATGTGCCTTCAAAAAGATTGATTAAAATACACAAATATCCAGTTCAGAGCACTACTGTTACACCCCTGGTTGTACTATCATATCGTTAGCTATTGGTTGGTACAAGCACATCCCTAAATCTAAGACACTCAGACCACTTATGGGAGTGAGTGACACTATGCCCGAGAGATTATCTAAGGCAAGGCCCCGAATTTGCAAAAGCACCAATTGTTTTGTGACCTGAATCATGGAATACAATGGTACTACTATCCTGCTTTTATTGGGGACCACAATCATAAGCGGTGTCTTGATGAAGGGTCTCTCCAGAGTAGCTACCATAGACTCCATCTTATTTTCCAAAAAATAATCATCCACTTGGCCCAGCTATTCCAAATTCCAACTGTGGCAATACTCCAAAGCTGGCAAGGTATAAACTGATGTCCAGAGTTACACAGAGTAGCACGTTTTATGATGGCTGCAATTGAGAGGGATGCAAGACTTTTTCCCCTGCACCTTTCCCGATGTTACCCATACTCATCATCATAGGCAGTCCCTCGGAATTGAGGTAGAGTTGCTTCTATTCCTGGTGAGTTCTTTGGTGGCTGAACAGTCCAATACAAGAGCCACAGACTCTGTCACAGGTGGGACAGAGAGTCATTGAGGGAAGGGGTGGGTGGGACTGGTTTGCCGCACGTGCGGCTATGCCTGCGCTTGATTTCTGCATGCTCATGGCGTTGAGACTCGAGGTGCTCAACGCCCTCCCGGATGTACATCCTCCATTTAGGGGGCTCTTGGGTCACGGACTCCCAGGTGTCAGTGGGGCTGTCGGAGTTTATCAGGGAGGCTTTGAGGGTGTCCTTGTAGCGTTTCCACTGCCCGCCTTTGGCTCGTTTGCCGTGAAGGAGTTCCGAATAGAGCACTTGCTTGGAGAGTCTCGTGTATGGCATGCGAACTATGTGGCCTGCCCAGCGGAGCTGATCGAGTGTGGTCAGTGCTTCAATGCTGGGGATGTTAGCCTGGACGAGGACGCTGATGTTGCTGCGCCTGTCCTCCCAGGGGATTTGTAGGATCTTGCGGAGACATCATTGGTGATATTTCTCCAGTGACTTGAGGTGTCTACTGTACATGGTCCATGTCTGAGTCATACAGGAGGGCAGGTAGTACTACAGCCCTGTAGACCGTGAGCTTGGTGGCAGCTGAGGGCCTGATCTTCAAACTCTTTTCCTCAGACGGCCGAAGGTTACATTGGAGGCGGTGTTGGATCTCGTCATCGATGCCTGCTCTTGTTGATAGGAGGCTCCCGAGATATGGGAAGTGGTCCACGGTGTCCAGGGCCGTGCCGTGGATCTTGATGTCTGGGGGGCAGCTGGGGGGGGGGGGGGGGGGGGGGAAGGGGGGAATGCTGTGCGCCGAGGACAGGCTGATGGCTGGTGGAGGACCTTTGTCTTACGGATGTTTAGCGTAAGCCCATGCTTTCGTACGCCTCAGTAAATACGTCGACTACGTCCTGGAGTTCCGCTTCTGTATGTGCGCAGGCGTCGACCGCGTACTGTGGCTCGACAACAGAGGTTGGGGTGATCTTGGACCTGGCCTGGAGACGGCGCAGGTTGAACAGGTTCCCACTGGTTCTGTAGTTTAATTCCACTTCAGCAGGGAGCTTGCTGACTTCTTCACTCAGAGTTGTTAACCTGTGGATTTCCCTGCTGCAGAGAGTTGTTGATGCCAGTCCATTCGATATATTCAAGAGGGAGTTAGATATGGCCCGTACGGCTAAAGGGATCAAGGGGTATGGAGAGAAAGCAGGAAAGGGGTACTGAGGGAATGATCAGCCATGATCTTATTGAATGGTGGTGCAGACTCAAAGGGCCGAATGGCCTACTCTTGCACCTATTTTTTATGTTTCTATGTTTCCTCCCGGTGTCACAGTGCGGATTTCATCCCCTACGAGACACAACGGACATGATTTTTGCAGCGCGACAGCTATAGGAAAAATGCAGGGAGCAGTGCCAGCCTTTATACATGGCCTTCTTCCACCTTACAAAGGCCTTTGACACTGTCAACCGCGAGGGTCTATGGAGCGTCCTCCTCCGTTTCGGATACCCCCAAATGTTCGTCACCATCCTCTGCCTGCTCCATGAAGCCATGCAGGCTGTGATCCTTACCAACGGATCCATCACAGACCCAATCCACGTCCGGACCGGGGTCAAACAGGGCTGTGTCATCGCTTCAACCCTCTTCTCAATCTTCCTCGCTGCCACGCTCCACCTCACAGTTATCCATATCATGGCGACTATGACTGCTCTGGGATTTCCTCTCTTGTGTCTCCTGAACTCAAAGTATATGCCATCTTATTCACTCCACCACCTCAAGGTGAATCACACCATCAACCATTCCCATTCAATCTACTGCAGGACCTCAAAACTGTGCATGTCCTTACCCCCTTCATTATTCCTTCCATCTTCCAATGTATAGGCTTTTAAACCCAAGCTTGGTGTCAACTTATCACCACTTCCTGATTTACCTAGTTTTCCTTTTAACCTTGGTGGGTTCCTGCTCTGTGTTTCATGACATTTTAACTAATTAAGAGTGGCCTCCGGGCTATACCATGTGTATGAGTAGAACACAAGGACAACATGGAACAGCCCTGCTCAAACACGAGCATTCGGCCTTATCTCTGCCCCCTCTTACCGACTTGGTAAAATAGTCCAGGGTGACATAATCCAGAAACGACCTCATACCTGGGAGTTTGGCGGTGTCTTTTCACTGTCTGCGTCAGTTTCTGGTTTGTCTGTAAGTAACCCCTGAACCTGGTATTCCAGGACGTAGCTGTCAATGAATCGTTCCAGTTCCTCTATCTCCTGGGAGCGGTTACTTCCAGCCTCTGAGGAAGCCGAGGCGACTGAGGAGTTCTCCATGTTTATGCTCTGGAAGGGACCGGAGGAAAGAACAAATTAAGTATTTTAAATAAACTTCAAAAATGTATTGCACATACAGGTACTTGCACATACATGTTATTTCACCTGTTCCTGCAGGTTAGGTACAATTATTACGTATGTGCAATGTAAATATAGGGGGGGGGGAAGGTGTAGCTGTGACATTTTTATCGTGGAGCTGTAAGTTAGAATGCTTCTGGAAGCATCGGAGTCCATTTAAAAAGAATCTACAATGCAGCAGGTCTGGACTAATATTCCAGAGACAGCGGGTTCAAGCTCCACCGCTGAATTTAGAAAATTTGAAATAGAAAAAAAAATAAAGACTTGCATTTATATAGCGCCTTTCACAACCACTGGATGTCCCAAAGCTCTTTACAGCCAATTAAATACTTTTTGAAGTGTAGTCACTGTTGTAATGTGGGAAACGCGGCAGGCAATTTGCACACAACAAACTCCCACAAACAGCAATGTGATAATGAACAGATAATCTGTTTTTAGTGATGTTGATTGAGGGATAAATATTGGCCCCAGGACACCGGGGATAACTCAATTAAAAAATTCTGGAAATAAAAAGCTGATTTCAGCATAAGTGACCATGAAGTTATTGGATTGTCGGGGGAAAAAAAACTATTTCAGTAACGTCCTTCAGGGAAGCAAACCAGCTTCTTTCCCAGTCTGGCCTGTGTGTGATTCCAGTTCCACACCAACTGGTTGACGCTTAACTGCCCTCTGAAGTGGTTTAACAAGCTACCGAGTTATATCAAACTTTCCACAGCAACTAACAACGGCCAATAAATGCCGGCCTTGCCACTGGTACCCACATCCCAAGAACTAATATTTAAAAAATCTGGGTGACTGTAGTCGCTGTTCTTTGGTTAAATAAAAATGATCTGGAAACTGAGAAAACAGGGAATTAATTAGCCACGCTCCCGATACAAGAAAAATTCGGCAAAAGAAAAACTATAAATAAGTAAAAGGAGATTTTAAAAATCACAACAAAATGGTCTCTTTCCACATAAACTCATCAGTTAAGTTTGATTTCAATGAGCCAGCAGAATGATCAAGATGGATTAAATAATTTGAACGATCGAAGCCTGAAGCAATTCTCAATAAAATAGAATTGAATGCCAATTAGCAGACCGATATATTTAGTGGGCGAGGAAACAGGAGATTTTGCACTATTTTTTAAATTATCTGATAATGAAGCCGTACAAGATTCATTTGAAAAATATTTTGTAGTGTGCAAAGGCACAAATTTGAGAGAGAGAAAAATTCAATTAAAGGAAACATATTGAATCCAAATTGGTGGACACTTTCATTATAACCTTCTACCGTTTGATGGAACACCCTGCCTATGGTACTTGGCATATGATTTGTGGTCATACTGTAATGGGACTCATCATCATCATCATCATCATCATCATAGGCGGTCCCTCGAAACGAGGATGACTTGCTTCCACGCCAAAAAAGGATGAGTTCACAGGTGTTTTAATGAAGGACCTAATATTCCAGGTCATGAACTGCTTGTTGAAGGGTGGAAGATGCCTGTGCGTGGATTTTTTTTTAACATGTGGTGGCTGTTGCACACCAGCCACCACACGGGCTCGATAGAGCTAGGTCTTGGTCCAGTGGCAAGGACCGACCAAGATGACTGGAGACCAGGTCTTCTGTATGGACCGAGTGTGCACACATATCGCAGTGAGGGCTGGCCCGTGCTGCCCCTGGCCCCGAACCCACGCCTCCCCTGCGCCCCGAACATGTTCCTCCACAGTCTCTCGCCGCTCTTTTGCCCCGACCTCGCGCTCCTGCTGTATGCCCACGCTCCAATCATCGACTCTTCAATGACGTTGCCCTCCTGCACCAGCTCGTGCTGCTCCCTGGAGTAGTACGCCCCCACACTGCTCCAGAGGCCGCCACGCTGCTCCCTGGAGTAGTATGTCTCCATGCTGCTCCCGGGGCCCCCATGCTGCTCCTTTTATGGCACCGACCTGCCGCTGGTGTTCTCACGCAGGTCGGGGCCTCCACGCTCATGGGGCACGGGACTAGGAGCCAAGAGACTGCCCGAGAGGTTACAGTTAGGCCCAAAGTCAACCCTCAATAAAGCAATTGTGCAAGTGAGAGGGAGTTTAACCATTACAGAACAGCAAGTGGTCATTAGATTGCAGCTGACAAGGAGAGCAAGTGTCAACCAGGTAGGGAAGATTAAGAGACTGGAAAAACACAGCAACCAAACCTTACTCCCAAGGGGGATTACAGTAGGGAATGAAGACCCCAGGGGGCAGAAAACCTATGATGGATTGACAGTATATCCCAGTTATTATACATGGCTGGAGAAGCAAAGTGCTCTAATACTTACTGATACACTTTGGGAAGGACACCTGAGAGAAAAAGCAGCTGGGAATATTGCAGAGTGGACCCAGAAATAATACAAATAATGATAGAAAGAGACAAAACCCAAAGTGAAACTGTTCCCTGCAAAAGTCGTGACACGGTTAACAAGATTGATGTCTCATTGATTACTGAAAGACAGGGTAGAAGCCGAGAAGCTCTACCTTGCGGAGGCGGAACGCCAATCTCCGACACCTCCTCCTACCTCCCCCTGGACCATGACCCCACTACCGAACATCAAGCCATCATTTCCCAGATCGCCACTGACCTCATCTCCTCTGGAGATCTTCCCTCCACAGACACCAACCTCATAGTTCCCAACCCCACAGTGCCCACTTCTACCTCCTTCCCAAGATCCACAAACAGGACTGCCCCAGTAGACCCATCGTTTCTGTTAAGTTTAGAATAACTCCACAGGACTGTACATCTTCAGCTCAAACTGTTGTGACCTTGCTCTCTTAATTGTGACTCCAGAGTGAGGAGGCAGATGGTAGTCTGTCTTTTATACCTGCTTGCCCAGGGTGTGCAGGTGACCCTTGGGTCTCCCACAGGTACACCCGCCCTGATGACAAGTCTTACACATTGGTAGTGTTTACATACATAACAGTTTCAGCTTCTTCTTGTCCCACGGAACTGATTTTTTCCTATCTTGACACTATTTTTTTCTCCCCTTGTCCAGTCTCTTCCCACCTACATCCGAGACTCTTCCGACGCCTTCCGCCACTAACTGTTTCAAAAGGCTTTTGACAAGGTCCCACACAAGAGATTGGTGTGAAAAATTAAAGCACATAGTATTGGGGGTAATGTATTGATGTGGATAGAGAACTGGTTGGCAGACAGGAAGCAAAGAGTAGGAATAAACGAGTCCTTTTCAGAATGACAGGCAGCGACTAGTGGGGTACCGCAAGGTTCTGTGCTGGGACCCCAGCTATTTACAATATGCATTAATGATTTAGACAAAGGAATTGAATATATTATCTCCAAGTTTGCAGATGACACTAAGCTGGGTGGCAGTGTGAGCTGTGAGGAGGATGCTAAGAGGCTGCAGGGTGACTTGGACAGGTTTGGTGAGTGGACAAATGCATGGCAGATGCAGTATAATGTGGATAAATGTGAGGTTATCCACTTTGGTGGTAAAAACAGGAAGGCAGATTATTATCTGAATGGTGACAGATTAGGAAAAGGGAAGGTGCAACAAGACCTGGGTGTCATGGTACATCAGTCACTGAAGGTTGGCATGCAGGTACAGCAGGCAGTGAAGGAGGCAAATAGCATGTTGGCCTTCATAGCAAGAGGATGAGAGTATAGGAGCAGGGAGGTCTTGCTGCAGTTGTACAGAGCCTTGGTGAGACCACATCTTGAATATTGTGTTCAGTTTTGGTCTCCTAATCTGAGGAAGGACATTCTTGCTATTGAGGGAATGCAGCGAAGGTTCACCAGACTGATTCCTGGGATAGCTGGACTGACATATGAAGAAAGACTGGATCGACTAGGCTTATATTCACTGGAATTTAGATGAATGAGAGGGGATCTCATAGAAACATATAAAATTCTGACAGGATTGGACAGGTTAGATGCAGGAAGAATGTTCCCGATGTTGGGGAAGTCCAGAACCAGGGATCACAGTCTAAGGATAAGGGGCAAGCCATTTAGGACCGAGATGAGGAGAAACTTCTTCACCCAGAGAGTGGTGAACCTGTGGAATTTCTGTACCACAGAAAGTTGTTGAGGCCAGTTCATTAGATATATTCAAAAGGGAGTTAGATGTGGCCCTTATGGCTAAAGGGATCAAAGGGTATGGAGAGAAAGCAGGAATGGGGTACTGAAGTTGCATGATCATACTGAATGATGGTGCAGGCTCGAAGGGCAGGATGGCCTACTTCTGCGCCTATTTTCTAAGTTTCTATGTTTCCAGTTTCCCGGCCCCAACCATCTCCTTTTCACCATGGACACCCAATCCCTCTACACTTCCATCACCCACCAGGATGGCCTGAGGGTGCTCCGCTTCTTCCTCGAGCAGAGGCCCAACCAGTCCCCATCCACCGCCCTCCTCCGCCTGGCTGAACTTGTTCTCACATTGAACAACTTCTCCTTTAACTCCACTCACTTTCTCCAAATTAAAGAGGTTGTTGCTATGGGTCCTAGCTACGCCTGCCTTTTCGTCAGATATGTGGAACATTCTTTGTTCCAGTCCTACTCGGGTCCCCTCCCTCACCTCTTTTTCCGGTACATTGATGACTGTATCAATGCCGTTTCCTGCTCTCGCCCTGAACTAGAAAATTTCATTCACTTTGCATCCAATTCCCACCCTCCCCTCACCTTCACATGGTCCATCTCCGACTCTTCCCTTCCTCGACTTTTCTGTTTCCATTTCTGGGGATAGGCTAGCGACAAACATTCCCTATAACCCCACTGACTCCTACAGCTATCTGGACTACACTTCCTCCCACCCCGCTTCCTGTAAGGGCTCCATTCTATTCTCCCAGTTTCTCCGTCTCCTTCGCATCTGTTCTGATGATACCACCTTTCACACTAGTGCTTCTGACATGTCTTCCTTTGTCCTCAACCGAGGATTCCCCTCCGCCGAGGTTAACACTGTGTCCGTTCCATTTCCCGCACTTCTGCTCTCACCCCTTCCCTTTTTCCCCAGAGCCACGATAGGGTTCCCCTGTCCTCACCTTTCACCCCACCAGTTTCCATCTACCCCTCCCCTCGCAGCATTCCAAGGGGACCGCTCCCTCCGTAACACGCTGGTCTACTGCTCAATCACCCCCTCCCACCGCACCTTCCCGTGCAAGCACAGATGTAGCAACACCTGCCCGTTTACCTAATCCCTTCCCACTGTCCAGGGCCCCAAACACTCCTTCCAGGTGAAACAGTGATTTACTTGTACTGCTTTCAATTCAGTATACTGTATTCGCTGCTCAAGATGTGGTCTCCTCTACATTGGGGAGACCAAGCGTAGATTGGGTGACCGCTTTGAGGAACACCTCCGTTCAGTCCAGAAGTGTGACCCTGAGCTTCTGGTCGCCTGTCACTTTAGAAGCTCAACATAAGCTCGAGGAACAGTACCTCAGCTTTCGATTACTTTACAGCCTTCTGGACTCCACATCGAGTTCAACAATTTCAGGCCATCACCTCTGCCCCCATTTTTTCACATGGCAGCTGTTGGCGATTCTGCCATCCCCATTTACACTCAGCTCATCTGTTGTTTCTTTACTCGTTCCGTTACCATCCCCTTTTGCTTTGTACAATCATCTCTTTTGTCTTTTAATCTCTCCTGCCTTCCACTCCATCACAGACCTTCCCTTTTGTTCTTACCTCTCCTCCCCCTCCCCTTGCTTAAAATCTGTTACATCTCTAACAGATGCTGCCTGACCCACTGAGTATTTCCAGCAGTTTCTAGCTTTCATTTCAGATTTCCAGCAGCCGCAGTATTTTGCTTTTGTGTTTGTGGAAGCCGAGAGGCTATTTCCCCCGGCTGGAGAGTCGCGGACTAGGGGGCAGAGTCTCCGGATAAGGGATCAGCCATTGAAGACTGAGATGAAGAGGAATTTCTTCACTCACAGGGTTGTGGATCTTTGGAATTGTCTACCTGAAGGGGCTGTGGATGCTGAGTCGTTGAGTATATTCAAGGCTGAGATAGCTAGATTTTTGTACTCTGGGGGAATCAAGGGATATGGAGAACGGGCAGGAAAGTGGAGTTGAGATCGAAGATCAGCCATGATCTTCTTGAATGCCATATGGCCTGCTCCTATTTCTTAATTCTTATGTACAAGGCTACAGACCAAAGGTTGCAAAGTGGGATAAAGTTGGATAGCTCTTTTTTGGCCAGCACAAACACAATGGGCCGAATGGCCTCCATCGCTGCTGTAAACTTCCAAGACGACAATCAGACATACACCACATACAAAGAGGGAAAGAGATGTGAACAAACGTGTAGTATGTCATACCTTTCACATTCTCAGAACATCCCAAAGTGCCTTCTAACCAAGTGTTTGGGTGAATACAATATTAAACAAGCCATTTTCAATATCAGCTCCGAGAAAGTATCTCTATTTTGTTATGAGAAAACAATGAAAGAATTGACTAAAGTGGAAGGGTTGAGAAGGACTGCAAGAGCTTACAGACTGGCACGTAAGAGTAGTTATAATCCAAAACCCAAATGGCAAAGATTGAAATTCTGTGGATTTAACCAAGTTAAACAAGAGTGTGTTGTGTGTCTTGGGAGAAGCACAACAACATCCAGTGGATGAAAGCCCAGCTCAGTCGGAAGGGATGTCAATGCAGGAATCTGGCAGATCCCTTTGTCAGTGCGTGGAACCTTTATCACTTTCCACTTCTACCATTTAGTATGTCTTCAGCTCCAAAACATCTCCAGAGATGTATGCCAATACAACGGGGCATGGTAGTGTAGTGGTTATGTTACTGGACTAATTATCCAGAAATGAACATGGGTTCAAATCTCAGTGAGAATTTTAATTCAGTTTTTTTCAAAAAGGCAATAAAAAGCTTGTTATCACAAAAAAGTGACAACACAGCTATTGGATTGTTAGAAAATCCCAACTGGTTCACTAATGTTCTTCAGGGAAGGAAACTTGGGGGGGGGGGGGGGTGAGGGGGGCAAAATCGCCCCTTTCCACAATAACGGAACACAAGACACTTTTTGCCCCGGGGAAGGGTGTGCCACAGCCTCCCGGCAAATTGGTCGGAGTTTGCGAAGGCGTTGCCATGGCAGCACCGTGCCCCATCGCCGTGCGCACTGACCCCTCACCGGCCCCTCGCTGACTCCTTATCGCCCCCACGGAGGAAACTGCCCCGCTGGCTGCGAGGCTAGCACAAGCGGAGGTCGACGCCAGCTTCACGGGTCGCTAAGCTGGCGGACATCCACTCTTGGGACGCTCATTAAAAAGGGGAGAGCGCCAGCGCCCCGGGTCGCCATTTTTTTTTGTCAGCCAACTCTCGCGTTGGCTGAACAATGGCAGCCCTAGCGTGGTCCGGTTCGCCATCGTGCAGCCCGGCACTCTGTCTTGGCTGCTGGGCTGCAGGCTCTGTCGCACACTGCCCTGATGGCCCAGTGGGAGCCAGCGGTCATCGCCTTGAATCAAAGGGGAGGAGCGTTGAAGTGCCCCACCAACACCCCGGTTACTGCCCCCAAAGGAAATGGAGCGCGCGAGATTGCGCTCCACTTCCTTAGAGGGGCGGGAAGGTTAATTCCGTGGCGGGAGTGGGACTTCTGCACCGGGCGCCAAAAGTCCCGGCCCCAGAAGATTACTGCCCCCAATCAGAGCCCACACTAACATGGTGGACTCCTATCTGCCCTCTGAAGTGAACTCGTAATCAACTCTGTTGTATCAGTGGTATCACCAGCAATGAGGGAAGGCCTTGCCAGCTATGCCCACATCCAGAGAGCAAATTAATTCCTAGAAGGCCTGGTAACATTCTACTAAATGGAGACCCCCCTACCAGAACAGGGCAAAGAAGTCAGATCTGTCTTAATGAACTGCAATGAGGAGGAGGAGGAGGAATTATGCAAAGTGCAAAAAGTATGGATTCTCAAAAAAATCAATCAGATTTTCAGAAACTTCAAAGAAGACGGTGACAAGCTCGAGAGAATATGAATGCTCATGAATGTGAGCAAGGTCCATCGATTCCTGGGAATGTTCGGCAAGTTAAAATATTGAGTCCAGTTTTGATTGCCCTCATTTAGGAAGAATGAGGATGCAGAAGAGATTTACTGGCTTTTAATTATGAGCATAAGTTAGTGAAACGGGTTTTCTTTTCACTGGAACACAGAAGACGATGAGGTAATTGGAATTCAATTCAGCCAACTGATACTTGGTAGTGCATTTGCCAGCAGAATGATTGGGGAAGCTTGCACTACCAGTACTCATCAAAGTTATTTTCTTCCTTGACCTGATCTCTCTCAGCTGCAAACTGCTGTGGCAGAGAAGATGGTAACTGACTTACTCTCAGGGCTCTGGTAACATTTCTTTAAACTGGCCACTAGGAGGGGTGTGTGAGCACCTCGTGAGTGAATGTCATTCCAACACGGAGGACGTACTGCAGCCAAAAATAATGCAGTCCACATCCAACATTCACATACAGCACACATAAGATCCAGAGCTGGGACCTTACTGTCGATATGGCTCGGTACCGAGTGACTGATCAGCACTCCGAACAGACAATAAAGCTGACAGACACACACATCAAATGAGCATCTATTGTTCAGCTTTCACAGGCAACATGGTGTGCCCCATGAGCTGCAGTCAGAGGGACTTTAGTATTTAAAAAAAAAGCTGTGTTTCTCTAAAGAAATGAGGGTTCACTTTATTTTTTTTAAAAGTAAAGATTTTTATATTCAATTTATACCCCTTCCACAATATTCATTACAATAACAGTCCTTTAATACTTTAACAATTTGCTTGTGAGAAAACTGAAAGGATTCAACAAACATTAGGCCGAGTTCTTCTTGAAATGATTCTGGCAAACTCTCAGCACTTTCAAACAAAGGAGAGGCCCTTCTGGAAAGAGTAGCTTTTGTTTCCCTTTCTGCGCTGAAGCCACCTCCTTGTGTTCTGCAAATCTCCAGCTAATCCCACCAGTTACAGCCATTCAAGAGACGGGGGGCCAACGACAAACCGAATTAGCCCATACACCACTTGGCACACAAGGGCAGCAGCAGTGGGTCACATGACTCCAAAGAGCAACATAAACACAGCTAATCCTCACTGAATCGTAGCTGATGCCATTTTGGCAAAGATTTGCAGAGTGTATTTAAATCACTGCAGCTATTTATAAGTGGCTGCCATCAGTAAGTTTGCAGATGGGTCGGAAGGCAGCCCAAATTCCCAAAGGAGAAACTGGTTAAAACAAAGGCGATTTTAAAAATTGAACGGCAGGAACCTATTTTTAAAACAAATCCCAATCCCCAAACAGGTACAGCAGAAGATCATTATTTTTGTTAAATTTAATGCCTATTGAAATGTTTTTCAATGAACAGAAACTTTTAACCTTTATTTAATTTTGAAGCCGAGATTAGATTGCACCTGTCCAATGGCAAAGGGTAAGCTCAGACTGACAGTTTGGCAGAAGCTGTCAAACAACCTGGTCACCTAACTGAGTGAAGTTAGCTCAGCCAATCGAACCAGTCAGTTGTAGTTCTCCTATTGGCTTGTTGGGTAAATGGATTGCCTGATGTGGGATTGAAGCTATACAGACCAGGAAGGTCTGCGGTTTGATTCCTGGTCTGTGCGGTTACATCGGATATACGGCACAGAAACAGGCCATTCGGCCCAACCAATCCATGTTGGAGTTTATGTTCCACTCAGGCCTCATTTAAATCTATTCACATAACCCTCTATTCCCTTCTCCCTCATATGCTTGTCTAGCCTCCCCTTAAATGTATCTATACTATTTGCTTCAACCACTCTGTGGTAGCGAGTTCCACATTCTCACCACTCTCTGGGGGAAGAAGTTTTTCTGAATTCCCTATTTGATTTCATGGTGACCAACTTGTATTGCTGGCCTCTAGTTATGCTCTTCCCCACAAGTGGAAACATTCTCTCTGTATCCACGCTATCAAAACCTTTCATAATTTTAAAGACCTGTGTTAGGTCACCCCTCATCTTTCTTTTTTCAAGAGAAAAGAGACCCAGTCTGTTCATCCTTTCCTGATATGTAGACCCTCGCATTTCTGGTATCATAGAAAAGGAGTAGGCCATTCGGCCCTTCGAGCCTGCAGCACCATTCAGTATGATCATGGCTGATCATGCAACTTCAGTACCCCATTCCTGCTTTCTCTCCATGCCCCTTGATCCCTTTAGCCATAAGGGCCATATCTAACTTTCTTTTGAATATATCTAACGAACTGGCCTCAACAACTTTCTGTGAGAATTCCACAGGTTCACAATTCTCTGGGTGAAGAAGTTTCTCCTCATCTCGATCCTAAATGGCTTACCCCTTATCCTTAGACTGTGACCACTGGTTCTGGACTTCCCAAACATCGGGAACATTCTTCCTGCATCTAACCTGTCCAATCCTGTCAGAATTTTATATGTTTCTATGAGATCCCCTCTCATTCTTCTAAATTCCAGAGAATATAAGCCTAGTCGATCCAGTCTTTCATATGTCAGTCCTGCCATCCCGGGAATCAGTCTGGTGAACCTTCGCTGCACTTCCTCAATAGCAAGAATGTCGTTCCTCAGATTAGGAGACCAAAACTGTACACAATACTCCAGGTGTGGCCTCACCAAGGCCCTGTACAACTGAAGTAAGACCTCCCTGCTCCTATACTCAAATCCTCTCGCTATGAAGGCCAACATGATTGCAAATCTTCTCTGCACCCTCTCCAGTGACTTGATATCCTTTTTATAATGTGACGACCAGAACTGTACACAGTACGCCAAGTGTGGTTTAACCAAGGTTTGATACAGGTTTAGCATAACTTCCCTACTTTTCAATTCTATCCCCCTAGAAATAAACCCGAGTGCTTGGTTTTCTTTTTATGCGAGCTTGCTAACCTGTGTCGCAGCTGTTCATGATTTGTGTATTTGTACTGCGAGATCCCTTTGTTCCTCTACGCCACCGAGACTCGCGCCCGCCAAGTAATAAGTGACCTCCCTATTCTTCCTACCAAAATGTAATACCTCACATTTCTGTGTTGAACGTCATTTGCCAATTAAATGCCCATTGTGCAAGCTTATTTATGTCCTCCTGTAATTTATTGCAGCCCTCCGCAGTATTGACTATCCGCCCCAATTTGTTACGCCCACAAATTTAGAAATTATGTTTTTGATTCCAAAGTCTAAATCGTTAATATAAATTGGGAACAACAGTGCTTCCAGCACTGATCCTTGTGGAACACCACTACCTACCTTCTGCCACTGTGAATAGCTACTCTTTACTCTCACTCGCTGCTTTCTGTCATGAAACCAGCTAGCTATCCATTCTACTACTTGTCCCCTGACTCCGCATTCTCTGACCTTGTTCAACAGTCTATTATGGAGTACCTTATCAAAGGCCTTTTGAAAATCTAGATAAATTACATCTACTATAAATTGCATTACCGTTGTCTACTCTCACCGTTACCTCTTCAAAAAATTCAATAAAGTTGGTCAAGCAAGACTCTCCCTTTTGAAATGCATGCTGTCTATTCATGACTATATTTTTGGTTTCTAGATTCTATTTTCTCCTTTAGTAGCATTCCATTATTTTTCGTACCACCGATGTTAAGCTGATTGGTCTATAATTCCCTGGACATGTTCTATCCCCCTTCTTAAATGTAGGTATTACGTTATCTATCTGCCAGTCCTCTGACACTACAACTTTTTCTAATGAATTATTAAATATGTGCAGTAATGCTTCTGCTATCTTTTCCCCAGATTCTTTTAAAATGCGAGGATGCAATCCATCCGGACCAGGAGTTATGTCCTTTTTGAGTTTGATTAGTTCATTTAATATATCCCCTCTTTTTATTTTAAATGTACTTATCTCACTACTAATCTCATCATCCAATGTAATATCCACCTGTTCTATCTCCCTGTTAAATACTGAAGCAAAATATTTAGTATTTCTGCCATCGCTCTATTACCACCTGGGGCAGCACGGGCCAGCCCACACTGCGATATGTGTACGCACTAGGTCCATGCAGTAGAGCTGGTCTCCAGTCGTCTTCGTTAATCCTTACTACTGGACCAAGACCTAGCTCTGTCAAACCTGTGTGGTGGCTGGTGTGCAACGGTCACCACACATTAAAAAAGTCCAAGCACAGGCATCTTCCACCCTTCAAGATTTAGTTCGGACCTAGAATTTTAGGTCCTTCATTGAAACACCTGTGAACTTTTTGATGTGGAAGCAAGTCAACCTTGATTCGAGGGACTGTCTATGATGATGAGGGATCATTACCTGTATTATCATGTCTATTCCTTAATGGTCCTATTCCCATACCAACATCCTTCGTTTAAAAATTGATGTGCATGTAAAGTATTTAACTATTTTGTTTTATGTTCCTTAACAATTTAATTTCATAGTTCCTCCTTGCCTTCCTAATTTTTTTTTGTATACCTCTCCTAATCTCTTTGCATTCTCCCTTATCATGCACTCTCCTACTATCTATGGGCCCCAGTTTCCAATATCCGCTAGAACGGCGCACCTCCGAGAGGCCCGCCTATTTTGTGGAATGAAAAGCACGCCAAAAACTTACCTCGCGATTCTCCGATTGCAGCAGGCTTGTTGAGCAGTCAGCGCAACGCAGCACAACAGCAGGGGGGGGCGGAGCTACAGCCCTTTGCCAAAAAGAGTGCCGGCAGCTGCGCGCATGCGCAGTGGTGTCTGTGCGCATGTGCAGTAGCTCCTGGCCCCCCAGATTCTGTGTGCGTGTGCTGCTGGCTGTGTGGGAGGGGCCCGAAGCATGCAGCCCCTAGCCCTGACCGAATGGGCTCCTGGAGCGGGCAGAGTGCCAATTTCCAGCCCGAAGCACGCAGCCCCTAGCCCTGGCCAGGCTCCTGGTGCTCCAGAACGGGCAGGTGAGGTAGGAACTTTTTATTTTTTTTATTTACTGATTTATTGATCATTTATTATTGATGATGGTTCTTTCTTGGTAAAAGTGAAGTGCTTAATGCTTTGGAAAATCCCCTAACTTCCCTTCCTCTCCTTCCCTATCTCTGGCTTCCCTGCGCCTAATTCTAAAGTGTACGCAAGGTTTTTCTGAGCGTAGAATAGTCGATACTTACTCCATTCTAAGTTAGTTTGGAGTAACTTTTCGGTACCTAAACTTGCAAAACAGGTGTAAGCGGCTGGTAACACCCTCTTTTGAAAAAAAAAATGAACTAAAACGAAACTAAACTAACTCACTAGAACTGGAGCAAACTAAATACCGAGAATTGCGATTTCTAAATTCTCCAAACTAAACTAGCTGCTCAAAAAAATAGGAGCAACTCCACCCGAAACTTGGGCCCTATGTACTTAATGGATGCCTCTTTCCTTACCCTCAATTATTCCCTTATGACTTTATTCATCAACGGAGTCTCATTAGTGTTTAGTTTGTTCTTTCCTTTTAGCGAAATAGATTGTTCCTGCGCTCTGTTGAACACCATTTTAAATGTTTCCCATTGCTGCTTTACATCATTGTTTGCCAATATTGTTGCCCATTTTATTTTCCCAAGTTCTATTCTCAGCCCCTCAAAATCAGCTTCCCTCCATTCTATTACCCTGGTCATACTTAAGCGCCCTTATCAATTATCATCTTAAAGCACATTTTATTATGGTCACCATTGTTTAGATGTTCCCCTACATTGACTTCTCTTATCTGCTGTTATCTTCACTCCCCATTACTAGATCCAATAGCGAATCCTCCATTGTTGGGCTAGAAAGGAGTCCTGTACACATTGTAGGAACTGCATTCCCTTATCCCCTTTACCTAGAGTATTGTGTTCAGTTTTGGTCTCCTAGTCTGAGGAAGGACATTCTTGCTATTGAGTGCAGCGAAGGTTCACCAGACTGATTATCGGGATGGCTGGACTGTCATATGAGGAGACTCTGGATCAACTGGGCCTTTATTCACTGGAGTTTAGAAGGATGAGAGGGGATCTCATAGAAACATAAAGTTCTGACGGGACTGGACAGGTTAGATGCGGGAAGAATGTTCCCGATATTGGGGAAGTCCAGAACCAGGGGACATAGTCTTAGGATAAGGGGTAGGCCATTTAGCACTGAGATGAGGAGAAACTTCTTCACAGTTGTTAACCTGTGGAATTCTCTACCGCAGAGAGTTGTTGATGTCAGTTCATTGGATATATTCAAGAGGGAGTTAGATATGGCCCTTACGGTTAAGAGGATCAAGGAGTTTGGAGAGAAAGCAGGAAAGGGATACTGAGGGAATGATCAGCCATGATCTTATTGAATGGTGGTGCAGGCTTGAAGGGCCGAATGGTCTACTCCTGCACCTATTTTCTATGTTTACCTCTTCTGTCCAATTAATATTGGGGTAGTTGAAATTCCCCATGATTATTAATCTATGTTTTTTACTCATTTCCCTAATTTGTCTGCATATTTCCTTGTCCACCTCCCTTCCACCATTAGGTGGTCTGTAGACTACAACTGTGATTGATCCTTTATCCTTTTACGAGATAAAATGAGACGTTAAACCGAGGCCCTGTCTGCCCTCTCAGGTGGATGTAAAAGATTCCATGACACTATTTCAAAGAAGAGCAAGGAAGTTATCCCCAGTGTCCTGGCCAATATTTATTCCTCAATCAACATAACAAAAACAGATTATCTGGTCATTATCCCATTGCGTGTTTGTGGGAGCTTGCTGTGTGCAAATTGGCTGCCACGTTTCCTACATTACAACAGTGACTACACTTCAAAAGTACTTAATTGGCTGTAAAGCGCTTTGAGATGTCTGGTGGTCATGAAAGGCGCTATATAAATGCAAGTCTTTCTCTTTTTCCTCTCTGTCCATATGAATTCTATTTTTGTCTTGCTGATAGCTGAGTGACTTTTTTCTACTGCCATGATGGTATCCCTGATAAGTAGAGCTACTCCACCTCCCCTTTTTCTCTCTCTATCTTTTCTAAATAAAAGTTTTACCCTGCAATGTTTAATTCTCAGTCCTGATTTTTCTATAGCCATGTCTCAGTAATTTCTACCATGTCTGGTTCCTCACAACGCATGTTTGCCTCCAGCTCCCCTGTTTTATTACAGACACTACGTGCAGTGCTGTTACAGACAATTTAACTCAGCTTTAATAGGATTTCCTCTCACTTTATGCTGAACCATATTTTTAGACTCCTGTTCTCTAACTATTTATTCTCTTGCCATTGATCTTATCGAAACAAAAGAGAGAGAGAGAAAAAGAGAGGAGGGAGGATGGAGGGGGGGGGGGGGGCGTTTGTTTTTGAGTATGGAACAAAAGAATAAAAATACAGGAAAACTTGAAACATCCTTAAAATGGCATTGCTGTCACTGAAAAGTCTTCACTCACAGCTTTTCAACAAGATAACACAATTTGCATATTGCATCAGAAATTACAGCATCATTTGCACCTCAGGCTAATAAAATTATGTGGGACATTTCCAGTTCCCTGAAACACATGATTAAGAGACAGAGAGAAATAAAAATATGGGAAATAAACATTTTCTGTTGATGAGAATCCAGTATTTCCAGTACATTATGGATCAAGTCCTCCCTCTTGATAACTGGGCCAAAAAACACATTCACCTGAAAATTCTTTCATTTTTCTTCTGCCGGCATTACTTTAAACAAAACCTAATTCTTTAACAAGGAGTGCTGATAGTATGGGGAGAATTGGTTTGCAGGATGCGGAGTCCAAGATGGCACAGACACTCCGCCAACACTCCTCGTTTCTTGCTGCTCAGGATAATTCCGTACAATTGCACAGCTGCACACATCAATCTTACTCAGTCAGTCAGACATTAACGTGCAAGGTTGATTTGAAAGAAAGGCAAACATATTGAAGCATCTTAAAAGTTCATGGTTCTTTAAAATTGAGGGAGAGGCATCACGATGGTATAAAAAGCTTAAGCAAAAGCCTCAATTACCACATTTTTCTTTACTTCACCCTTCCCTTGGGAACCAGTCATGGTCAGATCACCAGCTATTTCTTCCTTTTCCTGGTACCTTCCCCAAGATAATTTAGGCCATATTCACCAAAAACACATTCTTGATCTGAAATGAACACAGAAGCTGTTGGAATTACACAGTAATTATCGAAACGTGTAAGATTATGAGGGGGCTTGACAAGGTGGATGCAGAGAGGATGTTTCCACTGATGGGGGAGACTAGAACTAGAGGGCACGATCTTAGAATAAGGGGCCACCCATTTAAAACTGAGATGAGGAGAAATTTCTTCTCTGAGGGTTGTAAATCTGTGGAATTCGCTGCCTCAGAGAGCCGGGACATTGAATAAATTTAAGACAGAAATAGGCAGTTCGGGGATAAGGGGTAAGGAGATAAGGGGTTATGGGGAGCGGGCAGGGAAGTGGAGCTGAGTCCATGATCGGATCAGCCTTGATCTTATTGAATGGCGGAGCAGGCTCGAGGGGCCGTATTGCCTACTCCTGCTCCTATTTCTTATGTTCTTATAAGGTGGTTAAGAAGGCATATGGAATACTTGCCTTTATTAGGTGAGACATAGAATGCAAGAGCAGAGAGGTTATGCATAAACTGTATAAAACACTAGTTAGGCCACAGCTAGAGTACTGCATGCAGTTCTGGTCACCACATTACAGGAAAGATGTGATTGCACAGGAAAGGGTACAGAAGAGATTTACAAGAATGTTGCCTGGACTGGAGAATTTTGGCTATGAGGAAAGATTGGAGATGCTGGGTCTATTTTCTTTGGAACAGAGGAAGCTAAGGAGAGACTGATTGAGGTGTACAAAATTATGAGGGGCCTTGATAGAGTGGATAGGAAGGAGCTGTTTCCCTTAGCAAAGGGGTCAACAACGAGGGGGCATAGATTTAAAGTAAGTGGGGGGAGGTTTAGAGGAGATACATGGGGAAATTTCTTCACCCAGAGGGTGATGGGGGTTTGGAACACACTGCCTGAAAGGGTGGTAGAGGCAGAAACCCTCACCACATTTAAAAGATACTTGGATGTGCACTTAAAGTGCCATAACCTACAGGGCTACGGACCAAGAGCTGGAAAGTGGGATTAGGCTGGATAGCTCTTGGTCAACCGGCACGGACACGATGGGCCGAAATGGTCTCCTTCCGTGCTGTAAATTTATATGATTCTATATCTAGCCGAATACGACTGTTAAAGGAATACAATCAACTTCAAAGGGATTCCAAGCCATTTTATCAAGTTGTACTAAGACTTAATTGTGCAATGCCACTGTGTCATTAATTACAACAGAATTTTATTTTCTTCTAATTTTTTGCCTTCTCAGCCTGAAGACAGTAACTTTACGTTGGAGCAGAAGTTCAATGTGCAAGAACAGTCCTCCAGTAGCACTGACACAAATGGAAATACTTCACACAAGTCTCAATAGCAAAACATCAGAATATTTGACCATGGTGGGGGGTAAATGGGGAAGAGGGCTGAAAGCTCTGTTGAAAGGGTTAACCCTGATCTTATTTTTACATACACGCACTTGCATAAGAAATAGGAACAGGAGTAGGCCACACGGCCCCTTGAGCCTGCTCCGCCATTTAATAAGATCATGGCTGATCTGATCATGGACTCGGGTCCACTTCCCTGCCCGCTCCCCATAACCCTTTATTCCCTTATCAGTTAAGAAACTGTCTATTTCTGTCTTAAATTTATTCAATGTCCCAGCTTCCACAGCTCTCTGAGGCAACGAATTCCACAGATTTACAACCCTCAGAAGAAATTTCTCATCTCCGTTTTAAATGGGCGGCCCCTTATTTTAAGATCATGCCCTCTAGTTCTAGTCTCCCCCATTCTCTCTGCATCCACTTTGTCAAGCCCCCTCATAATCTTATACGTTTCGATAAGATCACCTCTCAATCTTCCGAATTCCAACGAGTCACAACCTACTCAACCTTTCCTCATAAGTTAACCCCCTCATCCCTGGAATCAACCTCGTGAACCTTCTCTGAACTGCCTCCAAAGCAAGAATATCCTTTCGTAAATATGGAAACTAAAACTGCACACAGCATTCCAGGTGTGGCCTCACCAATACCTTATATAGCTGTAACAAGACTTCCCTGTTTTTATACTCCATCCCCTTTGCAATCAAGGCCAAGATACCATTGGCCTTCCTGATCACTTGCTGTACCTGCATACTAACCTTTTGTGTTTCATGCACAAGTACCCCCAGGTCCCGCTGTACTGCGGCACTTTGCAATCTTTCTCCATTTAAATAATAACTTGCTCTTTGATTTTTTGCTGCCAAAGTGCATGACCTCACACTTTCCAACATTATACTCCATCTGCCAAATTTTTGCCCACTCACTTAGCCTGTGTATGAACTTTTGCAGATTTTTTATGTCCTCCTCACACATTGCTTTTCTTCCCATCTTTGTATCGTCAGCAAACTAGGCTACGTTACACTCAGTCCCTTCTTCCAAGTCGTCTATACGTCTATATAGAGTGTAAATAGTTGGGCTCCCAGCACTGATCCCTGTGGCACCCCACTAGTTATTGGTTGCCAACCCGAGAATGAACCATTTATCCCGACTCTCTGTTCTCGATTAGTTAGCCAATCCTCTATTCGTGCTAATATATTACCGCTAACCCTGTGAACTTTTATCTTGTGCAGTAACTTGCCAGTAGGGAGTCACCAGACAGCGACCAGACCAGAATAAAGAAATCCCAGCTTATTTGTCCCTCCGTAGCCCAGGGGCACGGAGGTCAATTGCATCACCCTCACGACGACTCTGGTTGTAACTAGCTAACTCAGCACAGACCATGGATCAAGCCTTTAACCTTCCTAATCTGTGAGAGTTAGTACCACAGCAGATGGAACATCAAAGGAGCCTATTTCATTGCTCATTAAATGTGCTAAAAACTAAATACATGGAAACTAATTGTACAGGTAGCACTTTAAACAGCCGCAAATAAAGAGGCTTGCCATTAGCAGATTGGAGCAGCCAGCCCCTAGCTGTTTAGGAACAGAACCAGACAACTGCCCAAACCAGAATATGCCTTTAATGCAAAGGATAATTTCAAACGAATAAAAAAGTTTATTCATAGAAGCACATCAGCAGCGCAATCACGTGTCTGGTCATATGTACATGTTCTACCAATCAAACGAATCTGACATAACTGGGATGAGCTTCCCAAATTAATTCAAGACATGAGAACACACATCAACTTTTTAGCAGAGTTTCAGTAAAAGATTGCCTCTTTTTCAGAGATCAAAGCCACCTATCTGCCCTCTCACTGTATTCCTCAATCCTCTTCTCCAGAAACACACCCAATTGCTGCATCAATCTACCAACATAACTTTACACAAAAGGCCATATCTTAAAGGCTTCCATTTGGCAAAGCGAGACGTGACCTTTGAACATTGCTCGAAGTACCATAAATAAACTGCAGCTTCTCGATAGAAACAATCCTACAAGAACAACCTGTACCTGTAATGAATTTCACAGGGTCAAACTTCACACCGAGTGGTAATGGATGAAGAGTTAGGGTTTGAAGTTGCAGAAAGATGGCAAAGCAGAGGACTTTTAGGAAAACCAGTGATTGGGCCCAAACAGATAAAGGCTCGGCAATTAAAAGGTGAGAGAGAGAGAAAGGGTGGGGGCGGGATGTAAAGGAGACCAAAGTCAGAGAAGCAGACTGCATGTCGGTGCATCGAGTTGGAAGAAATTGCGAACAACTAGTACTGGTTCAAATATGCAATGGCATTAGCGTTGCTCCCAGTCCCCACCGAGACCCAGGAGTTCCACAGCTCCCAGGGGGACTGGGGGGGGGGGGGGGGGCAACAACAATGCTGTTGCATATTTGAATGAGGACTAGCAATTCCAATTGTGCAGTCACGTTCTTCTCTCGGCCTTAAATTATCTTGGTTGTGGAAAAGGACAAAGCTAGACCAAGAATAAAAGTTCTCGACTGGGGGAAAAGCCAATTTTACAAAGCCGAGATGTGATTTAGCCAAAGTGGACTGGAAACAGCTACTTGAAGGTAAATCAATGTCAGAGCAATGGGAGGCATTCAAGGAGGAGATAGTGAGGGTTCAGAGCAAATATGTTCCCACAAAGAAAAAGGGTGAGATTAACAAATCTAGAGCCCGCTGGATGTCAAAGGGCAAACAGGGTAGGGTAAAGAAAAAAGGGAAGCTTAGGTCAGATACCGAGAGCAAAATACTGCAGAAAGCCCAGAGGAGTATAGAAAGTGCAGGAATTAAAATTAAAAAGGAAATTAGGAAAGCAAAGCAAGGACATGAAAATATATTCAAGGAAATAATCAAGGAAAACCCAAAATGTTTTATAAATAAGTAAAGAGCAAGAGAATAACTAAAGAAAGAGTAGCGCCTATTAGAGACCATAAAGGTAATGTGAGTGAAGGTGAAAGACGTGGGTATGGTTCTTAATGATTACTTTGTGTCTGTCTTCACAAAAAAGAGGGACGTTGCAGACATTCTAGTTCAGGAGGAGGAGTGTGAAATACTGAGAGAAAGGAAATATTAAGGGGTTTAGCAGCTTTAAAAGTAGTTAAGTTGCCAGTCCAAGATGAAATGTATCTCAGGCTGTTGAGAAGCAAGGGAGGAAATAGTGGAGGCTCTGACCATCATTTTCAAATCCTCTCTGGCTACAGGTGTGGTATTGGAGGACTGCTAACATTGTAACATTATTTTTAAAAAGTAAGAAAGGGATAGACCGAGTAATTACAGGCCAGTCAGCTTAACCTCGGCAGTGGGCAAATTATTGGAAAAAATTCTGAGGGACAGGATAAATCTTAATTTAGAAAAGCACGGATTAATTAAGGACAGAAAGTACGGGATTTGTTAAGGGAAGGTCGTGTCCGACTAACTTGATTGAATTTTTTGAGGAGGTAATAAGGAGGGTCGATGAGGATAGTGTGTTTGATGTGGTCTACATGGATTTTAGCAAGGCTTTTGATCAGGTTCCACATGGCAGACTGGTCAGAAAAGAAAAAGCCCATGGGATTCAAGGGAGAGTGGCAAATTGGATCCAAAATTGGCTCAGAGGCAGGAAGCAAAGGGTAACGGATGATGGGTGCTGTGTGACGAACACTGTTTCCAGTGGGGCTCCACAGGGCTCAGTACTAAACCCCTTGCTTTTTGTGGTATATATATCAATGATTTAGACTTCAATGTAGGGGGCATGATTGAGAATTTTGCAGAGGATACAAAAATTGGCTAGGTGGCTGATAGTGAGGAAAATAGCTGTAGACTGCAGGAAGATATCAATGGACTGGTCAGGTGGGTAGTAAAATGGCAAATGGAATTCAATCCAGAGAAGTGTGAGGTAATACATTTGGGGAGGGCTAACAAGACAAGGGAATACACATTACATGGTGGAACACTGAGAAGTGTCGAGGAGCAGAGGGTCCCTGGAGTGCATGTGTAAAACACGAGTTAGGCCACAGCTAGAGTACTACGTGCAATTCTGGTCACCACATTACAGGAAGGATGTGATTGCACTCGAGAGGGTAGAGGAGATTGACGAGGATGTTGTCAGGACTGGAGAATTTTAGCTTTGAAGAAAGATTAGATAGACTGGGTTTATTTTCTTTGGAACAGAGGAGGCTGGGGGGAGTCTTAATTGAGGTGTATAAAATTATGAGGAGCCTGGATAGAGTGGATAGGAAGGATCTATTTCAGTTAGCTGAGAGGTCAATAACTAGGAAGCATAGATTTAAAGTAATTGGTAGAAAGATTATGGGGAGTGGAGGAGAACTTTTCTCACCCATAGGATGGTGAGGTTAGGGTTAGGGTTAGGGTTAGGATCTGAAAGGGTAGTAGAGGAAGAAACCCTCATCGCATTTAAAAAGTACTTGGATGTACACCGTAACCTACAAGACTACGGACCAAGAACTGGAAAGTGGGATCTTTTTCAGCCGGTACAGACACGATGGGCCAAATGGCCTCCTGCTGTGTAGTAAATTTCTATGATTCTACAAAGCAAGGGGCAATGGCATAGAAGACATTTTATGGACAAGCATAAAGTTTTCAAATTCAATGCTCGAGGGTCAGGGAGACAATGGAACTTAACGAGGACAAGGATAATGGGGAACGAGGCTTTGTGCAAGATGGGATGTTGATTTGGAGGACTTGTACTTTACAGAGGACGACATTTGGGAGGTTGGCAAGGAGATCATTGGATTAGTTGAACCCACAAAAGGCACAAATAAGGATTTGCACAGTAGGAGTCGGGTTTGGGAGGTTGTGTGTAACGTTGTGAAAGACTTGCCGGTAGCTAGGATTTTGGGTTTGAAGCCAAGCCCAAGGTCAAACAGGACAGTCAGGATGTGTAACATTGGTCTCAACCCAGGTAAGGAGCTGGGGAGGGAAAGAAAGAAGGGGATAACGTGTGAGTATTTGGTGGGAGCTGAACAGGGTGACTTCAGTCTTAACATAGAAACATAGAAAATAGGGGCAGGAGTAGGCCGTTCGGCCCTTGTTGAGATTATGTTGGTGAAAATTATTTCTCCAAAACTTGATGTTGTAGAAGCAGTTGGACAGCACAGTGATGGTCACAGAGTCAAGCAGATCAGTGTATATGTGTGCAACTAACCTCATGTCTGTGGATGAAATCACCAAGGGCAGCATGTGGTCAAAGATAACATGTGAGCCAAAGGATAGAAGGAGAAGTCACTGCAGGAGATGTCCAGTAGAAGTAGAAATGGAATCAAGCAGAAGTATAACAAAGGGGGAACCACAGACGAGATATAACGCAGGAGAGTGTAATGATTGACCATGTCGAATGCAGGGGACAGGTCAAGAAGGAAGAGAGCAAGTGCAGCACAATTGCCAGGCCAAAGGATATCCTTGGTGATGCCTACAGAGAAGTGCATATCTCTTAATTCAGTTGTTCCTACTAAAAAAGAGGCACCATAGATTAGCTAGCGGCATCAAATGTTGAATCAGCACTATAGAACTCAACATAATCCAAGGCTCAGTGTTACAATTCCTCCATACATGGTGTTCCCGATCTCAGCAGTTTGATTGCAAGGAAAAGCTGCACCAGGCAATTTCCCAGAGGGAGGAAAGCAAAACTTGAGGAAAGAGTCGGCCTGAGTTTTAACCTCCTAGCTTCCCATTTCAGAACAGTACTGCTGGCAAGGCTTGGGATTTGGCTTGACACAGACCCAAAACGTTAACTCCGTTTCTCTCCACAGATGCTGCCTGACCCGCTGAGATTTCCAGCATTTTCTGTTTTTATATCTTGGATTTGGCTGCCTGCCTGCTCAACCAAGGAGGATGTATTGTAGAAGGAGGGAGATTAAGGCTATAAGGGTCCAAAAGCCAATGTGTCTCGGACAGCCTCAAATCAGAATCTATTGAGATCTAGTCTGCATCACAAAACTACTCATTATTTTGGGCACACTAGCACTCTCAGTTCAAGAGATTTCAAGAGGTCATAGAAATGATTGAGGGAAACAAAAATATCACAGATGCCATGGAGGGGTTGAGGAGGAAAGAGTGTGCGTTACGATTGTTGGAAGAAAGTGCAGAGAAAGGTCTCTCTGCATCTGGCTGGTCCAGTACCTGATTTGACAGTGGGCAGCGAGTGGAACAGTTTCTCCAGTAATAATAATCACCACCTTTATGAGTGCAGAAATTCACCAAAATGTACACCTTCACATTAAAACAAAATTGTGCGTCATCCATTTAGTTGCTTCTTTATTAGTTAAGTGCTTATATCTGTGTTTTTCTCCTTTCTAATTAATTATTTTATACTTTCTTTATACTTTTGATGCTCAGCATTTATGCAAACTTTTCTCCCCAATTTCTACCGTACCAATCACAATCCACGATACCTTTTCCCCACTTAGGAATGAAATTCAGTGGCAACAGACGGATTCAAACTTCCTGTGCAGCACTCTGTGGAGCTGTCCTATCGGTTACCATCATTCTGTTTACAGCATAATGCATGCACACTGCCACGTGCTATTGCTCCAGCATTCAAAAGCCACAGAAACCGTGGAGCTGTCACAGAGAGCACAAGCCAGGTTTGACAGGCTTTGCGAACACCGACACTGATCAACTGGCCATTGCAGCTCTTGGTCTATTTTGAGAATGTACGTGTAGCTTTTATGTCTAGTTGAGGTAAAGCAAGGCAGTTTCAGTGGTCACCTTTTTTGGGGTTGCCTCAGCCATCTTTTCATTATTGTTCACCTTTCCATGGTTGGTCTGCATAGCTAAGCCATTTCTTCAATTCAAATGGCCTTAATTACCTAATAACCACTTTTGGACAACTTTAAGCTCTCATTCTGGTAGCATTTAGCGAATGTAGCTCCTTTAAATAAAAACACAAAACTGTGAGCAAAGGTGCTGCACACATGGGAATCCCAAACAGCTGATCATCCATGACACAAGCGCTATAGTCAATGTTTAACCAAATGAAAAGGCTCTGCTACACTTGTATGTCATGCCTGCAGGATCCGGCAATAATAGACAACTCCTCAAACGGTAGAGTCCTGGCTCCTGCGTAGTTACATTTAAAATTGTTTGCATCATGTAGCCCAAGAACAGAAGGATCAACGTCTGGTTCAGGAGCATGCAAATGCAGAGATCCAGGTCCTGGACATGAACGAACTTAGGCCAAGAATCACTTTACTAAATATAATAAAGTATAAAGATCATCCCTAATTTAACGTGCTACTTTTGAATGATTTTTGTTGGTATTGCAAACATTGATGAAATTATCAAATCATCAACAATGCAAGGGAGCTGTATTCCATATACAGTTTGCCTACTCAAGAACCGTAACTACACACTAAATCATTGGATATGAAGCCCTTTAGGAGGTCCTGCGGATGTGATAAAATGTTACATAAATTCAAGGTATTTCTATCTGTAGTCGAAGCTGAAGTGCCCATGTTAGATGACCACCTCTACTGACTTCTGTACTCACCAAGTTTTTTTCTTTAACGTATTGTTCGAAGGAAGCTGGCAACCTTCCTGCACCTTATACAAGTGCTCAGGTTTTCATATATGCACCTAGACAGCAAGTGTTGGCAGTACAGCAGTGCCTAATGCTGGCCTCACTGGACAATTACAATCTAGTGACTGCTGGAAAGATCGCATGTTTGGACACAGGCGGGGCCACTGACTGATGTCCCCTCTTCCCCAGCTCAGGGGTGGCAAGGCCATTTGTAGTGCACCCAGATTCTACTCAGCAATTCACCACAGTCTGTACATAGTCATACCCACTCACCTTCTGTGAAGTCTTCTACAAGTTACTTTTGACACACTTTGAATAAGAACAAATCAGAAAATGGCACTGGGCAAGTTGCAATGGCAGCAAACACGGTGGACTGCCTTTAGTGGTGTCACCACTGTTGGAGAAGCCGTTCCTGTCTGTTGTATGAACGGAGCCCCCAAAAATCACAGATTGTACATGCGCACATGGTCAGATTTCTACAAGTGGGACTGGGAATGGATCATGTGTATTCAGTGCAATGTGCTCTGACAAGTTCAGCTGAGGCATCAGAGACAAGTCACCACAACAACTTGCATTAATATAGCACCTTTAATGTACTAAAACATCCCAAGACACTTTACAGGAGCGTTATCAAACAAAGTTCGACACCAATCCACATAGAGATATTAGGTGGTGACCAAAAGCTAGATCAGAAGTAGGTTTTAAAGACCGCCTTAAAGGGAGAGAGGGAGGTAGAGAGGTGGATCGGTTTAGGGAGGGAATTCCAGAGTTTAGTATCTCGGCAGCTGAAGGCACAACCGCCAATGAACGAGCTATGAAAATCGGGAATTGGGAGGCCCCCAGTTGCTTACCCCAGAATTGAAAATAATTGTGACCCTCTCCCCCCCCCCCAAAAGACCGACTAACTCAATTGCTACTCTATTAATGTTACTGAATTACTGGATTCAAGATTAGGACTGATTTCTGAGCACATACTCCTGGGAACCGGGGACTAGTTGGATGTGGCTGGCTTCTAGTGTCTGCTATTTTTAAACTTGTACTTATTACAATCTAGCGTCTGATTTAACTTACTGTGAACAACCACCTAGTAATTGCCAGTTACCAACTGCGCTGCTCCATTGCTGGGCTAACAACGGCTCCACGTGACCTCAGCATGCCGAAACACAACTCAGCCACGTAACACAAGAACATCAAAATCACCACAGCTATGGGACGCAACAACTGAGCTGCTGAGAAACTGCAATAATTTCTTGAGGGACACCCAAGGGCAGAACGTTGTGCTGTTCACTTCCACAATCAGGGAATAGCACCAAACACACTTCAGCTCCTGGCCCCTTTAAATGCAGCATCATCACTCCCATCACCCCATGGTACAAACTGTCAGCTGAGTGACGCTTGATGGAAACTCCACTGACACTGCCCCACTACAATAGAATATTTACCAGATCATTAACCTTTCACCAAATAATGACCATTATTCAGCAGCACAGACCTACTTCTAGATTACTGAAATATTCTTTTTCCTATCTACTATTAGAATTTTTAAAAATAAATTACGTAGGAACAGGAGTAGGCCATTCAGTCCCTTGAGCCTGTTCGTAACCTGCCATGCAATTAGATCATGGCTTATCTGTACCTCAACTTAATTTACCTGCCTTTGAACCATATCCCTGGATACCCTTACTTAAAAAAAAATCCATCAGTTTCAGTATTGAAAATTTCAATTGACCCAGCAATCTACAGCCTTTTGGGTGAGGATAATTCCAGATTTCATAAATAAGAACATAAGAAATAGGAGCAGGAGTAGGCCATACGGCCCCTCGAGCCTGCTCCGCCATTTAATTCGATCATGGACTCGGGTCCACTTCCCTGCCCGCTCCCCATAACCCCTTATTCCCTTATCGGTTAAGAAACTGTCTATCTCGGTCTTAAATGTATTCAATGACCCAGCTTCCACAGCTCTCTGAGGCAGCGAATTCCACAGATTACAACTCAGAGAAGAAATTCCTTCTCATCTCAGTTTTAAATGGGCGGCCCCTTATTCCAAGATCATGCCCTCTAGTTCTAGTCTCTCCTATCAGTGGAAACATCCTCTTTGTATCCACCTTGTTAAGCCCCCTCATAATCTTATACGTTTCGATAAGATAACTTCTCATTCTTCTGTTCTCCAATGAGTAGAGGCCCAACCTACTCAACCTTTCCTCTTAAGTCAACCCCCTCATCTCAAGAATCAACCTAGTGAACCTTCTCTGAATTGCCTCCAAAGCAAGTATATCCTTTCGTAAATATGGAAACCAAAATAGGTGTGGCCTCACCAATACCCTGTGTAACTGTAGCAAGACTTCCCTGCTTTTATACGCCATCCCCATTTCCACAACCGTGTGTGTGAAAAATTGCTTGCTGATTTCCCGAATGAATAACCTAGCTCAAATTTTAAGACTGTGGCCCTTGTTCTGGATTCCCCTACCAGAGGAAATAGTTTCTCTCTATCTACTCCATCAAATCAGTCATCATTTCAAACACCTCAATGTGTTAATACCCAGTCCCTTCCTGACCCTACCACGACTCCAATCGGCCACCGAGCAAGGGACCTGATGCAGAAGTGTTTTTTTCCCCATTTCCTCTTTGTGGTGGGAACACCCATGGGGCCCACATACACCTTGTGCGGGCCATTATACCTCATCTATCGCGTTCTCTGTGCATGTGCCTGCCACTACTACGCAGAGTCCCCAACTATGGCCAGGATGAGCTCAAGCTGTCCCCATCAGATATTGGATAGGATAAAAATAGATAGTGCTAAATAGGATGGCATCACTCAAAGTTAACAAGTCACCCGGTCCAGATGGGATGCATCCCAGGTTGCTGAGTGAAGCTGGGGTGAAGATAGCAGAAGCTGTGATTACAATTTCTCAATCCTTTTTGGATATTGGAGTGGTGCCAAAGGACTGGAGGATTGCAAATGTTACACCCCTAAAGGGAAGAGGGATAAACCTGGTAACTACAGGCCAATCAGCCGAACGCCAATGGTGAGAAATCTACCAGAGACTGCTGTCAAGGACAAAATTAATAGCCACTTGGAGAAGCAAGGGTTAATACGGGTCAGTTTGGATTTGTTAAAGGCAAATCGTGTCTGAGTAGCCTGATTGAGTTCTTTGATGAAGTAACAGAGAGGGTTGATGAAGTAGATGTATATATGGACTTTCAAAAAGGAAGTCGATAAATTAAAACACAACAGCCTAATTTGGAAAATAGAAGCACATAGTAACCTGGGTATGTAATTGGCTAAGAGATAGGAGACAGAGTGTAGTGAACAGATTTTTATTATGACTGGAGAGAAGTATGCAGTGGCATCCCCCAGGGTCAGTATTAGGACCATTGCTTTTGTTATATATAAATGACCTGAACTTGGATATAGTGAGTACAATTTTGAAATTTGTAGGTGATACAAAACTTGACAATGCAGTAAATAGTGAGCATGATAGTAGCAGACTTCAGGAGGAAATAGAAAGTGTAGTGAAATGATAAATGTGAAGTGATGCACTTCGGGAGAAACAACATGGAGTGGATGTATAATCAATATGGTACTATTTTGAGGGGGTGCAAGAACAGAGGAACTTGTGGGTACATATTCACAAATCCTTGAAGGTGGCAGGGTAGGTTGAGATGGTGATTAGGAATACGTTGGGATACTTGGCTTTGTAAATAGGGGCACTGAATACAAATACAAGGAAGTCATGCTAAACCTTTACAAGTCACTGGTTAGGCCTCAGCTGGAGTACTGCGTACAATTCTGGGCACTACACTTTAGGAAGGATGTCAAGGCCCTGGAGAGGATACAGAGGATGTTTACCAGGATGAATCCAGGATTAGGGACTTCAGTTATGTGGAGAGATTGGAGAAGTTGGAATTGTTCTCCTCAGGAGCAGAGAAGGTCAAAGGGAGACCTAATAGAGGTTTTCAAAATTATGAGGGGTTTTGATAGAGCAAGTAGGGAGAAACTGTTTCCTTTGGCAAGTGGGCCGGTAACCAGAGGTCATAGATTTAAAATAATTGGCAAAAGAACTTGGAGAAATTTCTTTGCACAGAGGCGTGTTAATATCTGGAACGCACTACTTCAAAGGGCGGTGGAATCATAGTCCACAGAAACTTTCGAAAAGGCAATTGGGCATGTATTGGAAGAGGAGTAATTTGTATGGTTATGGGGAAAAGAATGGGGGGGTGGGACCAAATTGGACAGATCTTTCAAAGAGCCGGCATAAGCGTGATAGGCCAAAAAAACCTCCTTCTGTAAGATTCTATGATTCATGCAACTGCCTCTTGCATTCCAGTCTGTTTCCTAGCAACCAAAAGAGTATTGCATCAGACTATTCCAGCGAGTCATTTTTAACCTGCTTCCCAACATAAAGGCCTGGAGCTGGATATTCAACTGGTTAGCACCCCGGAGGGGCGGTAAATGGTGTTGAGAGGCACGCCAGCCGTCCAGCTATTAGCGCTCAGCTGGTAAATTCGGCTCATGGTTTGCAGTGCCACAAAAACTTACCGCTCCACCCTCTAGTTTCACCGAGATCATTACGTCAATCGTCATGCGATGCTCCGCTAGCGCCCCAGATGCAAAATTCAACCCTAACACCTGATAAGAACATAAGAAATAGGAGCAGGAGGAGGCCATTTGGCCCCTCGAGCCTACTGCGCCAGTCAATATCATGGCTGATTTGATCTTGGTCTCAACTCCACTTCCCTACCCGCACCCCATAACCCTCGACTCCCTTATCGTTCAAAAATCAGTCGATCTCCAATATCTTCAATGACCCAGCCTCCACAGCTCTCTGGGGGTAGAGAATTCCAAAGATTCATGACCCTCAGAGAAGAAATGACCTCATCTCAGTTTTAAATGGGTGACCCCTTATTCTGAAACTATGCCCCCTAGTTCTAGATTCCCACGAGGGGAAACATCCTCTCTGCATCTACCTTGTAAAGCCCCCTCAGAATCTTGTACGTTTCAATAAGATCACCTCTCATTCTTCTAAACTCCAATGAGTATAGCCCCAACCTTTCTTAAGACAACTCCTTCATCTCAGGAATCAACCTAGTGAACCTTCTCTGAACAGCCTCCAATGCAAGTATATCCTTCCTTAAATAAGGAGACCAAAACTGCACGCAGTACTCTAGGTGTGGCCTCATCAATACCCTGTACAGTTGTAGCAGGACTTCTCTGCTTTTATACTCCATCCCCCTTGCAATAAAGGCCAACATTCCATTTGTCTTCTTAATTACTTGCTATACCTGCATGGTAACTTTTTGCGTTTCATATACAAGGACCCCCTGATCCCTCTGAACTGCAGCATTTTGTAATCTCTCCCCATTTAAATAATTTGCTTTTTTATTTTTCCTACTAAATTGGATAACCTCACATTTTCTCACGTTATACTTCATCTGCCAAATTTTTGCCGAATCACTTAGCCTATCTATATCCCTTTGCAGATTCTTTGCATCCTCCTCACAACTTGCTTTCTCACCTACCTTTGTATCATCAGCACATTTGGCTACATTACACTTGGTTCCATCATCCAAGTCACTAATATAGATTGTAAATAGTTGAAGCCCCAGCACTGATCCCTGTGGCACCCCTCGAGTTAGTTTGCCAACCTGAAAATGACCCATTTATCCCAACACTCTGTTTCTGTTAGTCAGCCAATCCTCTATCTATGCTCATAGATTACCCCCACCCCATGAGCTCTCATTTAATACCCGCTCCAAGAAACGTCTGAAAAACCAGGCATTCCCAGGATGCAGCAGGCAGCATTGGCGGCGTATTTAAATAGAGGGATGAGGATCCTACATCGCAGCTCACATTGACTGCAACGGTTGGGCACATCATGCTGCATGAAGCTCTGACTTACAAACGGCACTTTTATCTGCCCTTACAAGACGAGTGAGAATATTTAATGGAGGCATTACTAGTTTGACAGCGTAACATGCTCCATGCTATTCCCAGGCAGCGTCAAGCTAGAAGAAGGGCTCTTGGCCATGTCAGCCCACGGATGAGGAGAGGCCAAAGACATATGGGGAGGAGAGCTTACCCGCCATGGGTTTACAGGCACCACGCTCATACCTCCAGCTCTCTGAGGAGCAGTGTGTGAGAAGCCAGCGCTTCCGAAAGGAAGTGCTGACAGAGATATGCCATCTCCTACAGTCAGACCGGTGCCTGGACCGCTCTGGAGGCAGGTATCCAAATTCATTGCGGTGTGCTGCATGTTGCACAGCTTGACCATCATGAGGGGCCAGGCAATTCCAGTGGGGATTGCAGGCTTACCTCAGGAGGAGGAGGATGACGAAGAGGAGCCTGGCGAGGCTCCCATTGGATAGCCACACCATCCACGGGGAAAGCAGCGTGGAGATGCTGCTGGACCAAGAGTCACACGTCACCAGCTCATAATGGACCGACTCTCCTAAATGGAGGAAACTGAGGGATGGAGCTAATACTGGACACGCTATGTGCTCCCATAAAGGTAGATCTCCAGTGAATATTGGAGTGACACACAAGACACCAATGGCAAAGGATGAATCATAAATTTTACTGCAACAAAGTAACAAAAACTCACCCCACCAAAATAAAACCACACAATATATAACATTATGTTGCAGGGTACTGAGCAACATTGAAGTTCCTTAAATCAACAAAACCTTTTTACCGCCGCAATTTTCAGCTCGGGCGCTAAAACTTCCTTGTGCAATGTCTGATTTTGCGTCCCCCTATCACGGAACCTCATTTGTTGCTGAATTTTGCAGAAGAGGCAGTAAACCTTTTCCAGGTGGTATCAGGAATGAACCGGAGCTTCCAACCCTTTGACGTTTTAATTCTCTGCCCCACTCCCACACTGTCCTCAGCCACCCACTGTTCCAATTAAGCTCAGTTGAATCTCGAGGAACAGGACCTCATCTTTAGGTTAGCCACTTTATAACCTTCCAGACTCAACATGGAGTTCAACAACTTCAGCTTATATCAACCGCTCCCATGTTTTAAGACAGTAGGTGTTGGTAATGATTCTGCTATTGCCATTTACAGCTCCTCTAGACCCATTTTTTGCTTCTTTACTTGTCCCATTACTATCCCCTTTTGCCTTGCACCAACATCCCTTTATAAATCACTCCTGCTCTCCACCCCATCACAGACCTTCGCCTGTCCTTTCCTCCCTTCCCCCCACCTTTCTCTGGCTCTATACTTGCTTATTAATGGTTAAATCTCTAACCTGTTCCAATTCTGATGAAAGGTCATCGAGCTGAAATGTTAACTTTCTCTCTCCACAGATGCTGCCTGACCCGAGTATTTCCAGCATTTTCAGTTTTTATTTCACATAACCCATGCTTGGGGAACCCAATGTCACGGATCTCAAGCGTATGGGAACACCTCTTCTGTCAGCAGCTCAGGTTATGTTCTGTTTCCAGCGCTTGGTACGAGTGAGTACAAATGTGTGAAAGGTCAAGAACTGGGAATAGATTAGTTACCAATAGATTGGGAGTCAGACAGCTCTCCCAATGACCTTCTCAATAAATCCATTGTGCAGAGTTGGATAAGTACCAGGAGAAGTATTTGCTAGAGGGGCATGACAACTGCACATTGAATGGAAATTCCTCATCTTGGTTTTCAAATGGCCCCATAGTGTTGCCCCTCCCTAGCCCGGTTAACTCCTCAAACCCTACATGCCAGCCCGACCAAGTCCTCTGCTCTACCAACTGGCAACTCCAGTCCATCATTGGCAGCAGAGCTTTTAGACATCTTGGTCGCTCACTCTGGAATGCTCTGCCCTCTTTCAAAGTATCTTAGTCATCAACAACAACTGGTATTTATATAGCGCCTTTAAGTAGTAAAACATTCCAAGGCGCTTCATAGGAGCGCTATAAGACAAAACAGATAAATTTGACACCGAGCCACATAAGAAGAAATTACGGCAGATGACCAAAAGCTTGGTTAAAGAGGTAGGTTTTAAGGAGGGTCTTAAAAGGAGGAAAGAGAGATAGAGAGGTAGAGAGGTTTAGGGAGGGAGCTCCAGAGCCTAGGGCCCAGGTAGTTGAAGGCACGGCTCCCGATGGTTGAGCAGTTATAATCAGGGATGCTCAAGAGGGAAGAATTTGAGGAGCACAGATATCTCGGTGGGGGGGGGGGCGCAGTTGTAAGGCTGGAGGCGATTACAGAGATTGGAAGGGGCCGAGGCCATGGAGTGATTTGTAAACAAGGATGAGAATTTTGATATCGAGGCGTTGCTTATCTGGGAGCCAATGTAAGTCAGCGAGCACAGGGGTGATGGGTAAGCGGGACTTGGTGCGAGTTAGGACACGGACTGCCGAGTTTTGGATCACCTCAAGTTTATGTAGGGTAGAATGTGGGAGGCCAGATAGGTATGTGTTGGATTAGTCAAGTCTAGAGGTAACAAAGACATGGATGAGGGTTTCAGCAGCAGATGAGCTGAGGCAGGGGCGGAGACGGGCAATGATACGGGGGTGAAATAGGTGGTTTTAGTTATGCTGCGGATATGTGGAAGACAATGGCTTCGGTCTTCACAATATTTAATTAGAGAAAATTTATGCTCATCCAGTGCTGGATGTTGGACAAGCATCTGACAATTTAGAGACCATGGAGGGGTCGAGAGAAGTGGTGGTGAGTTAGAGCTAGATGTCATCAGCGTTCATGTGGAAACTGACGCTGTGTTTTCGGATGATGTCGCCAAGGGGCAGCATATAGATGAGAAATAGGAGGGGGCCAAGGATAGATCCTTGGGGCACACCAGAGGTAAGGATGTGGGAGTGGGAAGAGAAGCCATTGCAGGAGATTTTCGGACTACGATTAGATAGATAAGAATGGAACCAGATGAGTGCAGTCCCACCCAGCTGGATGATGGTGGAGAGGTGTTTGAGGAGGATGGAGTGATCAATCGTGTCAAAGGCTGTGGACAGGTCGAGACACAGATATAATTTCTTCCTCAACTCCCGCTATACTTTTTTGGCATCGTTTTCACTTCTGTGAAATGCCTTCCTAAGTTCAAAGCTGTTGCTGTAAAAGGAGTTCCAAGTTAAGACCTGAAGGAAAATCTAGGAAAAATGTCTTTATTTGACAATATGCAACGTGGGATTAAAAATAGAAAAGAATTGGCATAGTTAACAAAATACTCAATGGGCTGAATGGCCAATTCTTGTTCCTATCTAATGTTTCATGTTGGATGTCAGAAGAAAGACACTGTCATGTTCTGCCCACATGCCCCTACCGGTACTGAAATCAGGAGCAAATTTCTGCCCCCGCACAGCTGGCAGTCCCAATAGAACAGCCACCCATTAGCAACCGTGCAAAAATGGCTTTTTTCAAATGATAGATTTTACAGGTAAATATTGAGATTAAGGCCATGATCACCATTGGACTTGCATAAAATTTGAACTAAAAAAAAAACACATTGTTGTTATCTATAATCAATGTGCTGACAAATTGAGTATGTTAATCTGAAAACAATGCTTCTTTATCAGTAATGTTTACCACATTATACCCGGTTGATAAACCTCAAATAAAACTTAATCAGCCTGATATTACTTAAAGGAACAGGATAACAGAGCTTGTACTGAAACTACTGATGCATCAAATTTTTCACGATGGCGATCCTGTATCTACTATAGTACAAATTTTAATGCGTCTTTTTAAATCTTCCAATGGTCTCGTGGGTAATTAAAAAAAATCTTTTTATTATTCATTCATGGGATGTGGACGCCATCCCGAATTGCCCTTGTGGAGAGGTGGTCATAACGTTTTCATAACGTTTTGATACAACCGAGTGGCCTGCTAGGCCAGTTTAGAATCAACCACATTGCTGTGGGTCTGGAATCACATGTAGGCCAGACTGCGCAAGGACAATAGATTTCCTTCCCTAACTGACAAACCAGATGGGTTCTTACGACAATCCGGTAATTTCATGGGGCCCAAGTTTCCCCAGGAGTTGCTCCTTTTTTTTTTTGAGCAACTTGATTTTTCTGGACTATCTTTTTAGTTGCAATTCTGGCCATTTAATTTGCGCCAGTGTAAGTGAGTTAGTTAGTTTTTTTTTTTAAGTTCAGTTTTTTTCCCCCCCCCCCAAAAGGGGGCATTCCTGGCCACTTACCCCTGTTTTAGGCGTTTGGTCAGCAAATAGTTGCTCCAAACTAACTTAGACCAGCGTATGTTGCGACTTCTGTCCGTACAGAAAAACCTTACCTAGAGTTAAGGAATCGGCGCAAGTAACTACATTTAAAGCACCACCAAGCACCAAACAAAGCACAAAAAATAATAAGCAATTAATAAAATAGAAGGAACCCTGCACCTAAAGCACCAGACCAAAGTAATATGCAATCAATAAATAATAAAAAAAATAAAAGGAACCCTGCACCTAGGGCACCAAAATCAATCAGTAAATAACAAATAAAAAATAGAAGTCCTACCTTAGGGAACACAGCGGGCCGCCGATGAGGGAGCCCATTCGGCCAGGGCTAGGGAGGGCGTGCATCGGGCCCCTCCCACACAGCCTGCAGTGGCTGTGTTTGCAGAAACGGCCTGCAGAACCGTTTGCAGAAACGGCCTGCCAAGAGCTACTGCAAATGCGCGCAGACTCTAGCGTGGATGTGCAGAGGTCCCGGCACTGTTTTCAACACCGGGACCTGGCTCCGTCCCCAATCCATTGGGCCATGCTGCGCCACGACCGGAGAGGCTGGGGAGCGGCCAGAATACCAATGACTTTTTTCGGCGCGCTTGGAGGCGGACAAAAGCGGTGCACCTCGGGCGAGGGCGCCAGAAAGACAGGTTAGGGAAACTCTAGCCCATGATCACTATTACTGATACTAGCTTTTTATTCCCAATTTATTTAATTAACTGAATTTAAATTCCTCAGTGGCCATGGTGGGATTTGAACTCATGTCTCTGGATTAATCTCTGGATTACCAGTCCAGCAACATTACCATTATGCTACCATTCCCGAACACCTCAACAGTGTAGCATTGAGCCACAAGAACCAGATGATCCCAAGCGTGATCCTCACTAGGGATATTATAATTGGTCACAGCAACCCTGGACAGTGGGGAAAGGGAAAGGAAAATAAACTAAACTGGGGTTCACACCCCTTATTACGATCTAGTGACCACCCCCCCCCCCTGCTCCTGGGAAGTACATGCAAGTGGACGTCATGTGAAAACAGGACCAGGCTGCACTTTAGTGTCACTCAGTCAAGCAGACCACCCATAATCCCAGTTAAGATTCATACAAAGAATGGACTCTTAGGGTAAGGTACAAGTGAGAATTAACAGCCTGACTTCAACTCTCATCCTCCCGTGTTATAGATGGTAGGATCTTGGCAAGCAACAGCATCAAGTCTACATTGCTTTAAACAACACCAAGCCTAGAAACTAGATCAATTTTCGCTGAAACAAATTTCTTGTTGTCAACGGTAACAAGTAAGGCCAATTCTGGCGAGCAGCTTCTTTAATTGAACTGATCTTTATCTTGAGGCTGTTCATATAATTCATGTTTTTGGTATTTTCCAAAGGGAGAGGGAGGGAGAAAGGGAACATGGTAAGTAGGACAGGTAGATAAGGTGGTTAAGGCGGCATACGGGATACTTGTATTCTATACCTCAGCTAATAAAGGCAAGAGCAGGGAGGTTATGCTTGAACTGTATAAAACACTAGTTAGGCCACAGCTGGAGTACTGCGTGCAGTTCTGGTCACCACATTACAGGAAAGAAGTGATTGCACTGGAAAGGGTGCAGAGGAGATTCACGAGGATGTTATCAGGACTGGAGAAATTTAGTTATGAGAAAAGCTTGGATGGACTGGGGTTGTTTTGTTTGGAACAGAGGAGGCCGAGGGGAGACCTAATTGAGGTGCATAAAATTATGAGGGGTCTAGATAGAGTGGATAGGAAGGACCTATTTCCCATAGCAGTGGGGTCAATAACTAAAGGGTATAGATTTAAAATAACTGGTAGGAGGTTTAGAGGGGATTTGAGGAGAATTTTTAATACCCAGAGGGTGGTGGGGTTCTGGAACTTACTGCCTGAAAGGGTGGTAAAGGCTGAAACACTCATTGCATTTAAAAAGTACTTGGATATGCACTTGAAGTGCCATAACCTGCAAGGCTACGGACCAAGGGCTAGATTACTTCGGGATTAGGCTGGATTGCGATTTTACGGCCGGCACAAACACGATGGGCCGAATGGCCTCCTTCTGTGCCGTAAATTTCTATGATGCTATGAACCCAGCAGCTCCCCGCCCCCTCCCACTGGGGGGAAAGCAATGCCACCAAAATAATGTCAGATTTATTTCAATAAGATCAGTAATCCTCACAAGAATAAGTTGAATGGAACATTGCCCCATAGGAATATTAAAGAGGGATACAATCCCAAGGGGTATAATCTTGTAATTCTTGTACAACCTTGTAATTCTCTAGATACATTCAAAGCTTCCCATCTCAAAGTTAACAGAAGTAAAATTGTTGCAAAATTAATGATGACAATAAATATTATACCATGCACACCTATCTGTGATTTAATCCCATGGCTGCCCCATTAATTTCAAGACATTTTAAGGCAACAATGAACTGCATACATTCGGTCAGGATATCGTTCCCCCAAAAGGCTGCAGATTGGCAGATTTTTATTAGGCAAGGTCATCAAAGGATATTGATCAAAAGTGGCTAAAAGAAGTTGAGATACAGATCAGCCATGATCTAACTTGAATGGCAGTCTTGCCTTGAGGGATTGAATGGCCTATTCCTATGTTCCTACACGGGTACAGGAGTAGGCCATTCGTTGAGCCTATAAGCAGGAACAAGTCACGAATCCAAATTGTTAGCATAAAATGGAGGAAGCGTAACCCAATTGAATAGTGGGACAAGAAAATTACAAGTTACTTAGGAGTTCCCACATTCACAGCGAGTACCACAGCTATTTTAGGCAACTCAGCTTGCTGTAACTAATTGGTCTCTGCACCTTTGACATTGTTGACCACTCCATTCTGCTCTACTGCCTTTCATCCATGGTTATCCTCTGCAACACCAAATAGCTCACAGTGCTACTGTCCCAACTGTATCTCCTCAAATGGCTCTCCTTCATGTACACATCTCCACCCCCGATTTGCTCCATGACTTAGTGCCCCTCTTATTGCTCGACAGTATATAGAAACATAGAAAATAAGTGCAGGAGTAGGCCATTCGGCCCTTCGAGCCTGCACCACCATTCAATAAGATCATGGCTGATCATTCACCTCAGTACCCCTTTCCTGCTTTCTCTCTATACCCCTTGATCCCTTTAACCGTAAGGGCCACATTTAACTCCCTTTTGAATATATCGAACGAACTGGCCTCAACAACTTTCTGTGGTAGAGAATTCCACAGGTTCATAATTCTGAGAAATACAGAATATCAACGTGTATTTATATAGTGCCTTTAACATAGTAAAATGTCCCAAGGTGCTTCACAGGAGCGTTATCAAACCAAACCATATAAGGAGATATTTGGGCAGATGACCAATAGCTTGGTCAAAGAGGTAGGTTTTAAGGAGCGTCTTAAAGGAGGAGAGAAAGGTGGAAAGAAGTGGCGAGGTTTAGGAAGAAATTCCAGAGCTTAGGGCCCAGGCAGCTGAAGGCACGGCCACTAATGGTGGAGCAATTAAAACCGGGGATGCACGAAAGGCCAGAATTGGGAGAAGCGCATAGATCTCGAAGGGTTGCGGGGCTGGAGGAGGTTACAGAGATAGGGAGGGGGAGGCCATGGAGGGATCTGAAAACAAGAATGAGAATTTTAAAAGAGGCGTTGCTGGACCAGGAGCCAACATCATGGGTGAGTGGAACTTGGTGCGAATTAGGATACAGGCAGCAGAGTTTTGGATGAAATCAAGTTTATGGAGGGTGGAAAATGGGAGGCCGGACAGGAGAGCACTGGAATAGTCAAGTCTAGAGGTATCATAGGTAGGGATGAGGTTTTCTGCAGCAGATGAGCTGAGGCAGGGGCAGAATCAGTCAATGTTATGGAGGTGGAAGGAAGCGGTCTTGGTGAAGACACCAAACTCTAATCGCTACCACTACCACAACTGTTCCACCTCTATCCCCATTACATCCAGCATGAAAATCTGTCGAGGCTTCCGACAGCACAATAATGGGTGGAAATGAAGCTACATGGTTTGGTTTGTGGCAGCATTTACTTGCTGGATTCCATCAACTTCCCTGGCTGCTTGTTTGGGCTGGGGCTGGGGGCATGTAACCTCAGCATTCTGTTCAAACACAAGATAAGCACTTAAGTTCACATCCAGTCCGTTGCCCAGATCACTTTCTTCCACCTCTGCCCTTCCCGCACTGCTGCTGTTCATGGAGCACTTACCCACCTTTCCACCCCCTCCCAAGGATTGATTTCTCAAAAGCTCTCCTCACCACTTTTTACAAACTTCAGCTGATCAAGAATTCCCAAACCAACAGCCGGGATTTCCGATTGGTGTTATTTTAATGCCGCCAGTAACACATTTATTTTAAAATAACACTGATCAGAAAATCCAGGCTGATTTTGTTCCCACAAAGTTCACAGTGTTCTGACAAACTGATTTTCCGTCATTTTCAAATCCTCCCCCTCCCCCTCCATGTGCTTGTTCCACTTGTAAATCATCGCAACTGTACATCCTCCAGAGTGGATCACGGCTGGTTTCTGCTTCCTCCACTGACCATTGGAGGCTGACCTTAGACCTTACTATGCCAGCCTTCTGTAATTCTCTTTCAGACCATCTCTCGGGCTGCTTCCAAGAGCCTCCATGAAACCTGTCTTTTCAATCAGAAAGATTGGATAGGCTGGGTTTGCTTTATTTGGAACAGAGGAGGCTGAGGGTAGAGCTCATTAAGGTGTATAAAATTATGAGGGGCCTGGATAGAGTGGCTAGGAAGGAGCTGTTTCCCTTAGCAGAGGGGTCAACAACCAGGGGGCTTAGATTTAAAGTAATTGGTAGGAGATTTAGAGGGGGAATCTATTCACCCAGAAGGTGGTGGGGATATGGAACGCACTGCCTAAAAGGGTGGTAGAGGCAGAAACCCGCACCACATTTAAAAAATACTTAGAAGTGCTGTAACCTACAAGGCTACGGACCAAGAGCTGGAAAGTGGGATTAAGCTGGAGAGCTCTTGGTCTGCCAGCACAGACCCATGGACCAAACTGGCCTCCTTCCATACTATAACTTCTTATGATTCGATGATCAGGTCTTTGACCTGCCCTCCGCGCCCCCCCCGCTCCCCGTAACCCCCCCATTTTTTTCCCACCTGCTGAAAATGTCCTTCACTTTGTGTGTGTGTTCAGTGCTTGTAGATGTCCTTCTACATACCCAAAGATATATCAATCAATCAATTCTTAGTCATCATCATCATCAGCCAAGCAAAAGAAACTAACATCCTTCTATTATACAATACAGGTGAAATCCAGAAACCGCGGGACTAAGGCCATTCCGGATATTTCCGGATTTCGGAATGTCTTGGCCTGGGTTGAGGTAGGTAGGGTGGGGGGCTGGGAGTCGGTCGGCCGATTGGGCCGAGGGGGGTCAGGCTGCTGGAGGTCGGGGGGTGGGTGTGAGGGGGTTGGTCGGTCGGGCCACCAAGACGGGGGGGGGGTCCGGATTTCAGAACATTTTCCGGTTTCCGGACGACCCCGACACGGATCAGCCTGGTGTCCGGAACATTCCGGATCTTGGACGTCGCACCTGTACCATTTAACAGCTCCAAGTGCAAAATGCAGACATATTGGGCCCAAGTTTCGGGTGGATTTGCTCCAATTGAGCAACTAGTTTAGTTTAGAATATCTTAGAAATTGCAATTCTCGGCATTTAGTTTGCTCCAGTTCTAATGAGGTGGTTTAGTTTCGTTTAAGTTCAGTTTTTTTTTTCAAAAGGGGGTGTGTCCAGCCACTTCAGCCTGTTCTGCAAAAAGTTATTCCAAACTAACTTAGAACAGAGTAAATGTCAACTTTTGTAAGTTCTGAAAATCCTTACCTAGAGTTAAGTTCAGTGCAGGCACAGCCAGAGACAGAGGGTGGGAAGCATTAAACACAAAGGACTAAAGCATTAAAACATCACTCTAAAACCTCTTGCAATTATATTTTGTCTTATATCTCTGAGTGAGGACAGTTGTTTCTCTTTTTATAAATAAGCAAGTATAGGCTCCCGGCTGAGGCAGACACATCATTAGTCCAACTGGGAAGAACATACAAGAACAGAAGAACATAAGAATTAGGAACAGGAGTAGGCCATCTAGCCCCTCGAGCCTGCTCCGCCATTCAACAAGATCATGGCTGATCTGGCCGTGGACTCAGCTCCACTTACCCACCCGCTCCACATAACCCTTAATTCCCTTATTGGTTAAAAATCTATCTATCTGTGATTTGAATACATTCAATGAGCTAGCCTCAACTGCTTCCTTGGACAGAGAATTCCACAGATTCACAACCCTTTGGGAGAAGAAATTCCTTCTCAACTCGGTTTTAAATTGGCTCCCCCGTATTTTGAGGCTGTGCCCCCTAGTTCTCGTCTCCCCGACCAGTGGAAACAACCTCTCTGCCTCTATCTTGTCTATCCCTTTCATTATTTTAAATGTTTCTATAAGATCACCCCTCATCCTTCTGAACTCCAACGAGTAAAGACCCAATCATAAGGTAACCCCCTCATCTCCGGGATCAGCTAGTGAATCGTCTCTGTACCCCCTCCAAAGCTAGTATACCCTTCCTTAAGTAAGGTGACCAAAACTGCACGCAGTACTCCAGGTGCGGCCTCACCAATACCCTGTACAGTTGCAGCAGGACCTCCCTGCTTTTGTACTCCATCCCTCTCGCAATGAAGGCCAACATTCCATTCGCCTTCCTGATTACCTGCTGCACCTGCAAACTAACTTTTTGGGATTCATGCACAAGCCCCCTCAGAGTCATTCATGTTGCACAACTAATCATTCTGTGCTCCTCAGTGACCATAAGCACTATTTGCCACAAGTGAATCCTTGTGGTGATGAAGGTCGATTGGAGTTTTAAAGCACTGGAAAAAGGAAAAATTTGTTTTTAGTGCCCAAAAAAAAAACAAAAAAAACCCCCAAAAAAAAACCAAAAAAGGGCCTTGTAAATGTCTTGTGTGTGTCATCCAGGTCGGGTGGCACGGATACATGTTTTATGTTTTGCAGGTTAACTCAAAAGAGTTTCATGCACAAGGACCCCAGGTCCCTCTGCACCGCAGCATGTTGTAATTTCTCCTCATTCAAATAATATTCCCTTTTACTGTTTTTTTTCCCCCACCAAGGTGGATGACCTCACATTTTCCGACATTGTATTCCATCTGCCAAACCTTAGCCCATTCGCTTAACCTATCTAAATCTCTTTGCAGCCTCTCTGTGTCCTCTACACAACCCGCTTTCCCATTAATCTTTGTGTCATCTGCAAATTTTGTTACACTACACTCTGTCCCCTCTTCCAGGGTCATCTATGTATATTGTAAACAGTTGTGGCCCCAGCACCGATCCCTGTGGCACACCACTAACCACCGATTTCCAACCCGAAAAAGGACCCATTTATCCCGATTCTCTGCTTTCTGTTAGCCAGCCAATTCTCGATCCATGCGAATACATTTCCTCTGACTCCGCGTACCTTTATCTTCTGCAGTAACCTTTTGTGTGGCACCTTATCGAATGCCTTTTGGAAATCTAAATACAGCACATCCATCGGTACACCTCTATCCACCATGCTCGTTATATCCTCAAAGAATTCCAGTAAATTAGTTAAACATGATTTCCCCTTCAAGAATCCATGTTGCGTCTGCTTGATTGCATTATTCCCATCTAGATGTCCTGCTATTTCTTCCTTAATGATAGCTTCAAGCATTTTCCCCGCTACAGATGTTAAACTAACCAGCCTATAGTTACCTGCCTTTTGTCTGCCCCTTTTTTTTTTATAAACAGGGGCGTTACATTAGCTGCTTTCCAATCCGCCAATACCTCCCCAGAGTCCAGAGAATTTTGGTAGATTATAACGAATGCATCTGCTATAACTTCCGCCATCTCTTAATACCCTGGGATGCATTTCATCAGGGGCAGGGGACTTGTCTACCTCGAGTCCCATTAGCCGGTCCAGCACTACCCCCCTAGTGATAGTGATTGTCTCAAGGTCCTCCTTTCCCACATTCCTGTGACCAGCAATTTCTGGCATGGTTTTTGTGTCTTCCACTGTGAAGACCGAAGCAAAATAATTGTTTACGGTCTCAGCCATTTCCACATTTCCCATTATTAAATCCCCCTTCTCATCTTCTAAGGGACCAACATTTACTTTAGTCACTCTTTTCCGTTTTATATATCTGTAAAAGCTTACTGTTTTTATGTTTTGCGCAAGTTTACTTTCGTAATCTATCTTTTCTTTCTTTATTGCTTTCTTAGTCATTCTTTGCCGTCGTTTAAAATTTTCCAAATCTTCTAGTTTCCCACCAACCTTGGCCACCTTATACGCATTGGTTTTTAATTTGATACTCTCCTTTATTTCCTTGGTTATCCACGGCTGGTTATCCCTTCTCTTACCGCCCTTCTTTTTCACTAGAATATATTTTTGTTGAGCACTATGAAAGAGCTCCTTAAAAGTCCTCCACTGTTCCTCAATTGTGGCATTAAACACAAACAAACACATCACATCAACACCTAATTGTGGCTAAGTTGATCCTTTGGAAATCATCATACCCCATTAGTCCAACCTATTACTTGAATAACTCACCTCGGACTAGATTATCTCTCATTTGTAAGAACTAACTGTTTAGCATTGTGCCTCTGTCAGGGACTGACTGTTAAAATTAACGTGGTGTCACCCACACCCCCAACACCACTCTTTTCCCCCCCAACCCCACTCCTCGCAGCCAGCAGCAGGACCGATCTGTGTGTCTCAGATACTGTAGGGCAATCAGTCGCTGGCTTCCTCGGCCCACGGACACCCATCCCACTGCAGCAGGAGATCTCTCCGAGCCACGACACGCCACACCAGCACACCCCTCGGTCATGGCTAGGTGCGGGAGGCAGGCATAACTGAAGGGGTGAGGGATGTCTATCTTTTGCAGGTGTTCCTAAATGTTGTGTGGTGATATGATAATGGACCATGATTCGGTTTTAATGTATAATAAACTTTAGTGCAATAATAAAAGCACTCTTGAAATGATTCAGTTTCAATGTATAATATATTTCATTGAAATCTTTACAACGTACTTTACTTTAGTGCAATAAAATCATTCTTGTATCAAAATTTAACATGACTCTTTAAGATCACTTAAAAACTCCGAATACTTAAAAGTTTTAAAGTTACAAAACTTAGTGAACAATTTCAATTTGTGAACAAGATCACTGAAAAACCTTAAGATAACTTTTAATGCAGTAAATTTAAACAACTTATTAAAATGTGAGAACATTTACAGTTTAAGATCACTTAAAAACTCTAAGATCACTTATATCCTCGTAAAGTTACAAAACTTAGCAAACAATTTCAATTTGAAAGTAGTTATAACAGTGACATCAACAACTACTACATCAACAACGGCAGCAAAGAAAGGCTGCACCCAGCTCTCATCCACATCTCAGTGAATGCGCACACTGCCTCATGGTGGGGGAGGGGGGAAAAGAGAGAGGGGGTCCCAGCTTGGGTCTCTACAGAGGCTGAAACAAAAAAAAAAGGGTTGGTCCACTGTTCTTTATTTTTTTTTTTTTCGCAGGAATTTAGGTAGATGGGGTCCCCTGAAGGATTTCTGGCGTTTTTAAAAAAAAAACACGGGAAAAAAAATATATTTTTAAGACATTAACAACTTTAATTTAAATGTAGTGTATATTTTCTATTTTTTTTTAATTACTGTTTTGGGTGTTTTGGAGGGGGGGCGGTTCTCATTCATAGTAATAGGAGTTTAGGACCTTTCGGAACTCCTATTACTATGATACGTTACCCGATTGGCTGCCCAGAGCCATGCGACTCCAGCTCCAGGCCTGCGCACGTCCCGAGGTGCACGCGCTGCGAGTCGCAGTCAGCTCAGGCCACAGCATCGGAAAGTTGAACGTGGGCAGCAACTTAAGGTAGGCGAGGATTTTTTCTCTAAAATGCTTGCAGGAAGGCCAAAAGGGAATTTCAGGGCCAATGTTTTGAACATTTTTTATTTAATCAGTTTCCACCCTTCCCAGGGCCCGACTCAATCATCGGCGGTATTTTGCCGAGAATGGGAGCTCCCGCCTGCTGCCGCCCAGAATCAACGCATTTTTACCGCAGGGTGGTCTTTCCCAGATTTTTTTCATGAAATTTCCGCCCAAAGTACCGTCAGGATCTCAGCGGTCCTTTGGGCAGAACTTAGCTTTCACCAAATTTGGCTAAAATTGGCTGTGTGGTTGATAATGAAGAGGAAAGTCATGGGCTGCAGGAGGATATCAATCTATTGGTCAGGTGGGCAGGGCAGTGGCAAATGGAATTTAATTCAGAGAAGTATGAGGTGATACACTTTGGGAGGGCTAATAAGGAAAGGTTTTACACATTAAGCGGTAGGCCACTTAATAGTGTAGATGAACAAAGGGACCTTTGAGTGCTTGTCCACAGATCCCTGAAAGTAGCAGGCCAGGTGGATAAGGTGGTTAAGGAGCCACATGGAATGCTTGCCTTTATGGCCGAGGCATAGAATATAAGAGCAGGGAGGTTATGCTTAAATTGTATAATACTTTGGTTAGGCCACAGCTGGAGTACTGCGTGCAGTTCTGGTCGCTGTATTATAGGAAGAACGTGATTGCACTAGAGAGGGTGCAGAGGAGATTTACTAGGATGCTGCCTGGAATGGAGAATCTTAGTTATGACAACAGATTGGATAGACTGGGTTTGTTCTCAGTGGAACAGATGAGGTTGAGAGGAGACTACATTGAGGTGTACAAAATATTGACAGGCCTGGACATAGTGGATAGTAAGGCCCTATTTCCATTGGTGGAGTGGTCTATTACGAGGGGGCATAGTTTTAAGGTGGTTGGTGGAAGCTTTAGAGGGGATTTGAGGGGGGGGGGGGCTTCTTTACGTAGAGGGTTGTGGGGATCTGGAACTCGCTGCCTGGAAGAGTGGTGGATGCAGAAACCTCAGCACTTTTAAGAGATGGTTAGATGGACACTTAAAGTGCAGTAACCTGCAGGGTTACGGACCTAGAGCCGATAAGTGGGATTAGACTGGATGACTTTTTGTTGGGCGGAACAGATATAATGGTAAGTACTGCAGGGAATAGAATACGGCCAGGGTGATCTCCTGGACTAGTGTCGATCGCCTGGATGGGTCGGAGAGTAATTTTCCCAGATTTTTTCCCCAATTGGACTGGGTTTTTAATCTGGCTTTTGCCTCTCCCAGGAGATCACATGGCTCTGGTCGGGGTGGAATGTGGAATGTTTCAGTATAAGGGGTGTCCCCCCTCCCCCCCACCGCCTTGGTCTTGATCGCACGCATCTGAATCTTCCTCTGAATCTTCTGGATTGGCATCATGTTCTGCAAAATCTAACCAGTCAAATGGTTAGCAGCACAGGAGTGGGCAGGATGGGTGACATGGATAGTCTCGCACATAGCAGGCCAGGCAGCAGGATGATTTGAAGGGCCACGATGCATTTTCAGGACTTGCCCTCTCCCACGTGTGTGGGCCCAGCTTGTGCATCACTGATTGCCTTTCTCCAGGCACGACTCATCATGGCAGCGACCCTCTGTCCCAAGGGTGTCAGTGGGTGCAGATTTGGCGGGCCTCCTCCTGTTCGTGTTCTTTCCCTTTTGCTGTGGACCAATTTCTTCTGCAAAGATAAAAATATAGCTTTTTAAAGAGAGGGTGCCTTTCTGCTGTGTGGAACATGTACAGCTGGTCGCATTTATAATTGCAATTCCATTGAGAAAAGGAAGATAGTACTTACACTAACGACTTAACCGAGGTCCTGCCATTTCTTTGTACACTGGGCCCCAGATCTCCTGGTATTCACCACTCCGTAGTATTCGTCTGCAACTAGATCCCAGCGTATCTTGATTTCTTTGGGTCCCACCTTTGTGCGGCCTGTGTTGCTGGTGTCCAGCTCCTGCCATCTTCCCTCAATGACATTAACTGGTGTCTCGACTTCGTCATGCAAGAAGTTCTTTGTTCTCGCTGCACATTCTTGCATTGCTGTACTGGATTTCCACTCAGTGATTTTTAAAAACACAGTTCTTTCCTTGCATGCACCTATGCAGCACCCCTTTGCACGCCAAGAATCACTTAAAGACTTTTCACTCCTTCCCTTCCTGCACCCAAAAATCACACAGCTCATTGTAACAGAGTGCCACGTTCTCCTTTTAAATGGTCGATTGCCAAGGTCAAAGACCCATTGCGCATGCGCGCACGCTATAACGTGCATGCGCAAGGCTGCCGACTTTGCAAACCATGCTGGGCCCTAGCCCTGCCCCACTGCGAGGATACTTGCTCCGCCCCCCCCTCAGCCTCCGATGCGCCGCGCCGCGCCGCGGTCCTACAAGCGATGAGAATTCCAAGGTAGGATTTTGGCGTGCTTTTTTTCCTAAACAGCCGATGTAACTGACGGAGGTGCGCCGTTCTATTTACCAGCTGAAACTTGGGCCCAATATCTCCATACCCCAGGTTTGATTTCCAAAGTTTAATGTAAATTCAAGCATTTTCTGATGCACTGTGATCCACGGTAAAAAAAAGCTGAGCCACTTTAATATTACGTCACATGACCAATACAACTAAAAGCGGCCTACGCTGAGTCAGCTGGTTCCAACCAGGGTACCAGTGAAGACACTACAATCAGTCTCAATGCCTGTATAGTCCCACAGCGGCTCTTCCAGTCTCCTGCCTCAACTCTGGCAGAAGCCAGGTGGGACCCCCCCTCACCCCCCCGAGAAATGGTGCAAGTGGTCATTTCTATCCCTTTCCACCAATTACTTCGGGCTTCGCTGGTCTCCTCTCAGAGTTACGGTGGAGGCATGAAGAACCCTCGTAGAATTTCAGGGCCAATGTTTCCAAGGTCGGGGAGGAGAAGTATCAATCAGGATTTCTACTCATCACTAATCAGTGACCTCTGATAGAAAACAAATACATATATAGGTCAGGAAAGGACTAAGGTCTGCAGTCTGTGCCTAATTAGCTGATATTCGAGTAGTAAGAGGAACAGTTGACTTTTGTTATGTCTTTAATACTCTTTTGACTGACTCCACGAGGTCTAGTATAGTACTTGAGCTGTTGTGACCTTAGTCCCATTTATTGCAACTCCAGAGTGAGGCACAAGCATGGTGGGCAGCCTTTTATACTGGGCCCTGCACACCTATGCAGGTGACCTTCAGGTCTCCCACCACAGTGCCCTCTGGTGGCACACAGTTAGTATATATGGTCTACATACATGACAACTTTAGTACCTCGAAACTAGTGATTGGGACATTGAGGGGGGGTGAGGGAAATGTAAAGAGAAAATGTGAAGGAAAACAAAATCAGGTAGCAGTCCTCCTCCTGATCACTACTATGTGACTCCCTGCTGGCATTGCAATTGTGGATAGCAGGTTTAGCAGGATTAAGCTCAGCTGTAATTACTCCCTATGTTCAAATGGCTGGCCGACACTCATCACTCGGTCTTTCATGTTCAGAACAGTTACATGGACAAGGGTCCATGGTGGCAGTCTGGTGCTGTCATCATCATCAAAATCGAGGAAGACTCCAAAAGTGAGTTCTCAGGTGACTGAACAGTCCAATACGGGAATTACAATCTCTGTTACAGGTGGGACAAGCTGTTGTTGGAGGAAAGGGTGGGCGGGGAGTCTGGTTTGCCGTACGCTCCTTCCGCTGCCTGCGCTTGTTTTCTGCATGCTCTCAGCGACAAGACTCGAGGTGCTCAGCGCCCTCCCAAATGCTCTTCCTCTACTTAGGGCAATCTTTGGCCAGGGACTCCCGTGTGTTGGTGGGGATGTTGCACTTTATCAGGGAGGCTTTTGAGGGTGTCCTTGAAACATTTCCTCTGCCCACCTGGGGCTCGCCTGCGGTGTAGGAGTTCCGAGTAGAGCACTTGCTTTGGGAGTCTTGTGTCGGACATGCGAACAATGTGGCCCGCCCAACGGAGCTGGTCGAGTGTGGTCAGTGCTTCCATGCAGTACCCCATTATGAGTCCACATGTTCAGGAGGAGGGGAAAAGCAGTGAATGAAAAATAAATACGAAGTTTGTTACCCCACACGGAAAACTACTCCCAATAGAGCCATCCAAGGGTGTTTGGGAGAGGAGGGGGAGGCAAGCAGATGGAAAAGGATCACTGAGTGAAGGCTTTTCTAAAGAGTTAGGATAAAATATCAGGAGGGGAAAATGACTAAGGAGCTGTTTTCATGCACCATCCAGTGGGTAGCTCAAGTGTGATTATAAACATTTAACTAGATAGTGAAGATAGTAAACAGTATGGTAAAAGGTATTACTTTAAAATAATTTGCAACATGACAAGGAGACAACTGAAAATAGTAAGAGACAAATTTAGAACCAACATCGAGGCATTCGATGCACAAGTACAAGAAACACAGAGTTAGCGCGCAGGTGCAGCAAGCAATTAGGAAGGTGAATGGCATGTTGGTCTTTATTGCTCGAGGGTTGGAGTAAGGAAGGCTTACTACTATTGATAAGGTCCCGCATGGTAGACTTGTCACAGATATTAAGAGAATCAAGGAATATGGTGATTGGGTGGGAAAGTAGAGTTGAGGTAGAAGATCAGCCATGATCTTATTGAATGGCGGAGCAGGCTTGAGGGGCCGAATGGCCTACTCCTGCTCCTATTATTATGTTCTTCTGTAACTCCACTTTCCTGCCCTATCCCCATATCCCTTAATTCCTCTGGAATCCAAAAATCTTAGCCTTGAATATACTCAACAACTGAGCACCCATAGCACTTGAGACCACACCTGGAATACTGAGCACAGTTTTGGTCTCCTTATTTAAGGAAGGATATATGTGCGTTAGAGGTGGTGCAACAAAAGAAAAGACAGACTTTGATTTACATAGCTCCCGTCACGACCACCAGACGTCTCAAAGCGCTTTACAGCCAATGAAGTAGTTTTGGAGTGTAGTCACTGTTGTAATGTGGGACAGTTCACTAGATTGATTCCGGAGATGAGAGAGTTGTCCTATGAGGAGAGATTGAGTAGACTGGGTCTATATTCTCTGGAGTTTAGAAGAATGAGAGGTGATCTCATTGAAACATACAAGATTCTGAGGGGAATTGATAGGTAGAGGCTGAGAGATTGTTTCCCCTGGCTGGAGTGTCTAGAACTAGGGGGCATAGTCTAAGGACAAGGGACTGTCCTTTAAAGACTGAGATGAGGAGAAATTTCTTGACTCAAAGGGTTGTGAATCTTTGGAATTCTCTGCCCCAAGTGCTGTGGATGTTCAGTCATTGAGTATATTCAAGGCTGAGATAGATAGATTTTTGGACTCCAGAGGAATTAAGGGATATGGGGATAGGGCAGGAAAGTGGAGTTACAGAAGAACATAAAAGTAGGAACAGGAGTAGGCCATTCGGCCCTTCAAGCCTGCTCCGCCATTCAATAAGATCATGCTGATCTTCTACCTCAACTCCACTTTCCCACCCGATCACCATATCCCTCGATTCCCTTAATACCCGTTACCAGTCTGCCATGTGGGACCTCATCAAAAGCTTTGCTAAAATCCATATGCACTACATCATGCACACTACCCTCATCAACCCTCCTGGTTACCTCCTCGAAAAATTCAATCAAGTTAGTCAGACATGACCTTCCTTTAACAAATCCATGCTGACTGTCCTTAATTAATCCATGTCTTTCTAAATTAAGATTTATCCTGTCCCTCAGGGTATTTTCCAATAATTTTCCCACCACCGAGGTTAGGCTGACTGGTCTGTAATTACTTGGTCTATCCCTTTCTCCCTTTTTAAATCACTGTTACAACATTAACAGTCCTCCAGTCCTCTGGCACCACACCTGTAGCCAGAGAGGATTGGAAAATGATGCCTTATAAAAGCTTCTGGCACAATCAGAGTCGAGTAGATTCTCCTATCCGGCTCTCTCCCTCTCCGCCAATGACCAGTAGTCTGTCTCAACAAGAACAGACACTATTTGGCCAACAGCATTTACACACAAGAATCCAGTCACAGTTAAGGTGATCTATAGGATGTCTGCTCCATGGCAATTTTTAAAACACATGTTGACAAGCAGACACTGGGCCCGAAGCACTGACTGTGTGTAAAATGCAGGACAGTTGCCATGTAGGAGATAGGCAAGGCTTTTAGAAGGGCTATACCCTGCAATGTGGTTCTGGTATGCTGGAACAAGAACCAAGGACGAAGACGTATAGCAAACCAGTTGTGGATTTCCAGGAGATAGGCATACTGTTGATGAGATATTCTAGGCAGAAGCAACTCTTCAACAGTGAATGAATCAGTTCGTTGAAGTATGTATTTCGTATCATTTTTATTCATCAAAACCTTTTTCAAGACTGCCAGTTAACACGCTCTCAGGACCTCTGAGTGATGTGCAGCAAAAAGATCTTGCAATCTGGCACATATCAGTATAGCTGCAGGAATCCATTTTCTGCTTGTCTCAGTTTCCGAACTTAAGTCTCTTGAACACCACTTAGAACATTTTCAAAATGGCTACTAGTGATCTTGAGAGCCTGATTTTATCAGTCTTATTTGCCCAATTATTTCATAAACTGTTTCTAAATCTATCATATCATAGAAGTTTATAGCACGGAAGGAGGCCATTTCAGTCCATCGTGTCCGTGCCGGCCAACAAGAGACTATCCAGCCGAATCGCACTTTCCAGCTCTAGGTCCGTAGCCCTGCAGGTTACAGTGCTTCAGGTGCACATCCAAGTACTTTTTAAAATGTGGTGAGGGTTTCTGCCTCTACCACCCTTTCAGGCAGTGAGTTCCAGACCCCCACCACCCTCTGCGAAGAAATTGCCCCTCAAATCCCCTCTAAACCTTCTACCAATTACTTTACATTTATGCCCCCTGGTTGTTGACCCCTCTGCTAAGAGAAATAGGCCCTTTCTATCCACTATATCTAGGCCCCTCATAATTTTATACATCTCAATGAGATCTCCCCTCAGCCTCCTCTGTTCCAAGGAAAACAAACCCAGCCTATCCAATCTGTCCTCATAGCGAAGATTCTCCACTCCCGGCAACATCCTCGTAAATCTCCTCTGTACCCTCTCCAGTGCAATCACGTCCTTCCTGTAATGCGGTGACCAGAACTGCACGCAGTACTCCAGCTGTGGCCTAACCAAAGTATTATACATTTCAAACATAACCCACCTGCTCTTATGTTCTATGCCTCGGCTAATAAAGGCAAGCATTCCGTATGCCTTCTTAACCACTTTATCCACCAGGCCTGCTACTTTCAGGGATCTGTGGACATGCACTCCCAGGTCCCTTTGTTCTTCCCCAAATGCATTACCTCACACTTCTCTGGATTAAATTCCATTTGCCTGTGTTCTGCCCACTTGACCATTTGATTTATATCTTCCTGCAGTTCGCAGCATTCATCTTCATTTATCAACCACACGGCCTATTTTTGTATCATCTGCAAACTTCTTAATCATACCCCCTATATTCAAGTCTAGGTCATTGATATATACCACAAAAGGCAAGGGATCTAGTACAGAGCCCTGCGGAACCCCACTGGAAACAGCCTTCCACTCACAAAAACACCCATCAACCATTACCCTTTGCTTCCTGCTTCTGAGCCGATTTTAGATCCAACTTGCCACTTTGCCCTGGATCCCATGGGCTTTTACTTTCGTGACCAGTCTGCCATGTGGGACCTTATCGAAAGCTTTACTAAAATCCATATACACTACATCATACGCACTGCCCTCATCGACCCTCCTGGTTACTCCCTCGAAAAATTCAATCAAGTTAATCAGACATGACTTTCCTTTAACAAATCTGTGCTGACTGTCCCGGATTAATCGATATCTTTCTAAATGAAGATTTATCCTGTCCTTCAGGACTTTTTCCCACAACTGAAGTTAGGCTGACTGGCTTGTGATTACTCAGTCTATCCTTTTTTCCCTTCTTAAACAAAGGTACCACATTAACAATTCTCCAGTCCTCTGGCACCACACCTGAAGCCTGAGAAGATTGGAAAATGATGATCACTTAACAGCCTGGGATACATTTCATTCAGGCCTGGGGATTTATCCACTTTCAAAGTGCTAAGCCCCTTAATACCTCCTCTCTCACTATGTTTATTTCATCTAATATTTCACACTCCTCCTCCTCGATAGCAGTGTCTGCATTGCCTCCCTCTTTTGTGAAAACAGACGCAAAGTATTCATTAAGAACCATACCCACATCTTCCGCCTCCGCTCACAGATTACCCTCATGGTCTATAATAGGCCCTACCCTTTATTCAGTTATCCTCTTGCTCTTAAATATATTTATAAAACATTTTTGGGTTTTCCTTGATTTTACTTGCCAAGAATGTTTCATGCTCTCTCTTTGCTTTCCTAATATCCCTTTTGATCCCACCCCTGGACTTCCTATACTCCGAGAGATTCTGCAGTATTTAGCCCTCGGTATCCGTCATAAGCTTCCCTTTTTCTCTTTATCCTACCCTGTGTGTTCCTAGACATTCAGGGGGCTCTAGATTTGTTAGTCCCGACCTATTTCTTTAAGGGAACATATTTGGCCATCATGTGATTTGTGTACTTCAAACATAACACGTGGTTCTTCTAACTTACCGACAATAAAATGTTTGTCAATAACCTTTTCAGGAAGAGTGAGCCGGCTTGAAAAGTAAAATGCGTAAAGTGACGAAGTAATGAGGAACACTACTGCTTGTGGCCACACCATAACTAGTGCTCAGTCAATTTCTCAAATGGTGATAATCGGCCTTTCTTTGATGCGTTGGCTTTCCGACCTGCCAACGTTGTCCTGGAGTCTCCAGGAATTAAAGATTCATCTCCCGGACACAGCTGCGAGCAACCCGGGAGTAAATTCAAAGGGGCATTTTAAAATATATATGGGGTTTCTTCCAATTCTCTTTGAACACTTCCATGTATTAGTTGTACAAATATTGAAGGTGGGATAAAAGACTGCTTGACTGGGCGGGCCAGTTGGAGACAAGAAATCATGTGATGAAATCCCTAGGAATATACTGAACTACAGTTGGTAACCCTAGTGATGCAGCATTATGTAAAACCCTTAAAACCAGAACAGTGCAAAGCCAAGAGAGAGATGAAAATTGTCTGTATGCGAATACTTACTGCTATCCCGTTAAAAGAAGTGATGCATCGAATTTGAAGTAAGTTATTTCACATCAGTCTTTCCTGAGCAATGTGTTTCAGAGATACGAATTGTACAGATGCAAGTCTCACTCCATTCCATGATCTCAGTCACACAGGAGGACAAATGCTTCTCCCAGTGAAGGGGGAGGAGGTGGAGTGATACAAACCAGAGGGGAGACTCACACCTGGGCAGTCTCTGGTGCCACCTGGCTGCCAGTAGAGAGGGCACAGGCAGCTGCCGTGACATAGGCTGCACACCCGCCCTCTTAGCTGCACGTCAGTTCTGCTGGGTAAAAAAATTGGGATAAAAACACAAATATAATCTAAATCCGTCATGCGCAAACAACCCATAACACAAAAATTGTTAAAGTCTCTGTTAAAGAGTGCATTGATCAAGGTTCGCAAGTGTTTCATGAACCCGCCATTTGCGTATCTGCACATGGCAATGCCACGATGAAAGTGCTTTTGAAAATCCTTGGCTCGTTTCCACAAAGTGGCGATAGCACTCCAGTATTATTGTTGTGTATGTAATCATTGTAACTGTGTAAGACTTGCCACCAGAGGGCACAACTGTTGGAGGCCCAAGGGTCACTTGGACACCTCGTGCAAAGGAGTATAAAAGGTTGTCTGCCATGCTGCTTAGGCACTCTGGAGTTGTATTAAAGAGACTAAGGTTACATCAGTTTTAGCTCACAGTACTCAGTCTTGTGGAGTTCTTCCATACCGAACAATTGGCGACGAGTAACAGATTACGAACTTTCACGCGGTCATGGCTGCCGTTGGTATTTTAGAGATATTTGCAGAGGGTGATGATTGGGAAGCTTTCGTTGAGCGTCTCGATCAGTACATCATGGCCAATGAGTTGGATGGGGATGTTAAAGCGATCAAGCGCAGGACGATTCTCCTCACCATGTGTGGGCCCACAATATACGGCCTCATCAAGAATCTGCTAGCACCGGAGAAACCAGCAGAGAAGACAGAGTTGTGTACTCTGGTTCGGAACCACCTCAAGCCGAAGGAGAGCGTCTCAATGGCCAGATATCTCTTCTACATGCACCACCGCTCCGAGGGCCAGGACGTGGCGAGTTATGGCGCCGACCTGAGACGCCTTGCGGGAACTTGCAAATTTGCTGGACTTTGGGAGGAAATGCTATGGGACTTTTTTGTGCTTGGTGACAGATTAGGAAAAGGGGAGGTGCAACGAGACCTGGGTGTCATGGTACATCAGTCATTGAAGGTTGGCATGCAGGTACAGCAGGCGGTGAAGAAAGCAAATGGCATGTTGGCCTTCATAGCGAGGGGATTTGAGTACAGGGGCAGGGAGGTGCTACTACAGTTGTACAGGGCCTTGGTGAGGCCACACCTGGAGTATTGTATACAGTTTTGGTCTCCTAACCTGAGGAAAGACATTCTTGCTATTGAGGGAGTGCAGCGAAGGTTTACCAGACTGATTCCCGGGATGGCGGGACTGACATATCAAGAAAGACTGGATCAACTAGGCTTGTGTTCACTGGAGTTCAGAAGAATAAGAGGGGATCTCTTAGAAACGTTTAAAATTCTGCCGGGTTTAGACAGGTTAGATGCAGGAAAAATGTTCCCAATGTTGGGGAAGTCCAGAACCAGGGGTCACAGTCTAAGGATAAGGGGTAAGCCATTTAGGACCAAGATGAGGAAAAACTTCTTCAGAGAGTGGTGAACCTGTGGAATTCTCTACCACAGAAAGTAGTTGAGGCCAATTCACTAAATATATTCAAAAAGGAGTTAGATGTAGTCATTACTACTAGGGGGATCAAGGGGTATGGCGAGAAAGCAGGAATGGGGTACTGAAGTTGTATGTTCAGGGGGGTGGGGGGGTCGTTCACCAAGTTGGACCTAACCTTCGCCTACATGACACAGGAGCTGGCTGAATCTTCGAAAAGATTGACGTGCATCAACACGCACAAAGGACTGTTTATATACCACGGGTACCCTTTTGGGATCCGCTCGGCTGCTGCCATCTTCCAGAGGAACATGGAGAGTCTGCTGAAATGTGGGAAATCAGGGACAGTGTGTGCATCTAGCTGCAGCTCCTAACAGACCGCATTGCGGCACTGGAGCTGCGCATGGATTCACTCTGGATCATCTGCGATGCTGAGGATGTCGTGAATAGCACGTTTACTGAGTTGGTCACACCACAGGTAAAGGTTACACAGGCAGATAGGGAATGGGTGACCATCAGGCAGAGCAGTGGAAGGAAGGTAGTGCAGGGATCCACTGCAGTAATCTCCAGCCAAAACAGATATACCACCTTGGGTACTGTTGGGGGAGATGGCTCATCAGGGAAGGGCAGCAGCAGCCAAGTTCATGGCACCATGGGTGTCTCTGCTGCGCAGGAGGGCAAGAAAAAGAGTGAGAGCGATAGTGATAGGGGATTCTATTGTAAGGGGAATAGATAGGCGTTCCTGTGGCCGCAAACAAGATTCCAGGATGGTATGTTGCCTCCCTGGTGCAAGGGTCAAGGATGTCTCGGAGCAACTGCAGGGCATTCTGGAGGGGGAGGGTGAACAGCTAGTTGTCATGGTGCATATAGGTACCAATGATATGGGTAAAAAAAACGGGATGAGGTCAGACAAGCTGAATTTAGGGAGCTAGGAGTTAAATTACAAAGTAGGACTCAAAGGTAGTAATGTCAGGATTGCTACCAGTGGTACATGCTAGTCAGAGTAGAAATAGCAGGATAGTTAGGATGAATACGTGGCTTGAGGAATGGAGCAAATGGGAGGGATTCAAATTCCTGGGACATTGGAACCGGTTTTGGAGAGGTGGGACTAGTACAAACCGGACGGTCTGCACCTGGGCAAAATGGGAATCGATGTCCGAGGGGGAGTGTTTGCTAGTGCTGTTGGGGAGGATTTAAACTAATAGGGCAGGGGGATGGGAACCTATGCAGGGAGACAGAGGGAAGTAAAATAGGGGCAGAAGCAAAGTAGAAAAGTAGAAGTGGAGGGAAGAAAAATCAAAAGGCAAAAATCAAAAAGGGCCACATTACAACATAATTCTAAAAGGACAAAGTGTTAAAAAAAATAAGCCTGAACGCTATGTGTCTCAATGCGAGGAGCATTCGTAATAAAGTGGATGAATTAACTGCGCAGATAGCTGTTAACGGATCTGATGTAATTGGGATTACGGAGACATGGCTCCAGAGAGACCAAGGCTGGAAATTCAATATCCAAGGGTATTCAATATTCAGGATAGATAGACTGAAAGGAAAAGGAAGAGGGGTAGCATTGCTGGTTAAAGAGCAGATTAACGCAATAGTAAGGAAGGACATTAGCATGGATGAGGTGGAATCTGTATGGGTAGAGCTGCAGAACACCAAAGGGCAGAAAACACTAGTGGGAGTTATGTACAGTCATAGTGAGGTTGGGGATGGCATCAAACAGGAAATTAGGGATGTGTGCAATAAAGGTACAGCAGATATCATGTGCGACTTTAATCTACATATAGATTGAGCTAACCTAACTGGTGGCAATACAGTGGAGGATTTCCTGGAGTGTATAAGGGATGGTTTTTTTAGACCAATTATGTCGCGGAACAAAGAGAGAGCTGGCCATCCTAGACTGGGTGTTGTGTAATGAGAGAGGGTTAATTTGCAATCTTGTTGTGCGAGGCCCCTTGGGGAAGAGTGACCATAATATGGTAGAAGTCTTTATTAAGATGGAGAGTGACACAGTTAATTCAGAGACTAGAGTCCTGAACTTAAAAGAAAGGTAAGTTTGACGGTATGAGACTTGAATTGGCTAGGTTAGACTGGCGAATGATACGTAAAGGGTTGACGGTGGATAGGCAATGGCAGACATTTAAAGATCACATGGATGAACTTCAACAATTGTACATCCCTGTCTGGAGTAAAAATAAAACGGGGAAGGTGGCTCAACCGTGGCTTACAAGGGAAATTAGGGATAGTGTTAAATCCAAGGAAGAGGCATGTAAAGTGGTCAAAAAGGGAGCAAACCTGAGGACTAGGAGAAATTTAGAATTCAGCAGAGGATGACTAAGGGTTTAATTAGGAGGGGAAAATAGAATACGAGAGTAAACTTGCAGGGAACATAAAAACTGACTGCAAAAGCTTCTACAGATACGTGAAGGGAAAAAGATTAGTGAAGACAAATGTAGGTCCCTTGCAGTCAGAATCAGGTGAATTTATAATGGGGAACAAAGAAATGGCAGACCAATTGAACAAATACTTTGGTTCTGTCTTCACTAAGGAAGACACAAATAACCTTCCGGAAATACTAGGGGTCCGAGGGTCTAGTGAGAAGGAGGAACTGAAGGAAATTCTTATTAGTCAGGAAATTGTGTTAGGAAAATTAATGGGATTGAAGGCCGATAAATCCCCGGGGCCTGATAGTCTGCATCCCAGAGTACTTAAGGAAGTGGCCCTAGAAATAGTGGATGCATTGGTGGTCATTTTCCAACAGTCTATCAACTCTGGATCAGTTCTTATGGACTGGAGAGTAGTTAATGTAACACCACTTTTTTAAAAAAGGAGGGAGAGAGAAAACAGGGAATTATAGATCGGTTAGCCTGACATCAGTAGTGGGGAAAATGTTGGAATCGATTATTAAAGATGAAATAGCAGCGCATTTGGAAAGCAGTGACAGGATCGGTCCAAGTCAGCATGAATTTATGAAAGGGAAATTATGCTTGACAAATCTTCCAGAATTTTTTGAAGATGTAACAAGTAGAGTGGACAAGGGGGAGCCAGTGGATGTGGTGTATTTAGAATTTCAAAAGGCTTTTGACAAGGTCCTACACAAGAGATTAGTGTGCAAAATTAAAGCACATGGTATTGGGGGTAATGTATTGACGTGGATAGAGAACTGGTTGGCAGACAGGAAGCAGAGAGACGGGATAAATGGGTCCTTTTCAGAATGGCAGGCAGTGACTAGTGGGGTAACGCAAGGTTCAGTGCTGGGACCCCAGCTATTTACAATATACATTAATGATTTAGACGAAGGAATTGAATGTAATATCTGCAAGTTTGCAGGTGACACTAAGCTGGGTGGCGGTGTGAGCTGTGAGGAGGATGCTAAGAGGCTGCAGGGTGACTTGGACAGGTTAGGTGAGTGGGCAAATACATGGCAGATGCGGCATAATGTAGATAAATGTGAGGTTATCCACTTTGGCGGTAAAAACAAGGCGGCAGATTATCTGAATGGTAACAGATTAGTAAAAGGGGAGGTGCAACGAGATCTGGGTGTCATGGTACATCAGTCATTGCAAGTTGGCATGCAGGTACAGCAGGCGGTGAAGGCGGCAAATGGCATGTTGACCTTCATAGCGAGAGGATTTGAGTATAGGAGCAGGGAGGGTCTTGCTACAGTTGTACAGGGCCTTGGTGAGGCCACACCTTGAATATTGTGTACAGTTTTGGTCTCCTAATCTGAGGAAGGACATTCTTGCTATTGAGGGAGTGCAGCGAAGGTTCACCAGACTGATTCCCGGGATGACAGAACTGACATATGAAGAAAGACTGGATCAACTGGGCTTGTATTCACTGGAATTGAGAAAAATGAGGGGCGATCTCATAGAAACATATAAAATTCTGACGGGATTGGACAGGTTAGATGCAGGAAGAATGTTCCTGATGTTGGGGAAGTCCAGAACCAGGGGTCACAGTCTAGGGGTAAACCATTTAGGACCATGAGGAGGAGAAACTTCTTCACCCAGAATTGTGAACCTGTGCAATTCTCTCCCACAGAAAGTTGTTGAGGCCAGTTCGTTAGATATATTCAAAAGTGAATTAGATGTGGCTCTTATGGCTAAAGGGATTAAAGGGTGTGGAGAGAAAACAAGAATGGGGTACTGAAGTGTATGATCAGCCATAATCATGTTGAATGGTGGTGCAGGCTCGAAGGGCCGAATGGCCTACTCCTGCACCTACTTTCTATGTTTCTATGAAATCGGTTGCACACACCGTTGTGTTTCAAGACGACATCCTTGATCACCGGTCGTGACACCACCGAATACCTACACAACCTGGAAGAGGTTCTAAGTCGACTAGACAGAGTGGGACTCAGATTGAAATGCTCCAAGTGTGCTTTCCTGGCACCAGAGGTCGAAATTTTGGGGAAAAAGATTGCAGCAGACGCATCAGACCGACGGACTCAAAGATAGAGGCCATCAAGAATGCACCCAGACCACAGAATGCGACGAAGCTGCTTTTGTTCCTGGGACTCAACTATTTGGTAACTTTCTACCTGGGTTAAGCACTTTGCTGGAACCGTTGCACAATTGGCTACGTAAGGATGACGACTGGGTTTGGGGTAAATCAGCCTTTGAGAAGGCCAGAAACCTACTTTGTTCTAATAAGTTACTTGTACTCTTGACCCGTGTAAACGATTAGTGCTAGCTTGTGATGCATCTTCATACGGGGTCGGATGTGTGTTACAGCAAACCAATGTATCGGGCAAACTTCAACCGGTTGCATACGCGTCTAGAAGTCTGTCTAAGGCTCAAAGAGCTTACAATATGGTCGAGAAAGAGGCGTTAGCATGTGTATATGGGGTTAAGAAAATGCACCAATACCTATTTAGACTTCGGTTTGAGCTTGAAACCGACCACAAACCGCTCATTTTGCTGTTTTCAGAAAGCAAAGGTGTAAACACCAATGCTTCGTCCCACATCCAAAGATGGGCACTAACATTGTCCGCCTATGATTATGTTATTCACCACAGACCAGGCACGGAGAACTGAGCTGATGTCCTCAGTCGGCTACTATTGCCCACTACCGGGGTGGAAATGGCGCAGCCCGCAGATTTGCTTCTGGTCATGGTTGCTTTTGAGAGCGAGGGGTCACCAGTCACTGCTCACCAGATCAGGACCTGGACCAGTCAGGATCCTGTGCTATCACTTGTAAAAAGTTGCATCCTCAAAGGGAGCTGGTCAGCCGTTCCCGGGGAAATGCATGATGAAATTAAACCGTTTCACCGACGCAAAGCTGAAATGTTCATCCAATCGGATTGTCTCTTATGGGGTAATCACGTGGTTTTGCCAAAAAAAGTCAGGGAAACGTTTACACGTGACCTACAAAATACCCACCCAGGCATAGTCATGATGAAGGCTATAGCCAGGTCGCATGTTTTGTGGCCCGGCATTGACTCGGACTTGGAGTCATGCGTATACCAGTGCAACACGTGCTCACAATTGAGCAATGCACCAAGGGAGGCTCCACTGAGTCTGTGGTTATGGCCCTCCAAACCGTGGTCCAGGATCCACATAGATTTTGCTGGCCCCTTTCTCGGAAAGATGTTTTTAATGGTGGTGGACACTTACTCGAAATGGATGGGATGCGTAATCATGTCATCCAGCACATCCACTGCCACCATTGAAAGCTTCTGGGCTATGTTTGCCATCCATGGCTTGCCCGACGTCCTTTTCTGTGACAATGGACGGTGTTTCACCAGTTAGGAATTCAACAAGTTTATGACCCATAATGGCATCAAGCATGTCAGGTCTGTCCCGTTTAAGCCCACATCCAACGGTCAAGTGGAACGGGCAGTCCAAACTATCAAGCAGAGCTTGAAACGCGTGACGGAAGGCTCCTTGCAGATCCGCTTATCTCGGGTTTTGCTCAGCTACCGGACGCGACCCCACTTACTCACTGTGGTTCCCTCGGCAGAATTGTTAAATGAAGAGAGCACCCAAAACCAGGCTCTCCCGAGTCCACCCGGATCTAAATGATCATGTGGAAACCCAGCGTCACCGGCAAAACATGTACCACGATCGCGCGGCTGCATCACGACATTGATGTTAACGACCGTGTTTGTCCTGAATTACGGTCATGGTCCTAAATGGGTTGCTGGCACTGTCTTGGCCAAGGAGGGGAAGAGTGTTTATAGTCAAACTATTGAACGGACAAACGTGCAGAAAGCATTTGAATCAGACCAAGCTACAGTTCACCGGCAACCAGGAACAACCTGAAGAGGACATCACCATCATCAATCCACCAATACACACCCAACCAGCAATCGACATCGCTGTCAATCAAGAGGATGAAGCCACCATTTCCTGTCAGAGCAGCCGTGCGCAGTGCAGCAATGGTCTGACTAACTCACCCATGCCAGAGTTTGAACTCAGTCCATCAACCAGGGAGCATAGGGCCCCAGATCGTCTCAACTTGTAAATTATTTGTATCAAAGCCTTAGGCAGGGGAGGGGGTGGGGGGGGAAGTGATGTTATGTATGTAAACATTGTAACTGTGTACGGCTTGCCACCAGAGGTCACAACTGTTGGATGCCCAAGGGTCACCTGCACACCGCGTGTAAGGGAGTATAAAAGGTTGCCTGCCATGCTGCTTAGGCATTCTGGAGTTGTATTAAAGGGCCCAAGTTTCCACATGATTCGCGCCTGATTTTTAGGAGCAACTGGTGGAGAATGGACTATTTTAGAAATCGCAATTCTCCACATTTTTTTTTCTGCAGTTCTAGTCAGGTAGAACAGTTCTAGTTTAGAACAGAATTTTTTCTTCAAAAGGGGGCGTGTCCGGCCACTGACGCCTGATTTCAAAGTTTCCACAGTGAAAACGTACTCCAAACTAAAGTAGAATGGAGCCAGTGAAGAATTTTGTAGAACTGAAAAAACCTGTTCTACACATTAAAAAATCAGGCGCAGGTTACAAATTAGGCGTCCAGAACGAGGTGGGGGGGGGAGGGGGGTGGAAGGGAAGTCATTAAATTCGACAATAAATCCTTATTTATACTTCTACAAATAAATCCAACCTGAATAAACATTTATAAGCCAAGAAAAGATTAAATAAACCATCTTCTACCTGTGTGAAAGTGCTTCAGCCAGGGAGAATTCTGCAGCTGTTCGTGCCGCTGAGCAGGAGGGGGAGAGAGAAAGAGAGAGAGAGAGAAAGGGGGGGAGAGAGAGAGAGGAGAAAGGGGGGAGAGAGAGAGAGAGAAAAGGGGGGGAGAGAGAGAAAGGGGGGGAGAGAGAGAGAGGGGGGAGAGAGAGAGAGAGGGGGGAGAGAGAGAGAGAAGGGGGGAGAGAGAGAGAGAGGGGGGAGAGAGAGAGAGAGGGGAGGAGAGAGAGAGAGGAGGGGG